>NC_056061.1:71036287-71339318 GCF_016772045.2 Ovis aries
CAGATCTTTTACCCACTTGTACCATCTGGGAAGACCCAAATAGATGTGATATGGTTTACAATAATATTTGTCAAGAGCAAATGTTCAATCAAGGTGAACTTACATTATCTACAATGACTTTGAACTAGTATCCACGAATAGTTTCTTCAAAGTGCTTCATGCATTAACTAGACAAGCAATTACTGTTCTCAAGGGGGTTCTATGCTTTACCAACTGAACATTTCAAAATGTATTCAAAAGATAAAGAGTTTAAAAACATCGCATAATCTGTGTTGAAATGTGCCTTTTCTGTTGTAAAATTTTCTATTAAACCATACAGGAGAAGGCAAGATTTGTATATTCATATTTTCTCAAATGAATGGTTCAGAATATTTAACAAAATGCCAGAAAAGAGGCTTTTGATAAATAGTCTTTCTCCTATCACTTCCATTTCCTTATAAAATCTCCAGGCAATTGAATAAAAAATTGGAATGACTAGTTTAGACATGAAAAATCATACTGAAAATTAAAAATCTGATAAATTGATTTAAAAATGGCCTTTGGTGGATTCGAAGTGGATATTCAATTTAATATAAGGATTAGTCATAAAGCTGATGATGGTACTTTCCCTGGAAGACTGTGTCAACTAACTCTGAAGAAAGTTAAAAGTTTATTCCTGCCCCCACACAACTGTAGGGCCTCCACAAGAGTCTGCAATGTAAAGTACCAGAAATCTCCTACAAACTGAGAAAAGATTATAATTGCATTTGGCTCTATGATCTCATGAATATTAGATTATCCTGCACAATATAGAAACAGAATGCAGTAAGGAGAATTGTCCAAACTAGCTAGAATTTCATTTATATTTTGCCAAGCTATTCTACAATAACCATTGAAAATTATATGAAAGGAACATGGAATTAAAATTATAATTGTTACATAGCAGTATATAACCTATGGGAAAATAGTGAAAAATTTCATTGAAATACCTAAAATATTTGTTACATTTACAATTACTTAAAATTATGCTAATAATAAGGGAAATTTGTGCTTTTGTTCTAATCATATATTACTGCAGACATTTAAGAAGAATGAGAGACTGAGAATTTAAATGGAAGTGCAGACATAAAAATTGCTTACACACGCACAGCAAAGAAACTGACAAGAAAGGAACACAGTACCAGCTATTCAATAGCTTCTTAAAGTAAAATCTATTTTTAGTATATTCTATACATTTATTAAATGTACTGCATATTTATGAATATTATCTTTATATCACGTTGTGCAGAAAGCAGAGCATATATTTTTAACTCCACTTACACCTGAGAGAATATAGACCGAGATGCTGTGATCTTTGAGATCACTTAAGAAGTGACACAGCTAGAAATCTCTCTAAACCCTGTCTTTATTTCTTCCAAGATCACAAATTTAGTTAACGGAGAAATCTAAAATGTGGACTCAAGTCTAGGAATAGGGTCTAGTGGCCTTTCAATATTGACTCATGAAAAATATTTTATTGAATTATAGTTGATTTATAATGTTGTGTTAATTTGTGGTATACAGCAATATTCAGTGATACAGGCATGTATTCTTTTTCATATTCTTTTCCACTATGGTTTATTACAGGATAGTGAATATATTTCTCTGTGCTATACATTAGGACCTTGTTGTTTATCCATTTTATATACTATAGTTTGTATGTGCTAATCTCAAACTTCTAATTAATACTCCCTCCCACCCCCTTTCCCTTTTGTAACTATAAGGTTTTTTTTTCACTATCTCAATGAATTTGTTTCATTTTTCATTTGTATCGTATCTTAGATTCCACCTAGAAGTGATATGGTATTTGTCTTTCTTTTTCTGACTTACTTCACTTGGTAATAATAACCTCTAGGTCCATCCACATTGCTGCAAATGTCATTACTTTGTTCTTTTTTTATAGCTGAGTATATATACAGTAGTATATTTTCTACTGTGTTTGTATATATATACATATACAATATATATATATATATATATATATATATACATGTAAGGGCTTCCCAGGTGGTGCAGTGGTGAAAAATCCACCTGAAAATGCAGGAGATGCAAGACACATGAGTTCTGTCCCTAGGTTGAGACAATCCCCTGGAGGCAGAAACGGCAGCCCACTCCACTATTCTTGCCTAAAAACTCCTATGAACAGAGGAACCTGGCAAGCTACAGTCCATGGGTTGCAAAGACAAAACTGAGCATACACATATGTGATATATATTCATCTATTGATGGACATTTAGGTTGCTTTTATGTGTTGGCTGTTATAAATAGTGCTGCTATGAACATTGGGGTGCATGTGTCTTTTTCCAGGCACACATTCTTTTGGTCTCTTTTTTCCCAGGTCACACATTCTTGACGTTGGTCCAAGTCCAACATCAATGAAGTGGGAAAATATCCTCTACTTTCCAGGGGGGAAAGAAGAAGTATTTTCTGAAAATAAAATCTAATTTTTCACACTTATGCTATATTTAATTTTTCAGGGGGTTCTTTTGGGTGATTTTCTATTTCTATTTTTTGCAATCATATTTTTTATTTCCAAGAAATTCTTCTTTGCTTTTTGCTCCACTTTATAACAGGATTATTTTCTTTTTAAATAAAAAGATCTGCCAAGTCCAGCCAACTCCAGTCAAACCTTATGGAGCCCCAGCCAATTACAGCCTAGTGAGCAAGAAAATGAATACTTGTTTTTGTATAACACTGAGCTCTAAAGAAGTTTGTTATTGTCATATTATTGTCATAGTAATAACTAATACAAGATGAAAATACAAAATTCAAAAGAAACAAAAAAGACTCAGTCTAAGATTTTAAGTAGCCAAATACTAAAAGTCTCACAACGAGAAAACAAAGAAAATAAAGGGGGAGAATTTAGAAAAGAAATAATGCAAGAAAAATTTCCAGAACTCATTGACAAAAATTTCCATCTTGAAAGAGCTCAAAATAAAAAAAAAAAAAGAAAAGAAAAGAAAGAAAGAAAGAGCTCAATAATTACAAAAATATTCACACCGGCGCAGATATAGATTTTCAGAAAATCAAGAATAAAGAGGAGGCTAAAACTTTCCATACAAAATAATAGTTTACATTAGAAAAAAGGTTGAGCAGAAGGGCATTAGATTTGATAAACCAATGCTGAAAGCAAGAATTCAATAAACAAATGCCTTTGAAATTAAAATTGAGAGGGTAAAAATTCTAATCTAGAATCATAACTGTTCAACCATTAAATCAAAGATAAGAGTAGAATAATAGCATTTTCAGGCATGTAAGGACTTAAATATTTACTTTCAAAGGACCTTCTCTCAGAAGTTACTAAAAAACATGCTCCAGTTAAGATGAGGTAGACTTGGGGTCCAAGATGTCAGAGCTCCAACATATAAAAGAAATGAAGGAGGTTTCCAGAATAACAGCAAAGGAAAATTCCAGAACAATAGTTGTGCAGCCAGTCTAAAAGCTTTCAGTCCAAATTAGGGAAAGGATGAATATCCAGCATGAATATCTTCACTGAAAATCATGGAGCTAATAGTTTACCTGATATACTATTTTATGAGAGATTTTACAGGTCTTTTTGAGAGTTTAGGGGAGATATCAGAATAAAGACAGAACATGAAGAAACAATACATTATTACTTATAAGGAAAAAAAGAAAACCAAGGTCCTTTTGAAAGGACTGTTTTGGAAATATGTGTTCTAAGTCACTTCAGTCGTGTTGAACTCTTTCAAGCTTATGGACTATAGGTTCCTCTGTCCATGGGATTCTCCAGGCAAGGTACTGGAGTGGATTGCCGTTTACTCCTTCAGAGGATATTCCCCACCCAGGGATCGAACCCACATCTCGTAGGTCTCCTGCATTGGGAGATGGGTTCTTTACCACTAGTGCCATCTGGGAAGCCCATTGGAAATATACTACATTCCGTTAAGTATATTTACACACACAATATTTTTACTTCACATTTGAATTATGCATGCCACATGACTTAGTTTGATTTCTTCAGAAATTCACTCAAAATAGTTTCAAGTGTAAGTAGTTTATTTGGAAAGTGAAGGAGACACTGGCGTGGAGGCAAGGAGGTGAGAGGAAAGAAAAGCTCACAAAACAAGGGAAATCAAAAAGCAACTGCAAACTGCCTTCTGTAGCCCAAAAGGCTTCATCAAAATAACTTTAAAATCAACTGTGTTTACCAATATTTTATAGATTTCTCTGTGTATTCAGGTAGGATTCATTTACTTTTTCTCCAGTGAGCTACCCCACTATTTAAATATATAAATCATAGCTCATTTTTCCCTTTTCTTTTGTTTCTACTTTTTTCCCTTTTACAGTCAAAGATGATGCATTGTACGTGATCTTGTGAGCATTTGTAAAAAGTTGAGTTTTGTTTCTGGCTTTAGTTTTTGTTTTTAGCATAGATATGGGATTACTAAGTGTGATGGTTTATGTTATGAGTCAACTTGCGGAGGCTACAGTACCCAGATACTGGTCAAACATATCTGGATGTTGCTTTGAAGATATTTCTTAGATGAACTTAACATTTAAGTCAGTAAACTCTGAGTGAAGCAGATCACCTTCCATAATGTAGTTGGACCTCATTTAAATAGTTAAAAGACTTAAGTAAAAGACTGACCTCCCTTGAGAAAGTGGAATTCTAGCAACAGGCTGCCTTCAGGTTTAAGCTGCAGAATCAAGTCTTTCCAGGTCTCTATCCTGCCAGCCTGTCCCACACATTTTGGACTTGCCAACCTCTATAATCATGATATAAGGCAATTTCTTAAATTTAGGAATGTCTCTCCCTCTTTTTATATTTTTAGTGTATGTGAGCTCTAATTGCTCCACATCTTTCCCAGTGATCGGTGTTTGTCAGCACTTTTTAATTTTAGTCAATCTAGAAGGTGTGAAAAGATTTCACATTGATTTATGGTTTAAATTATCATTTCCCTGATGACTAATGAGGCTGGTCATATTTGCATATGTTTGTGGGCTATTTGAATCCTCTTTTGTGAAGTATCTTTTTTTTTTAGTCTTTTCTCTCATTCTTCTATTTTGTCATATGTATTTTCTTAACAATTTTTATTAATTATATGCTTCAAAACTGAGCTTTTTAAAAATTGTCTAGTACATGTATTTCCCTATTCTGTTAACTTTCAGTCTCCTAAAGGGAAATTTTTTAAGCTTTATGTAGTCCAACTTAGCCTATTGTCCTTTGCCTTGATGGTTTCTGTGAATGCTTTAAGAATCCTAACTTATTCTGCAATCATAAAGATGTTTTTCTATGTCATGTTCTATAACAGTGCTGTCTGAAATAGAACGACCATATGGGATACAGGATATCACACGCAGATACCTGCATTCCCATATTCACTGCAGCATAATTCACAAGAGCCAAGACTGGAAACAGCCTAAGTGTCCATCAGTGGATGAGTGGACAAAGATGTGGTATCCATACAGCAAAATACGATTCAGACCTGAGGAAGAAGGAAATCCTGTAATTTGTGACAACATGGCTGAAACTTGTGGGCATTATGCTAAGCGAAATAAGTCAGGCAGAGAAAGACTGCATGGTGTTACTTACATGTGGAATCTAGAAAGGCCAGACTCATAAAAACTGAATATGATGGTGATTACTGGGGCTGAGGGCGGGAGAAATGGGGAGATGTCAATTGAAGGGTACACACTCCCTGCTAAGGTGGATAAGTTCTGGGGATCTAATGTACAACATGATGGCTGTAATTAGCAATACTGTAATTATTATTACATTTTTGAAAGTTGCTGAAAGTCAGATGTTCTCACCACAAAAAAGAAGTGGTAATTACAGGATGTGATGGAAATGTTAGTTAAGGCAATGGTGGTGATTATTACTCAGTGCATGTAAGTATATACCTTAAACTTACACAATGTCAATTTTATCTCAATAAAGCTGGGAAAAAATTAAAGGAATTTCAGCAATGACATAGAAGTTCTTTAGTTGTGTTAACCAATATGGTCACCACTAGACCATGTATGGCTATTGAGAACGTAAAATATAGCTGTTGACCAAGGAAATGCTTTAAAATTTTTAATCTAATTTAAATTGCTGCTTATGACCAGTGGCTGCCATATTGGAGAGAAATTATTCAGTTGTGTTCTTAGACTATAATAGGATTAAACTAGAAATCAGTAACAGAATAGTTGGGAAATCCCAAAATATTTCTGAATTAATATACTTTAAATAATCTATGGGTCAAAACAAGTCAGTCAGTTGTGTCTGACTCTTTGAGACCCCATGGACTGTAGCAAGAATACTGGAGTGGGTTACCATGCCCTCCTCCATGGGGATCTTCCTGACCCAGAAATCAAACTCACGTCTTTTATGTCTCCTGCACTGGCAGGTGGGTTCTTTACCATTAACACCCATTAAAGGTAAGCCCATTCTATAAGTTCAGAATTATGGTATTATTAATTCCTGATATTGTTATAAATAGCTGAATAGATAAATAAATGGGAGAAAAGACAAATCTACATGCAGAAGAATTCAAAATAGTTTATGTAGTGATTCTGCCCTCACATTTCAAACCCCTTTTATTCAAAGGTCAACTGTACTTAGCCAGTTCAGTTCAGTTGCTCAGTCGTGTCCGAGTTTTTGTGACCCCATGGACCACAGCACGCCAGGCCTCCCTGTCCATCACCAACTCCTGGAGTTTACTCAAACTCACGTCCATTTAGTCAGTGATGACATCCAGCCATCTCATCCTGTGTCGTCCCCTTCTCCTCCTGCCCTCAATCTTTCCCAGCAACAGGGTCTTTTCAAATGAGTCAGCACTTTGCATCAGGTGGCCAAAGTATTGGAGTTTCAGCTTCAACATTAGTCCTTCCAGTGAACACCAAGGACTGATCTCCTTTAGGATGGACTGGTTGGATATCCTTGTTGTCCAAGGGACTCTCAAGAGTCTTCTTCAACATCACAGTTCAAAATTCATCACAGTTCAATCTTCGGTGCTCAGCTTTCTTTATACTTAGCCAGTACTTCTCAAAATTGTTAAGACCATCAGAAATGTGAAAAGTATGAGAAACTATCAGAGCCAAAAAGAGCCTAAGAAAACACTTTCACTACATAGAGTGTTGTAACCTGAATGAGATTCTGTAACAGAAAAAGGGCATTAAGTCAAAACAGAGGACATCTGAATAAAGTATAGACTTTGGTTAATTGTATCCATATCGGTTCATTAGTTGTAACAAACATACAATATTAATGTAAGATATTAACAACAGGGGAAAGCAGATATGAGGTATATAAGAACTCACTGTACTATTTTTGAACTTTTCTGTAAATCTAAGGCTATTCTAAAATAAAAAGTTATTTTAAAACGTGATAGGGATATGTTGAAAACCTCCTCTCAAAAACTGGGTTTTCCTACTCCTCCATTTTTATTCAAAATTTTATTGGCAGCCCTAGCCGGTGAAATAAAACATGAAAAACAAGATGCATTATTGAAAAGTAATAAAAAAATATGTTTCTATACATAGAAAATGCAATTCTATAAAATTTTAGAATTATCAGGGTGTTTGAATCTAAATTCATTCTATACAAATCAACTTTATTTTTATAAGCCAGCTACACACAATTCAAAACCTCTTCATGTGACTGAAAGATGTTAAGACCTACATAAATGATAGATATACCATGTAAATATTTTTGAAGACTCGGTTTTTAGTTCTCCTCAAATTGACTTAGGGACTCAATATAACTTCAATGCAAGTCCCAGCAGGCATGTTTGTGAACAATGAGATGCTGATTCTAAGATGTATATGGAAATCCAAAGGAACAAGAAAGGCTATAACAAAAAACCTGAAAAATAATTACACTATAACTAAGGCACGTGAGGGCTTCTATGGTGGCTCAGCTGTAAAGAATTCACCTGCAATGCAGGAGACCTGGCTTTGAGCCCTGGGTCTGGAAGATCCCCTGGAGAAAGAAACAGAAACCCACTCCATTATTCTTGCCTGGAGAATTCCATGGACAGAGGAGCCTGGTGGGCTGTAGTCCATGGGTCCCAGAAGAGGTGGACATGATTTAGTGACTAAGCAACAACGACTAAGGGAAGTAATTGGCATAAGCACAGACATAGACTAATGGAAGAGACAAGAGTGCAGAAACAAACCCAGTCTTATATGACCTTTGGAATTAAGACTAAGGCGGCACTGCAGAGGAATGAGAAAAGGATGGTCTTTTCAATAAACAGCCCTGGGTCACTTGGTTATCCCCATGGTAAACAAATGCAACTTGGCACCTACTTTAATATTTCCTTTAGAGTAGGCCAGCTAATTAGTGTAGTTTTTGTTGTTCATTCAATGATTACTTGCTAAATGGCATTTCCCTATTTTATTCACAAAATAAACTATAACTATCTGAATTATTTCACTTATTTGCTTTTTAATTATCTGTCTTGTTTCCAGTACTGCATAAAGTCCTTGAGAAAAAGAATTTTCTCTGTTCTGCTCAAACCAGTGTACTTGGAATATCTAGAACATTTCTTGGCACCATCAGAAGCTTTTTAATAAATAAATGAATTCATTAATCTGCCAGGGAAATTTGGAATGAAAATAGCAGGTAATCCCTTGATCTGGCATTTGAACGTTGAGACAGAGTTTACTTGGGAGAGCCTGTGTGCTAAGTTGCTTGAGTCATGTCTGACTCTTCGCAACCCTATGGACTGTAACTCACCAGGCTCCTTTGTCTCTGGAGATTCTCCAGGCAAGAATACTGGAGTGGGTTGCCATGCCCTTTTCAAGGGGATCTTCTTGACACAGGGATCAAACCCATTTCTCCTGTCTCCTGCATTGGCAGGCGGGTTCTTTACCACTAGCACCACTTGGAGAAACCTTTGGAAGAGCCTGGCGTGGGGTAAAGGTTTAGAATATATTCCAGATGGGGAGTGTGAAGGTGAAGTCACTCAGTTGTGTCTGACTCTTTGCGACCCTGCGGACTGTAGCCTACCAGGCTCCTCCGTCCAGGGGATTCTCCAGGCAAGAATACTGGAGTGGATTGCCATTTCCTTTTCCAGGGGATCTTCCCGACCCAGGGATCGAACCCAGGTCTCCCTCATTGGAGGCAGATGCTTTAACCTCTGAGCCACCAGGGAAGCCAGATGGGGAGTGTAGTACATACCAAATGTGAGTAAATGTGAGAGGGTATTACAGGGTGACTTTCTAAAGAGGCCATTCCTTTAGGCAGTAAATGGAAATGCTTGTTTAAAACAGAGTTTTATTTATTCAGTCACAAGACTCAGAATCTCTTTGGAGATGGGCCTAGTGTGTAATCTGTTTTAACAAACCCTGTTCACTTAAGATTGAGAACCACCAGATCCAAGCTATTATCCTTCCTTTAGCTGGGACCACTTCTAATTTTAAATCATTTACATGTGCCTTTTTTTTTTTTTTTTTTTAGCACAATTCTATTTTTAATGCCAGTGGAAACATAGGAAGGTGAAAGAAAAAAGAAACTCATAAAAATCTACAGTAATCTGTAAGTATGAAACAATATACTGTACTAAGGCAGTAAGAGAAAATTTCTCTTTCCTCAAGCTGAAGACTATTGAAAGGGCTCTCAGTTGAGTGAACATAAAAGCCCTAAGCGAGCTGGCCATAAAACATCTTTAGAGACATAGCCATGATTTTTCAGTAGCTATTCTATTGAAGATTTTATTCCACCTTGACTTAGAAGTCAATTTTAAACCTCCTCCCCTTCTGGAAAACATTTTTTAGTTATTGTCAGAGGACAGGCCGAGTGGCAGGCTTTAGTTTACTTAAGGAAGCTACCCGAAGATTTCAGTCCCAGGTGTTTCTAAATATTATGGGGAGGGGGAGGACAACCCTCGATTTTACAAACACAGCAGGCAAGGTAAGGCCGTCTATTTTTCTTTTTTTTAAATAAAAGCCCTCAGTACTGTTTTTCAATCAATTTCTAGCATCTATCTCAGTCTCTACTACGGAAACACTAAAAATTAAGACATTCATGGTTTGTTGGGGAATTAAAATAAGATCGTTTTCGTGGCCATGTGTCTTCTTCCTCAGATTCATCGATACAAAAGCGTTTTCAGTCCTTTGTCAAGTTCAGAGTCATCCGTCCACTCTTTTCCACTTCTAAAGTAGACCACTGGCGATCAATCAAAGGCAAGCACCTCCACGTGCTAAACTCCCTCGGGGCAGAGCCAGGTAGGGAGATCGATTCCCAGACCCGCGCCTTCCAGGCTGGGGTCCCTCCTGGACAACCGCTTCTCGCCCCTCCGTGCGCTCTAAGGGCTTCCACCACCTGGCTGGGTGGTCTGACCTTGACCCGCCTGGTCCCCCTCGCCGTCGGCGCTCAGCTACCCTCTGCGGCCACCAGGGGGCGGCCGAGCTCGGCGGCGCCGCGAGGAGGGGACGCCCGGGGAGAGGAAGTGCCGCGAGTTCTGGCCCGGCCCGCGCGGAGCGCAGGCGGCGGCGAGCTGCGGCCTCTGGCCCGGGCCTCCCCCTCCAGGCCAGTCCCCCCCGGCCTTTCCCCGCCCCACGCGAGCTGCCAGCGGCGGCGGGTTCCGGGTCCTGTGACCGGTCAGGCGGTGCGGCAGCGCGGCGGGAAGGGCGGCCGGTCTCGGAGAAGTTTCGACGGCCGGCGGAGCACCCGGGGCGCCGCGGGGAGGGCGCGGCCGGGCGGGGCCCCGGAGCTCGCCGAGAGCTGCCGGCCGGCGGAGCGGGGTCGGGGGCGCTCATGGCGGGCGGCGGAGCCGGGGACCCGGGCCGGGGGGCAGCCGCCGCCGCGGCGCCGCCGGAGACCAGCGAGCACCTCTTCAAGGTGCTGGTGATCGGCGAACTCGGCGTGGGCAAGACCAGCATCATCAAGCGCTACGTCCACCAGCTCTTCTCCCAGCACTACCGGGCCACCATCGGGGTGGACTTCGCCCTCAAGGTCCTCAACTGGGACAGCAGGACGCTGGTGCGCCTGCAGCTATGGGACATCGCGGGTAAGCGGATGGCGGGAGCCGGGGACGTGCGGGGACCCCGAGGCGGGCGGGCGGCGGCCTCCGGGCAGGGGGCGCCCGCGGGGTTTCCCCGCCGTCGGAAGCCTGGCGCGGGGTGGGGGACGCGGCGCTTGGCTGCCCTCGGTCTCCTTGCTTCTTTCTCTGTCCTCTGCCAGAACTTGCCTGCCGGAGTAAGTTTAAAAGAAAGGGGCTAAACCACCTGGAAAGATGGAAGGGGATGTTGGACTCCAGGGGGAATCAGCACAGTGGAACAGGCTCTGGTAATCGAAGAATTTAAAAGCAGAACAAGATAAATAAATGCGTAGAGAAAATGACCCTGGTTAGACGCCTCAGCTCGGTCTTTGGAAAGCTCTGGTGTTTTTAAGAGATAGGAGGCCCTCTCTTTTGGAGCTCTCACCTGACCAGAGGTGAGAAAGCCACGGAGGCTTTTCCCGAGTTTTTAATTATAAATCTTGACGAGAAAGAGGGAGGGGAAGGGGCTGGCTCCTCTCATTGGCTTTACCGTTTTACAGATAAGAACAGAGGTTCAGAGTGTTTGAACGACTTACCCAAAGTTACACTCCTAGTTAGGGACACCCCCAAGACTAGAAACCAGGGTTTCTTTTCAGAAGGGTTTTCATCATCCACTTTGAGTCTGAGACGCTTCCTTGGGAGCGAAACCCCATTCTTTGTACGCCTTGCTCGCATTCCTAGGGCAGGCCACCCAGGCAAAGATTTGAGAAAACTTCTCTTGAAACGTTATGCTCCTCTTCTCCCCCTGAACCAACACCTAGCCCCGCTCCTGCCTCCCCACACCCAATATATATTATTTCCCTGGCATTTGCTTTCCGTTGTCATTTTGAAGCATATTTTCCCTGTTTGAGGAGGGTACAGATTCTCCTTACTCTAATGTATGAAAACTTGAACTCTGGCTGGTGTGGTGGGTTGGATGTGTGCATTTAATAAGCCAGTAACTTTGGGAAAGTTGAAATATGGAAGTGGTACCAGGAATTACTCTGTTCAATCATTGTGAGTGTTAAGCTCAGTCTGCCTTCGAGATGGGGGCATGTTCAGAGTTAAAGAGACCATCCTTAATCCTCCACTTGTATGACTGAAGCCTGTAAAAGGTGTGGTCACCCAACTGGTGAAGAGTCAAGGACCCAGGTCTGTCTGCTGGGTAGGCTCTTTTCATCAACAGCTTATTACATATGAGATGATATTGAAGAAATATCACATATATACTTATTTATTTAAGACTAGGCTTCTTTACCTCTGATAGGAAAATATAAATGATGTATGTCACCTCTAAGAAAGAGGCATAGTCAGCCTTTGGGCTCAGCTTGTGGTTTGTTTTTTTTTTTTTTTTTTTTTCCTTTCTTTCTTTTTGGTTACAGAAAACAAAATGTTCGTTTGAAAAGTTTTGAAAAGTCATCTTTTGAAGCCAGAGGCTTCTTTTGAAACACTTCCTGCTTTTTCACAGAGCGCTTATAAGTAAGAGTATTGCTCCTTGACAAAGTCATGGATTCTAAAGGTTGCCTTACCATGTGATAATCATTCTACGGAAATCTTCAGTGTAGCTGTGAATTTCCATGAAGATGATTTTAAATCTCTGCCTAGGAGAATAGTTGAGTTTGCTTTATTCTTCATGTAAAATAGTGTGGTGTTTAGCAATTAAATTGTGATTGCGTTCTTCTGCAGGTAAATAAAAGATTTTTTTATGGCACAATTGTGTTTTTTTAAGCTTCAAGGAAAAATGCTTATATTTGGAGACTTGGGAAAGCAGAAGCATGACTTAGAGTTTTCTTCCCCTTTTTCATCCTGCTTAACCAGACCTATTTTACCAGGAGGCGAACATATTCAGTCTCTACCAGACTCTGGTACATATCAGCCTAGGTGGAATTTTCTTGCAGTTTTGCCTAAATCCAAAGCTTGAGCCTTTCCAGGAAGGAAAGCAGACCTTTCAGAATCTCCAAAAGGGATTCCATCCAGCAAGTACACACCAACAATTAACAAGATTAGAGGTAAACTTATGAGATGATTGGAAATTATAAGGTTCATCTTTTAAATAAGGTTTTCAGCATATAAGGAAAGTAAGAGCAAAAAATAATGTGGCTTTAACTTAAGGTTTAGGGAGCTTTATCATTAACTCTGTCATTAACAAACCAAGGTTTGGTTTGAATATTTCAGCTACTAGTGAATCCTGGCTCATACCATTTGAATTCAGTAGTCATGATGTAATGGAGGCTAAGTGAAGGTCACTCCAAATAGTTCCCCATGGCTAAACATATTTGCCTTGTGTAGCAACAAAGTTGAATCATATTTAATTCTCAAAGGGGGGAGGTATTCCTTGATTGCAAAATAGTAGGTGGAGCTGGCCACTCGACATGACTAACTTAAGGTGTGCTGTTATTACTGGTTAGACTTTTGTTGCTGCTCTAGAAGTGGGAAAGGTGTAAAGAAATTATGTCAGGTCTCTGTACTTGAAAGCTCTGGCAAGCGTAACAGGCAGGAATTACCCAAATGTTTTCTGTAAATGTAGCCAAGCAGTTTAAGCTAAAACCTTCAAATTGAGAACCATAGTGACTCATGGATACAGGCCTCATAAATCCTTATTAAATCAAATGAATGCAGCTTTAAAGTACAGATGCAATTTTACACAATTTTGTGTTAGGCAGTTCCTTTCTTTTATTTCATATCTGCTTTGAGACTGCTGCTCAACACATTACTGAAATATACTGAAATATTGAAGTCTTTGATAAGATTTTAAAGAGAGAGTTTAATAAGTGTATATACTAAATTAAGATGCAGTATCTGATCTTCCTTTTAACATGTATTATAGATGAATGAGTATTTGGCTCACTACTTATTATAAGCTTATTAGCAACTGTAGAATTTTCCAAGTAGGCTGAATGGCTCGTCCAGGCTAAATCTTTTTTTTTTTTTTTTTAAGCTTGTCCATTTAGATCTAGTATAATTTAGTCTGCATGCATTCATTGCAGTGATTTGCTTTTATAGGGAAGGCCAAATTTTATCTCTGCCTTCTTAGAATGTTCAGCTGGTCCTGAGAATGAAATTAATGTAAGAGCCTGGGTAGCCTACCCCTTCTCCAGCAGATCTTCCCAACCCAGGAATCGAACCGGGGTCTCCTGCATTGCAGGCGAATTCTCTACCAACCGAGCTATCAGGGAAGCTTTATGTGACACCGGAGCCCTCATGAGAGGAAGGACCCCCAAAAGTACAAAACTATAAATGCTTTTATACTAGGTTGAGGAAAGGCAGCTGTAGAAAAATAACCAAACTCTGTGGGATGCTAAAGGAAGATAAGAGCTATTTTAACAAGATCCGCTTCCGCAGAATTCTCTCTGTTTGATCATCTCTGGTGATGAGCGCGGTTCCTTCCTTTCTTATGGGGAGGACATCTTTCACATGGGAGTTTTATCTCCTGATTTAAGGAAGAAGAAGGGGCGGTTGGAGTACCTGTCTTGCCCTTGTTTTTCAAGTGCCTTTAGTTCAAATAATATTTGCGCCATAGTGGCATTAGAGTAGGCAGGGAGCCTATTCTACCTCTCTTCAGTTTTTAGTGTCAAAATTTCTTAATAAAAATCTTCCTTTGGGCCAGAGAACAAATCAGAAACAATGTACTCTGAAATTCATGTAAATATGATTTATCAGAGCATAAAATTCATGCTTGGAAGACCTTATAAGTTACATAAACCATCCTTAGATTCACTTTTGAGCCATACTTAGATTCAGTTTCAAGTTTTTTGATTCCCATCTGAAAATAAAATGTTGATCTTGTCTTCCTTGTTCTCGCTCGCATATTGCCAATTGCTATAACTAGTGGTCTCTTCTTGTTTTCTTTGATAACGCTCCAGCTCTTCATGAGCAAGAGCCTGGATTATTATCTCATGCTTTCTTGACCTTCAGAGTGTCTATCAGTCAAGGATTATTAATGTTCAAGTTTTTTCTAAATATGAAGAAGCCGTTCTTTGATGAATGAGTCCCTGTTATATGTAATCTCTTAGTCCTACAGTTACTGTCATAGGACTTATTGTGGGTCAGTTACTTAATAATTCATTTAAAAGGATTGAAATAAAGTCTTTTATTACATCTGACTTGTACACTCTTGTCATCTTCAGCCTTATTCTGGCTCAGTTTTGTGCTGAATTCCAAGCAAAGCCTACTATCCCATTTTACATCTTCAAATCTTGCTTATTTCATAAGCCTTGACACACCTTTGGGTTCTCCAGTCTGGACTGTGCTTTCACAAATGCCCAGACAGGAATTTCAACATAACAGCATATTTGTGTAACTGACATGAAGAAAATTCCACTGGTAATGTCGAGTCTGTTGCCTTTCCTTCTTTTGAATATGTTACCATTCCTAATTGGCCTCAGTTAGCCCAGGTAAGGTAAAAGTTGCTCAGATTAGAGGTACAGAGAGCCAAGTTCTGATAAGAAGTACTAAAATTTGACTTGGCTGCAAGCCATTTGCCTAATCAGTCTATTGTTTGAATAGGATTAAAGGCTTTTAAAGACCCTATGGTATAAACCCAGGGAGGTGTGGTAAGCTGACCAAGAAAACACAGGTAATCCATGGCACAGGTCTCATGTCTCTAATAGCAGAATGGATTTTTGTAACGTAAGAGTGACATAAACTTTTGTCTAAATTTGCAAATGTTCTGGTTAGCCCTGTTTTGGAGCATATGACTCATATTTCATATCTGTTATAATCATTACCATCTCTTTATGTCATCAGTCCAGAATTTCTAGTTCTTATACTTAATTATGAAGCATGCTGCTTCCAAGGCAGACACTTTTTGATTGGCTGCATCTCTCTCTCTCTCTCTCTTTTTGTACATTTGGAAAGACTCTCCAAACTGTGGACTTCTCTGAAGTTAATGAAGCTATTTTACTGGTATTTGGTATAGAGCACATCCTGGAAAACAAGGCAATAATTACAGCTGTTTGTCTGGACTACTCTGTGATCTCACAGATTAAACTTGTATGCCATGCATTATTCCAGAGGTGCAGTGTTATTTTCAAATATATCTTAGGAATTTCAGCTCTATGTATATGGTATTCTGACCTTCCAAAATGGCAACCCACTCCACTATTCTTGCCTGGAGAATCCCATGGACAAAGGAGCCTGGCTGGCTACAGTCGATCAGATTGCCAAGGGTCAGGCATGACTTAGTGACTAAACAGCAGCAGCAGCATCCTGACCTTCCAGCTTTCTTAAGCTTTTGGTATGTAAATTTCAATGATTCTTCTTTTTTAAAAGATATTTTTATTTTGTATTGGAGTATAGCCGATTAACTAACAGTGTTACCATAGATAGCTTCTTATTCCCTTTTAACATGTACTCAAGGTTTTGTTTTTATTCAAGTGAAATGAGATCACCACATTAGGAGACAATTGCCATTAAAAGAGATCGTTTGTTGCTGATAGGAAGGACCATGTCACACCATGCAGGACCACACAGGGAAGCACCAAGGTCATTTAGGAGGCAGAAGGAGCTGGGAGAAAGCAGAGCAAGGGCCAGAGCCTTTTTTTGTGATTTTTGAAGAAAGGAAAGGACCTCGCAGCATAGGCAAGCTGAGCAAGCTTATGATTGGATAGTTTGAAAGATTTCAGTTTGCTGAGGTCTATAGGGATGGTCTCTAGTTGTGTCAGACCTAGACTGCAAGAGCCTGACCAGAGAGAGCAAGTAGAGGAGAAGGACTCAGGACCGATTGATTTGAATATTGAAGAGGCGCTCTCAGCAAGTTGTTTGCTCTAATAACTAGATAACCCTGGGGGGGGGGGGGGGGGGTGGGGGACAGTCCAGTCCCTTCCCTGGTCTGCAAGGCCCCAAGATGTCAAAGTAATCCTAAAATATATTTTTTAAAAAACCCTGATGTATACATATTTCTAGGCATTTATTAAAATGGACTAAGAGATGAGAAAACGTAATCTTCCAAAGGAAAAAAAACTTTGAAGGCCTTAGATTTGAGTCCAAGAATAGCGTATCCTCAAAATAGTGAAGATTTCACACTTAATCAACACTTAAGTAGTGGAGAGTGGGCTCAGTCGACAAGTTTAAGTTGCTCTATGGCTATAGAGTCCTTCTCTTAGATGAAGAGATGGTGAGAAAGTGCTGACTTATGTGAGGAGATTTCTGGAGGTGAGATAAATGATCAAGAAAAAGGTGTTCAGAATTTTATTCCATTATATTTTCAAAAGAGCTTTTTGCGCTTTTTACAGTCACAGAGGCTAGAAACATGTGATTTCTTTACTCTTATTTTGAGAGCGACAAACCACATAAAAAGAAATGGATAGCAGAGGTTTAAGGCTTTGTGTTGGTCTTTCTGACAGGAGATCTTACTCTTCTTCCTCATTTTTTTCACTCACTTCTATCCAGATACTTTTCCTTAAGCATTTTATGTAGTGATTTTTGATTGCTTTGAAATTAAGCTAAATATATATTGGGTGTTTTGGTTTTGTTTTGTTTTGTTTTGTTTTTGTATGACTGTATGGGGCCTGCTCTGTCAGACTCATCTGAGGTGCTTAAATGTATCTTCCTTAGCCATCAGCTATAAGCAGAACTGGCTTCATCTGTCAAACATCCCCATAAATCATGGTTTAACAAGAGAAAAGTTAAGTCGCTCACCTAGTAAGTCTGTGGTTGAGCAGTCACAGCTGGTGAACAGAACCATTCATTCTTCATGGACCAAAGGTGACATTTCACCACTCCCTGGCTGTATTCTTTGCCTTTCTGGTTCATTCAGACGCCCATGCCTTGTTGCAAGGGCAGCTGAGAAACCTAGGGCTTTTTCTGTTTGTTTTCAAACTGGACACACTGCTTCCCCAAATAGAATTCTGTGAAGGGGATACTGCAGAGGCAACTAGCAATTTTCCATGCTTAATAAGTCAGAGTTCCTAGGAAGAGGGCCTGTAATTTACCAGGCACCAGGGGTAATCTTTCCCAGGTGGCAGTAGTGGTAAAGACCCCACCTGCCAATGCAGGAGACATAAGAGGCACTGGTTCGATCCTGGGTCAGGAAGATCCCCTGGAGGAGGGCACAGCAACCCACTCCAGTAGTCTTGCCTGGAGAATCCCGTGGACAGAGGAGCCGGGTAGGCCACAGTCCATGGGGTCACAAAGAGTCGGACACGACTGAGCGACTGGGCACACAGAGCATGGGTGACCTGGTTCATGCTCAAGTTGAGAGCGATGGTTCTGTCTTGCCTGTGCTGCCCATGCCAGCAGACCCATCCTCTGTTCACTCCACTGAACAAGCTCCTTGACACCCGCCTTTCCTGGCCCCTAAGTTCCTGTCTGTTTTGCATCACCTGCTCTTTATCTCTGTTGCTGTCTCAAGAGGTGATGTAAGGAGACACGATAAATCACACGACAGAGATGGGCCATGTCTTGCTCTCACTGAATGCTGTACTTAGGAAAAAGCCAATATTTTGAACTTCCAAAACTATTCTGACTTTGGACACGAACCAAAAAGGTACTTTGATTTTATTTCTCTCTTTAAATTGATTAAAGTCAGATGTTCTTTTTACAGTGACCACAGAAGATGTAAATAGTTGAATAAACAGACCTTACACTGTGACCTAAATACCACAAAAGCTTGCTCGTCTCTAATTAGCAAAAAGAAAAATCCAGTTTCTGAACTGTTGTGTATCTGGGAATAGGTAATTTGAAAGCTCCTTATCGAGACTGCTGCTGCCATCTCAAAAGGAGTTTGTTTTTCTTTTAGTTTAGGTATTTATCTGTGTTCAGTTTTGTTACTGTCTTGCTTGACAGACGGGTTTGATCTCAGCCTCAATGGTGGTGGCATGGGTGCAAACGATACTTTGTACATGATTTAAATAGCAACTTTGCTTCTTCCCCTATAATGCTCTTTTTTCCAGGTGGAAATATATTTCCAAATATAAGCATAGCATCTCAGAGTAGGAAGTTTTGGTAAAAAACCCTTCATGTAATCGCAGTTAACATTTATGAAAAGCTGCTTTCTAGTCACTGTCCCTCAATTTACTTTTTTTTTTTAATTGAAAAATAATTGCTTTACAACATTGTGTTTGTTTCTGCCACACAGCAGCATGAATCAGATCAGTTCAGTTCGGTCGCTCAGCCGTGGCCTATGCTTTGCAGCCCGGTGGACTGCAGCACGCCAGCTTTCCCAGTCCATCACCAGCTCCTGGAGCTTGCTCAGACTCATGCCCAGGGAGTTGGTAAACCATCTCATCCTCTGTCATCCCCTTCTCGTGCCTTCAATATTTCCCAGAATCGGGGTCTTTTCCAATGAGTCAGTTCTTCCCATCAGTTGGCCAAAATAATGGAGTTTCAGCATCAGTCCTTCCAATGAATATTCAGGGCTTATTTCCTTTAGGATGGACTGGTTGATCTCCTTGCAGTCCAAGGGACTCTCAGGAGTCTTCTCCAACACCACAGTTCAAAAGCATCAATTCTTCGGTGCTCAGCTTTCTTTATAGTCCAACTCTTATATCCATACATGACCACTGGAAAAACCATAGCCTTGACTAGACAGACCTTTGTTGGTAAAGTAACGACTCTGCTTTTGAATATGCTATCTAGGTTGGTCATAACTTTCCTTCCAAGGATAAGTGTCTCTTAATTCCATGGCTGCAGTCACCATGTGCAGTGATTTTGGAGCCCCCAAAAATAAAGTCAGCCACTGTTCCCGGTGTTTACCCATCTATTTACCATGAAGTGATGGGACCGGATGCCATGATCTTAGTTTTCTGATTTTAGTTCACTGATTCCTAAAATGTCAGTGTTCTCTCTTGCCATCTCCTATTTGACCACTAGCCATTTACCTTGATTCATGGACCTAACATTCCAGTTTCCTATGCAATATTGTTCTTTATAGCATCAGACTTTACTTCCAATACCAGTAACATCCACAACTGGGCATTGTTTTCAATTCATCTCAGCCCCTTCTTTCTTTCTGGAGCTATTTTTTCACTGTTTCCCATATTGGGCAGCTACCAACCTGGGGAGTTCATCTTTCAGGGTCAGATACAGGTATACGTATGTCCCCCTCGCTCCTGAATCCCCCTCTTGTCTACCTCCCCCAACCCCACCCTTCTAGGTCGTCACATAGCGCTAGATTGAGCTCCCTGTGTCACACAGCAAATTCCCACTTGCTATCTGTTTTACATATGTTAATATGTATGTTTCTGGGGAAATTACAGTTGAGTAAACTGAGACTCAATAAGGTTAAGGGATTTCCCCAAGGTCTGTACACCTGTAACTTGCAGAGTTAGGGCATGAATCCAGATATTATTGCAAAGGTTTTATGGTCATGTTGTATTATCTCTCTTTCTGCTTTACACATGATAGAAAAGAAAACCAGACAAATGAATGGCATTGTGTGAAATCACATGGCTCCTTTTACCTTCGTCATGGTACAGTATTAAAATAGAAATTCAGTACATTATTGAATCCGGCCTCATACGGTGCTAATTTGATGCATTAGCTTTTAGACCTGTTTTATTTGAGGGTAATACAGTCATTTGTTTTATGAAAAATTGTGTAAACAAATGGGGGGAAAATGGGTTTTTAGTTACATTGTTTTATTGGTCAGTATTATGGTAGTTTTTTAATGTAAGGAATTTTTTTTTCTTCTAACAATGCCTATAATTTTAGCATGTTAAATATTTAAGTGGAATTCTGGGGAACATTTATAAGGGCTTTATAAAGTAGTAGTATAAAAAGTCATTAAATAGATGCCCTAAAAATGACAAAACCTATGTGACTATGAATTGTAGCTTCTTACGTATAAAACCTAAGACCCCATTATGAGATCACCATATTATCTATATCAAGCTATAAAAATTTTTAATGGCTAGATAAATATCTTTCTAGAACCAGTGACTGGACTTATATTTTGGCTGGATCTTGATCTGTTACCCACCAACCACACAAACGTGTTAAAAATGCTTCATCTCTGAAATGCATACTGAACTTTAAGGATGTGTTTTTAAAGAACTTTATATGCACTCACTAGAAACTACATTTTTGACCAGTCACCTTAAGCAAGAACATGTAGCTCAGTACTTCTTGTTGTTTGTTGTTTAGTTGCTAAGTCGTGTCCGACTCTTTTGCAGCCCCATGAACTGTAGCCCATGCTCCTCTGTCCGTGGGATTTCCCAGGCAAGAATACTGAGTGGGTTGCCTTTTCATTCTCCAGGCAAGAACTCTGGATGAGCAGGATGGATGGATCTTCCCGCCCCAGGGATCTAACCCTATGTTCCCTGCATTGGCAGGTGGATTCTTTACCTCTGAGCCACCTGGGAAGCCCAATAATTCTTAATGGATGGGAAAAGATAAGCATTTATACCTGGAAAGCTAAGCACTGATTGTCTTATTGCTCTGATTTATTTTTCATTGTTTGACTTATATTTTGAATTTCAAATAACATTTAGAGATATTTAGATTTTTTGGCAAATGGGTACATGAACATAAAGTATTGAGACAAACATTAAAAAATAGTGATTAAAACCATAGAAAAGGCGTCTCTGGCCTGTATTTCTGATAAATGTTCAAAATGCAGTATTTTGCTTTCAAATCTGAGAGCAAATATTTCCCTTTGGAAAATTTGCCTACACTAAAAAGAGAGAAAGCAAGCCGTTTTGTGATTTTCTTTTCCTTGATTAGAATACATATTCTTGGAAATGTATCAAGTTGTCTCAACTCCTTCTCAAAGTCATTAGTGTTGGGTACTCCAGATATTGGGGAAGCATTTTAATCCTTTTGCCAACATGTGTACCTTACAGGTCATCATCCATTAGAGTATGTATTACCAAGTCGTGCATCTTAAATGTCTTTGAGCCTAGATGGCTAGCACTGTGCTCTTCTTTTCCCTTTCTCATTGCCAAGATATCTAGCTATAATCAGGGTTCCTTCCGCTAGAGAAGGAAGTAACACATCTTTTTAAAGGATAACACATTTTAGAAGCCATTTGGAATATTCAGGCAATATGCTCACAGCAATATGGTTGAAAAAGCCTGTCCCCAGTATCAGCCTAGCTAATGAAGTCATCAGTGAGGCATGTCCTTAGCTGCTGTGGTCAGGCACTTGGGGACACAGAGCAAGCCTGTAACTTTTGTGGCAGGGCTGTGTGTCCTTGAAGAATGTCTGCCAGGCTCATGCTACTTTGGATCTGTTTGGAGACACGGAGCCATGGGGAGCAATGTATACTCCAGAAAATGCTTGGCTACCAGATCAGGCAGCACACTGGATAACACATCAACCTAAGACACTTGAGTAATGTTGTCTCGCTGAGATTTTATTTTCTCATCTTTAAAATAAGGGAGGTTGGATGAGATAATCTGGAGCAACATCTTCTCAGAAAAGCATGAAGTGGCCCCTCTCCTTCCTCTAAGAGGAGATTACAGCTCTGGTCTAGGAAGGTGGTGTTTGTTGCTCAGAGTTCTCCCCACCATGTCTGTACTACTACTACAGACCATGTAAGAGGAAGATCTCCCAGGTTCTGCTGAGTTTCCATATTGCTGTACACTTTCACTCCACACACACACACACACCATGAAACAAGACACATGCAGCTGTCTTTACATTTAATAACGGCATCCTTTTCCTCTAACCGGTCCACTTCCATCACAGGACACAATCCAGGAGCATTCAGCATGCAGCATGGCAGAAATGTCCTGCTTTTATTTATGTACTTGTGGAAAGAAGAGTCCTAGAATAATAAAAGTTTCTTAGAATAAACTTAAAATGGTTGATTGGCTACCCTCCAAAATTAAAAAAAAAAAGTTACGATTCCATGGATTTCTAATGCAATTCTAGTTTGCATATGACAGTCTTAACCTATTAGCCCTTATTGATCCTTTAGCCCTTATCTGAAGCTAGGAAGGGCTGGCTTCTGCAGTGCTGTAAAAGGGGAAGAACACCTGTTTCTCCTTGTGATGACGCAGTGCTTCTGGGAAACTGCCTCCAGGATTTAAAATTTAGCCTTTTAGTCCATGGATGGTGAGCATGGCTCTGAGTGGCTGGCTGCCCCCGAGGCATGCAAACTGAAAGTCACAGCATGGAAGTAAAGAAGTAAAGTTTATGAAGATATTATATTTTCATAGTATAAGCATTTGAAAGGCATTTTTTGATAATGTATCTTTCAAAAAGACTAGTAAGATTAGCATACTCACTTCAGTGAATGACATCCCCTTGTTGAATACCATAATATGCTCTTTGTATCTCTGATTACACCTAACACATCATGGCATCACTTGGTTTCTTTCCTCAGATAGACTGAGAGTCTTAGGATCCTATTCATTGTTTCACCAGTGTCTAGCACAGTGCCTGGTATATAGGAGGAACCTAATACATGTTTTCTAGTTGAGAGCAAATCTAACTATAAGAGGTAAAAAGATATTTGGGAGTTGTACCAGTCAAGATAGGCTAGGTTGTGGTAGGGTGCCAACAGCCTTAAAGTGAGGAAGATCCCCTGGAGGAGGGCATGGAAACCCACTCCGGTATTCTTGCCTGGAGAATCCTATGGACAGCAGAGCCTGGTGGGCTACAGTCCATGGGATTGCAAAGAGTCAGATATGACTGAGTGACTGCCACACTTTCACACTCTTTCTACATGTCCTTAGTAGGGAGCAGAAGTAGGGGGATGGTGAGGAATGTGAGGGTGGTTTTTCACTGGAGTCCCTTGAAGACCCAGGCTAAAAGAGGCCCTACCATCTGAGACCATCACCTCAAAGAAAGGGTAACCTTGCTGCCACCCGACAAGTGATTCTGCTGGGCAGGGACACTTCTGTCCACATTCCGTGAACACAGCTGGTTTAGTCAGGGCAGGACAGTGTGGTCCTCCATGTATTCAAAAGTGGAAAAAAATGGATTATTCGTGAACATTAGTTGTGTTTTCCACTGGTCTCCTTTGTTTTAGATAGTAATAAGGGAATAGCTAAAATTACCCAAGGAGCAGTCATAACAAAGATACAGGCTGCAATTCTTGTAGGAAAGTTTACTTTCCAGCTTAACAACCGAAAGAGCTTTAGCAACCGTGTGCATTTAAACCTTTAAAACAACAGAGCTAAATCTAAGTTTCCCCTTGTTCGATTTTTGGAGAACAGTGCCATTAATTTTATGTTGAGATTAGTATTCTAAATGAACTCCTTTTATCTTTTTTCACTCCCTAATTCAATGACATGTGTTTTAGAAACTTTTGTTTTTCACTTGTCTTTACCAGTTCAGGAAAATCTCTGAAGCACTTTTGAATTTTTTTAAAAAAGAGATTATGAACCCAGTACAGTAGGAAGTATATTTTTCTTATTCTTTTGGAGAATAAGCTACTCCCATAAATGGATGGACTTGGCCTTTTGATGGTGGGTCATTTACATTTGATCCCCATTGCTGTCTTCTGGATTTGGTGATTGCAGAATTGTCAGAAAATCATATAACATTAATATTATAGCATAGTTTTCTGATATATAGCATAGAATTCTGATATTCTAAAATATCAGAAGTGAGAGCTTGGAGGAACTTTGATGATCTCTAAAGGTCCTTAAAGACAGTTGGCTGATTTAAACAGACAACATTATTTCCTGGGGTAGCTTGACTGTCTGGTGCTTGATATTTGATTCTCTAGGATGGTTGTACTTTTCTCAAGTTTATTTTCCTTTGCAAACCATTTTCACCACTTTGAGGTAAAACACTTAACTACCTAATAATTTAAGGCTTTTCCATGTGTGAAAGTGAATGCATTAGCTGCTCAGTCATGTCTCTGCACACTAGAATATAGCCTGCCAGGCTCCACTGTCCATCGGATTCTCCAGGCAAGAATACTGGAGTGGATTGCCAGTTCCTTCTCCAAGCGATCTTCCTGACCTAGGGATCGAACTTGCGTCTTCTGCATTGGCAGGCATATTCCTTACCTCTGAGCCACCGGGGAAGCCCAGTGATAGTACTTAGCTAGTATTTATTCAGTGCTCACTTATGGACCTGGCGTTTTACACTCTGAACTTGGAGTGTAACCTACATGCAGAGAAGTTAAGGGTGTAGTTTCATGAATTTTATATACTACTCCTAGTAAAGGTATAGACTGTCCCTAAACCCTTAGCACAGAAATCATTAAACTATTTTTGTAAAGTTCCTGATAGTAATTATTGTAGGCTTTGTGACCCATTTACTCTCTATTGCAACAACTCAACTCCACCATTATAGAATGAAATCAGGCATATAATATGTAAATAGATGAGGGTGATATTCCAATAAAACTTTATTTAGCTGAGTTCTGCCAAACTCAGCCCTGAATATACTCCCAGGAAGGCATTTTACATTTAACTTCCCAGTGACCATATATAAGGTAGGTATTCTTTATAGCTTTATTGTGATATAGTTGACATAGAGTAAACGGTACAATTTTATAAGTTTTACACTTGGGAAATATCACCATAGTCAAGACTGCAAGCATTTTTTATCATTTGAAATCTAATTTCTCTAATCCATTGCCCACCCTTTTCCAACATAATCAACTGATCTGCTTTCTCTTACTGTATTACTATAGTTTCTAATTTTTTGGTATTTGCTATAAGTAAACTCACAGTATTAACTTCTCCTCCTCTGGCCTGGTTATTTTGACTCAGCATAATTATTCTGAGATTCATCCATGTTGTTACATTTATTCATAATTTGTTCCTTTCCTTTTTTATTGTTGAGTTGTGGTCCATTGTATGAATATACCGTAGTTTATTCATTGCTATGTGAATAGACATTTGGGTTGCTTCCAGTTGGGGGCTATTTTTAATGAAGCTTCTCTGAGCAGTCTTGAGCATGCCTTTGTATAGATGTGTGCCTTCATTTTGTTAGCAAATACCTAGGAGTGGGATAGCTTGGTTGTATGCTAGATATATGCTTACATTTTTGAGAAAGTATCAAATTGTTTTCCAACATTTCCACACTATTTTTAAGTGTTATTCTTTCCAGCTGTATGAGAGCTCCAGTTGCTCCGCAACTTCACCAGCACTTGGTATAGTCAGACTTTTTCATTCTAGCCTTTCTTGTGGGTATAAAGGATCAACTCAACTGTGGTTTAAACCCAATGTTTAATAATTTTGAGCATCATTTCTTTGGCTTATTTATTATCATATAAATTCTTTGGTAAAATATTTTAATATTTTGTTTATTCTATCAAATTCTTTTTTGTTCTCTTATTTTGGAGTTCTGAGAATTCTGTATATTCTAAGTATGTTTTTAAAATCAGATATAATATATATCTACTTTTTTCTCCCAGTTTGTGCCTTTACTTTTCATTTGCTTAACAATGTTGTTGTTGTTCAGCCTGCTCAGTCCTGACTAACTCTTTGCAACCCCATGGACTGCAGTACCTCAGGCTTCCCTGTCCTTCACTGTCTCCCAGAGTTTGCTCAAACTCGTGTCCATTGAGTTGGTGATGCTGTCCAACCATCTCATTCTCTATTGCCCTCTTCTCCTACTGTCCTCAGTTTTTCCCAGCATCAGGGTCTTTTCCAGTGAGTTGGCTCTTCGCATCAGGTGGCAAAGTATTAGAGTTTCAGCTTCAGCACCAGTCCTTCCAGTGAATATTCAGAGTTGATTTCCTTTAGGATTGACAGGTTTGATCTCCTTGCAGTTCAAGGAACTCTCAAGTGTCTTCTCTAGTACCACAATTCGAAAGCATCAATTCTTCAACACTCAGCTTTCTTTATGGTCCAAATCTCCCATATGTACGTGACTACTGGTAAAACCAACAAAGGTCCATCTAGTCAAAGCTGTGGTTTTTCCAGTAGTCATGTACAGATGTGAGAGTTGGACTACAAAGAAAGCTGAGCACCGAAGAATTGATGCTTTTGAACTATAGTATTGGAGAAGTCTCCTGAGAGTTCCTTGAATTGCAAGGAGATCCAACCAGTCCATCATAAAGGATATCAGTCCTGAGTATTCATTGGAAGGGCTGATGCTAAAGCTGAAACTCCAATACTTTGGCCACCTGATGTGAGGAACTGACTCATTGGAAAAGACCCTGATTCTGGGAAAGATTGAAGGCAGGAGGAGAAGGGGACACCAGAGGATGAGATGGTTGGATGGCAAAACCAACTCAATGGACATGAGTTTTAATTAGCTCTGGGAGTTGGTGATGAACAGGGAAGCCTGGTGTGCTGTGGTCCATGGGGTTGCAAAGAGTCGGACATGATGGAGCAACTGAACTGGTAAAACCATAACTTTGACTATATGGACCCTTGTTGGCAAAATTATGTCTCTGCTTTTTAATACGCTGTCTAGGTTTGTCATAGATTTCTTCCAAGGAGCAAGTGCCTTTTAATTTCATGGCTGCAGTCACTGTCTACAGTGATTTCGGAGCCCAGGAATATAAAGTCTGTCACTATTTCCACTTTTTCCCCCATCTATTTGCCATGAAGTGATGGGACTGGATGCTATGATCTTAATTTTTTGAATATTGAATTTTAAGCCAGCTTTTTCCCTCTTTTTCACTTTCATCAAGAGGCTCTTAGCCCTCTTCTGTTTCTGCCATTAGAGTGGTATTATCTGCGAATCTGAGGTTATTGATATTTCTCCCATCAATCTTCATTCTAGCTTGTGATTCATCCAGCCCAGCGTTTCACATGATGTACTCTGCATATAGTAACATTATTCTGTTAGGTCGTTGCTGTTTCTGTCCTTTACGTTGCCCATCTTATCTTTGCATGAAATGCTTAACAGGGTAATTGGCACCGTTTAGCTTTGTCATATATGGTGGTGTTAAATAAGCAGGGTGACAGTATACAGCCTTGACATACTCCTTTCCCAATTTGGAACCAGTCCATTGTTCCATGTCCGGTTCTATTTCTTCTTGTCCGGCATACAGGTTTCTCAAGAGGCAGGTAAGGTAGTCTGATATTCCCATTGCTTTAAGACTTTTCCACAGTTTTTGTGATCCACACAGTTAAAGGCTTTAGCGTAGTCAGTGAAGCAGATGTTTTTCTGTTTGCTTTTTCTATGATACAATGGATGTTGGCAATTTGATCTCTGGTTCCTCTGCCTTTTCTAAATCCAACTTGTACACTTAGAATTTCTTGGTTCACATACTGCTGAAGCCCAACTTGAAGGATTTTTAGCATTACCTTGCTAGCATGTGAAATGTGCCCAATTGTACGATAATTGAAACATTCATTGGCATGGCTTTTCTTTGAAAGTGAAATGAAAACTGACCTTTTCCAGTCCTGTGGCCACTGCTGAATTTTCCAAATTT
Organism: Ovis aries; assembly: GCF_016772045.2. Taxonomy (NCBI): domain Eukaryota; kingdom Metazoa; phylum Chordata; class Mammalia; order Artiodactyla; family Bovidae; genus Ovis; species Ovis aries. The sequence continues at coordinate 71,064,509 of NC_056061.1, forward strand.
GCTGACACATTGACTGCAGCACTTTGATAGCATCATCTTTTAGGATTTGAAATAGCTCATCTGGAATTCCATCATGTCCACCAGTTTTGTTTGTATTTGGGCTTCCCTGGTGTCTCAGTTGGTAAAGAATCTGCCTGCAATGAGAGAGACCCAGGTTTGATCTCTGGGTCAGGAAGATCCCCGGGAGAAGGGAATGGCCACCCACTCCAGTATTCTTGCCTGGAGAATTCCATGGACAGAGGAGCCTGGCAGGCTACAATCCATGGGATTGCAAAGAGTCAGACACTACTGAGTGACTAACATTATTCTGTTAGGTCGTTGCTGTTTCTGTCCTTTACGTTGCCCATCTTATCTTTGCATGAAATGCTTAACAGGGTAATTGGCACCGTTTAGCTTTGTCATATATGGTGGTGTTAGAAAGCTCACTGTCTGCTGTGAGCATGTCAAGGAGGATTGAATCCTGGCCCTGGAACTGGAATGGGTATTTTAAGTCACAAGATCCTCCTCAAAAATGCCTTGTCTCAAACATTTGTTTTCTTATGGTTTAACCAGAAATTTTATATGAATACAAACTTGTATGTTCACTAACACAGCTGGTAAAAAGAAATATTTGGGGCGGGAATTTACAGATGATTCTAGAAACAAAAGACACTAGACCGCAATAGTTCTTCATAACTTCTGGATTTCTATATACGTTTGTTAGTTTTGCACCTTACCCTCTTCTAAATGAAAGGGTAGCCCAAAGGAATGTTTTTATATAATTATGTAATTATCTTGTTATCTGGACTAAGTTAGCAGTACTAATTTCTCTTATTGCTGTAGTTTCATATAAAATAATTAAAATTGAGAAAAATCAAAATCATTGGTAGTGTGTGCTCTCTGTTTGAAATTAGGTGCATCTTAATGCATCTGCACAGTGTTTATAAAACGGTGATACTGACCTTGAATGGTTGGTCTGCCAGCATGCCTTGTGTGATAATTAAATGTACATTAATGGAAAAGGATACAACATGAGCTTTTTATAAATGTCAGCATTGTGAGCAAATAAACTAAATAGTTGGCTGGTCAGATTTACATCACTAATGATACATGAACACGATAATGACATTTCTCATGTGACTGTTCGTTATAACAAAATTTGGAACTCTAAACTATCACAATACAGCTTCAGATAAGCCCCTCTGGGGAGCAGTCATAAACTAGATGAACTCTGTTTATCCATATAAGCTTGACTGTTGCATTCTTCTTCAATTATTCCATTAAATAATATCTAAAAATGTATGATGGCATAGAATTTGGAGGAGAAAAATGATTAATTTAGGGGACAGCTTTGCTTTCTTCACTACCAGTACAATTAGATAAAAGCTTGTTTTTCATTGTATGTTTTAATAGGAGAATGTTCCATCATAGCACATGTTTTTATCATTAGACAAAGAGTTATAAGTCTTAGATTTGTAGTGATTGCAGTCATTCTTCCTTAGCACTATAGTCAGTAATTTGCCCCACTAAAGGTAAGAGCTTTAGAAGTCAGGGCAGCTGCGGATAGGTCAGAATGACGGGCATGTTTGCACACACATGTGGGAGTCAGGAGATCCAGTCTTAGTCCCATCTTCTTTAGTTGGAGCTGTTGGAGTCCTGGCCAAGCAGCCTTTGCATGTTTTTCTATCTGTCAGATGAAGAAAAGAATTCTTCCTAAGTCAATATCAGATCATAAGTGAATGCTTTGCCAAGACCTATATGCTATGTTTGATGGTAGATTTTTTTCCAGAAAAAAGTGTTTAACATGTTAAGCTATTTTAAAAGTACAATGATATCCTAAGAGCTCTGTAGTTGATCCTTCTTTTAAAAACACAGTTGTACCACGTTTTACTAAAGTAATGGTTTTGCACATCTACCTTCTTAGAGGAGAGCAGTCTTGCATTTCGAGTCAAAAGTGAGAAAGTACCATATATATATATATATATATGTATATATATATATATATACATACACACTATCAGGTGTTAAAAAGATGGCTAGTGGGAAGTTGCTGTCTATCATAGGGAGCCCAGCCTGACACTCTGTAACTTCCTAGAGAAGTGGGATGGGAGAAGGGAGGGAGGCTCAAGAGGGAAGGAGTATATGTATAATTACTGATTTGCATTGTTGTACTGCAGATACCAGCACAGAGTTGTGAAGTAATTATCTCCTTTAAAAAAAATTTAAAAAGGAAAAGGAAAGTGGGTTTTGCTGGAGATGTGAAAAAAGAGGAGTTAAGAACATGAGCCCCTTTATCTCAGGTCCAGGCCTAATCTTTTTGACTAGCGTTTTACCCACCACTCTTATCTTGTTCCTGCAAGTCTATTTTCTTCTATTCTTGTCTCTTCCCTCCACGCCCAACTTTCTTTTTTTTCTTTAGTACCTCTCTTAGACCAAGGCAAGTGAGGGGGGACATTATGGATTCTGTAGCTGTAAGGACTGGCATCTTGATGCTTATGGAGAATGTAATGTACATGCACAGAGGACATAAAACAAGGTAACTGTGTCCTGAGAGCAGGTGATCAGCCACTTCTGCCCTATGGGTTGTGGTTCTGTGTGTGTGTCCTTGATCCCACCCATCTCTGTTGCTCTGGAATGACAGATGCGTTTACAACATTATTCTTAGGGTTAAAAAGGGTTATATCTAAATATGGCCTCTGACCAAATTTCAAGTTTTTGATGTCTCACTGTATTTATTTCTAGGACAGGAGCGTTTTGGCAACATGACCCGAGTATATTACAAAGAAGCTGTTGGTGCCTTTGTTGTCTTTGATATTTCGAGAGGTTCCACGTTTGATGCTGTTTTAAAATGGAAAAGTGATCTGGATAGTAAAGTACATCTTCCAAACGGCAGCCCTATTCCTGCTGTCCTTTTAGCTAACAAATGTGACCAGAAAAAGGACAGTGGCCAGACTCCTTCCCAGATGGACCAGTTCTGCAAAGAACATGGCTTCACAGGATGGTTTGAAACCTCTGCGAAGGTGAGCTCTGCTGTGTGTTTGTATCTGCTCTGCAGTTAACTCATACATCTGACCTGTAACTGTAAAGGATGTAGACAGATTTACCCGAGTGTTTTTCAGAAGCCTAGTGAAAGGTGAAGCATAGATATGTTACAGCTTATTTCAGTCAGCTGCAAGAAGGCTTTCAGAACTGGCTACTAGGGAGGTGAATAGAAGAGCAGATTTTACATTAAAATAAAAATCAATATTATTAGAGCAAAGAACAAATGACATTTTCTGTGAGTTTGAGTCCTTAAACAAAGTACTTTTCATGCACCCTGGAGTTTATGGGGTATGAAGTATATTGTCAAGTGCAACTAATTTTGATTTTTACAGAAGACTTAACAAAACGTAGGGACATAGACGTCCTTAGTGAAGATGTAAGTCGTGGGCAGGACTAACAAAGACATTGAAAAGTTCAGAGACAAGATGTACTCAGATGATGTTGGAGGAATTGTAGATCAAATGTGTATGAAAAATTTGAGCAAAAGGAAAGCATCAGCAATTATGACATATTTTGTCATGAACAGGAGAATAAGATGTTCTTTCAACCATGATGGAAAACTGGATAAAATATTTTTTGAAGAAAAATACAGATTGGCTGATGAAAATCTTAATAGTCTAGATACACTGGAAATCAAAAGTGAACATCTCAAGCACAAAATTTTGTGCTGGAGTGTATTTATATGCATTGCAAGGTTCACTTTAGAGGTCCAATAACAATCAGACATGGAAGAAGGATGAAATGTTGGTGAAATTCTGTGATGATGACAAACTCGAAACCAAACTGATATAGTTTTAACCCAGTTTCAGCTTTTAGCATACTTCAGTGGATTTCTTAGGTATAGAGCAGGTTTAGATGGATTTACCCAAGCAGTTTATATATATATACATATATATATATATATATTTTTTTTCCCTCCAAATCACCTACTTACCAGGTTACTTTTAGCTTTATTAGAAACCCACCCTAAAAGTGGAAGATTATGTGCTGCCACTGAAGATGAGAATAATGAAAGCAAACCTATGGGAGACTATACAAAATGTGCTCTGAAAATATTGTGATGGAGGAGTCATTGGGAAGAGCAGTGTCTGCTAGAGGCAGAAGTGTTTACTTCTAAGCTAAAGGCTATTTATTATATAATAAATCTACTCTATTATAAATTAAAATTTAGTTTCATATTTAAAAAGTAGTGGTGGAACAGAGATGAAGCCCAGAGGTGTACTGCATGAGCACTCAGCCAAACAGGAAGGAAGAGATTGCAGAAGGGACGGCTTTTCATAGAAGCACTTGTTCTGGGAGCCATGCCCTCTGTCTTCTCTCTGCATCTGTCAAGGGATTTACTTTGCTTCCCAGCTTTGTTGGAAAAAAATTAGTGGTGTGTGTAAATGTTTACTAGAGCAAGAGATTTGACAGAGAAGATGCATGTATTACAGATAAAAATTCCTCTTCTTTTTTTTTAAAATTAATCATTCAGGTAATAAATCCAAATTTCTCCCCAGAATCTAGATGGAAGATTCATAAACAATAGCATCACGTGGCATGTAGCCTGAGACTGTAAGTCATCAGCTTCATTATATGTATAGACAGGGTAGCTTGTAGAAGTAAAAAGGAAAATATTCATATGTTCTGTGCCTTCCTACAAATATATTTCCTACAGATTTCCTTAGTGATGAGTATTTCAAGAGAAATATAATATAAAATTTTGGTTAAAATTTTTAGTCAAGGCTTAAAGTACTGCCTACACGCCACTAACACCTCTGATTCTGAGCTGACCAGCAGTTAGCTTCAAAATGATTTCTGCTAGACTTGCAGGGATCTGAATTTCTGATAGGAACACAGCCAAAAGGCAAGTTTAAATTCATGAGCTTCATCTCTTCACCTTTATGGCAAATAATGGATTTCCAATATGAAAATGTGTGACTAATTACACTATAGCATGGGACTTTCTGTTCTTAATGAGTTACAATTAGATGCAGTTAGAGAATGTTTTAATTATTTGGTATAATGGGGATGGTGGAGACTGAGGGACATTAGGGCATTTAGAGATCAATACTTTAATTAAAGTTGATGCTTACCTTAGGAGTAGAGGTAAAAAAAAAAAAAAAAATACTTGTGTTGGTGCTAGAACAGATACCTGAATAAATAGCACAGGTCTTTACTTCTCAGACAGAGTTCTCACTGTCTGAGAAAGTTACAGCAAATAAGGGAGAAGCCTAGAATGAACCTTGTGGTATTGAGTTGGAAGGTCCATAAGAACTTAACATATATATACACATACATATGTATATAAATTCTGTGTTTATGTGTATATGTGTGTGTGCATATACACACATACACACATATATATATAAACAGATAAACATAGAGGCAGATACCAACGTATGTATTGTTGTTCAGTCACTTAGTTAGTGTCTGATTCTTTGAGACCATATGGATGCAGCACGCCAGGCTTCCCCTGTCCTCCACTGTCTCCTGGAGTTTGCTCAAACTCATGTCCATTGAGTCGATGATGCCATCCAACCATCTCATCCTCTGTCATCCCCTTCTCTTCTTCAGTTCAGTTCAGTCGCTCAGTCGTGTCCGACTCTTTACAACCCCATGAACTGCAGCACGCCAGGTCTCCCTGCCCATCACCAACTCCCAGAGTTCACCCAAACCTATGTCCATCGAGTCAGTGATGCCATCCAGCCATCTCATCCTCTGTCGTCCCCTTCTCCTCCTGCCCCCAATCCCTCCCAGCATCAGAGTCTTTTCCAATGAGTCAGCTCTTCTCATGAGGTGGCCAAAGTACTGGAGTTTCAGCTTTAGCATCAGTCCTTCCAAAGAACACCCAGGATTGATCTCCTTTAGAATGGACTTCTCTTCTTAGCCTCAGTCTTTCCCAGTATCAGGGTCTTTTTCAATGAGTGGCTGTTCACATCAGGTATCCAAAGTATTGGATCCTCAGCTTCAGCATCAGTCCTTCCAATAAGTATTCAGGGTTGATCTCCTTTAGGATGGACTGGTTGGATCTCCTTGCAGTCCAAGGGACTCTCAAGAGTCTTCTCCAGCATCACAGTTCAAAAACATCACACATTTCCTGGGTGTGTCTGCTGAATATGTTTAGATGCCATAAAGACACAGAACTCATGAGTTTACAAGTCCTCAGAATCTGGTTTTTAAATACAGTTATCCAGTAACTAGTGGAACAAGCAAAGTAAAGATGTGCCTGAGGTGTTCTGTGGTGCCAGAAGCTAAGGAAACACAGTGATGGAAACATGTCAAAAAGACACAGGCCCCTGCTTGTAAGAGCTCCAAAATCTAAGATGAGATTGAACAACAAAGTAAATAATTATTGTTATGGATCTAATCCATAGAATAAAGTAATAATCCGTGACATGAACAAACAAGTGACTAAATGGGAGAGAAGAGAAAAAACTCTTCCTAACTGTAGAATTCCAAATCATAAATGAAGAAATGATGGAGATAGAAAGTCACCATTAAATATAACAGTAATACTTGTTCCAGGGAGAAAATTAATTGATGTCAAAATAAGTAGGGAAAGGTATGGTGGAAAACAGGGTATTTACACATTTGTACTTACTAAGTGTAAAGTGAAAAATAGTCCCTTTTCAGTGGAGAAGCCTGGCAGACATGAACTCAAGCAAGTGTGCCTCCTCAGACGCTGAAAAGAGCACATTCAGCTTAGTCTCTCAGTCTGGTCTGACTCTTTGCGACCCCATGGCTCCTTTGTCCATGGGATTTTCCAGACAAGAATAATGGAGTGGGTTGCCATTTCCTCCTCCAGGGAATCTTCCTGGCCCAGGGATGAAACCTGTGTCTCTTGTATTGCCAGGCAGTTTCTTTACCATGGAGCCACGTGGGAAGTTCAGAAGTATATGTTTACGTATTTTCCACAATAGCTTTAGAAATGTCTATCAGTTACTACTACCTCTACTTTATAAATAAGCACAGTTTTTGCTATGTGTTACTTATTATATATGCAATGACAGCATATGAATCAGTCATACAAATATGATAGCTAGTGATTCCTTAGAGCATCCTTAACATCTCACCCACAACATTGTTTCAGCTCAGTTTATACACATCAACTAAAAGTCATAATTTGCAGGCAGGGATGGGGAAGTGATATGCTGCATTTATCATATTTTAATGTGGTTTGAATCCTTTAACATTTTTTTCCACAAGGTATCCCAAATACTGGAGGTAGATGTTCAAGAACAGATTATTGAGTTTTGTTTTGATATCTGTAAAGTGAAAAGTGAAAGTGAAGTGGCTCAGTCATGTCTGACACTTTGCGACCCCATGGACTGTAGCCTACCAGGCTTCTGAATCCATGTGATTTTCCAGGCAAGAATACTGAAGTGGGTTGCCATTTCCTTCTCCAGGGGATCTTCCTGACCCAGGGATCAAACCTGGGTCTCCCGCATTGCGGGAAGATGCTTTACCCTCTGAGCCACCAGGGTAGCCCTTTTATATCTGTGCTTTCACTTATGTGGCTGGCAACCTAGAGCAGGATTCATCATCTTCAGCCATGGAGATAGTTCATTGAACCTCAGTGCCAAAGTTTAAAACATTAAAAAACAAGAACATCAGAAAGAGGGATCCTTTGTAGGAAGAAGAGGGTTCTCTAGACCTGTTAGGCAATAGTATTGACTCTCGGCAAACAGTTTTAATATTGGAGCAGGAGATGGAGCTGTCCTTACCATGCCCTCTGTGACACACTTTCCTAATTTCTAGTAATACTCTTAATGCTTTCCTCTAAGAATTAATCCTTGTTTCTGCCCTGTAGGATAATGTCAACATCGATGAAGCAGCCCGGTTCCTGGTGGAGAACATTCTTGCCAACCACCAAAGCTTCCCTAACGAAGAAAATGATGGCAGAATTAAACTGGACGAGGAGACTGTGAAAAAAGAGGGCAAGACCCAGTGTTGCTGACTTGGCATCTGCTTCTCTCCTGTGGGTGCAGCCTGACTGACTGGAAGCAAAGTCCTGAAACTGGATTGCAGATGGTGGATGCTCTGCTCTGTAAATCTGCCCAGGGCTGTGCCTGAAAATGAATGACGCCACCCTGGGAGCCTGAGACTTTCTGAAAAGGACCCTGGCCGAGGAGTCCTGCCAATGGCTCCTCCCCTTCACCCTGAGCACTTAGGCTTCTGCTGTTGTTGCCATCATATTCAGGATAATGTTTACGTCCTTTTCAACAACTTTTAAAATAACAGTTGCTCAGTATTTGTTAAGACTTACAAGTTGTGACTTTCAGTGTGAAAGCTGGGTGGTAATAAACTTTCCCTGCAGCCTCACTGTAGTTTCATGAGTCTATATTTTTGTCCCATCCTCGTATTTGAGAGAGGCTTTTGGACTCTTAAGGCTTCCCCTGGTGGCTCAGATGGCAAAGAATCTGCCTGTAATGCAGGAGACCCGGGTTCAACCCCTGGATCGGGAAGATCCCTTGGAGAAAGGAATGGTTACCCACTCCAGTATTCTTGCCTGGAGAATCCCATGGACGAAGGAACCTGGTGAGCTACAGTCCATGGGGTTGCAAAGAGTCAGACACAACTGAGCGACTATCACTTTCACTATCACTCTCTAGCCTCAGCCATGGAAAGCTGGAAGTTTCTGTTTAGCAATCTATTTTTCTAGCCAGAACTTTGGTACTTCATGTAAAATTGTTATCCTTAAAATATTATAATTTAACTAGCCCTGGCTAGTGTAAGCATGTGATTATTCCCCTTAAGTACCTTAAAATCCCCTCCTAAGGTCTCAAGAAGCACTCTCACCACCCTGGCTTTCTGATCTGGTTGCTACCAGTTGGAAACAATATAAGTGAACATCTCTCCTCTCTCCTTTGTCAGTTCTCTCCTCTCTTCTTTCTGTCTGTTTGTTGATAACTCAGAACTCGACTGACATTATTGTTGCAGTTCTAACTAGTCCTTTCAAATCTGTAATAATGCTTTAGGAGAGAATTTATTTCTAAGTGTGTACAATTAAATTAAGATTTCTATAGCAGGCATTGTGAAAGAAATTGGGTCATGTGGTTTTACACAAAGTTTTGAACATTTAAAGTATAGTGCATGAGAAACTTAAAAGCAGGGTCACAATATTTGTGTTGTCATTTAACCCAATTCAGGAAAAGAATAAATGTTTTGACTGAAACTTTTGTTTTGAATTCATGTAGTTCTAGAAAGGTCATTTGGTGTAGACTTTTCTGCCTTAGAAAAGTCTGTGTCTGTTCCTTTTGCCTTTACGTTTCTTTTGTCCTTTATTTTTAAGGGAGGTGGTATCATATGAAAGGTTCCACTTATCTCTTTCAAAGGAAATTTAAAGGTTATCTATGACATCCCAAAACCAGTGCACAATGAGGCCTTGTATATTAAGCTTGAGCTCAAATAGGAAAGATCTATACCTTTATTTAGCAGGGGAAAAAAACTAGCAAATTGCATTTGCTCTGAGGTGTATTCTGAGAACAAGTAGTCATTGTTGTGAGCAGTACAATGTAGCTTGCTCTTTCCTGTTAAACTTGAGCCTTGGCTAGGAATTACCAATGGATTTATATGTTATATATTTAAGTAAATTAAATCCTTAACCTCTTTGGACACGTATTCGTTACAGAATCAAATTTTCCTTAGGCCAAGGATTAGAAAGCAGACTCTGATTCAAGTAACACTACTTAGTTAATACAACCCTTAAATCTTCCTTTCTAGGAAACATACGTGTCATACTTTAGAAAGTCTAGGCACAAAGTTCAACTTTTTAAGCTTTCTTAAATTCCAGAGTCCAACAGTATAAGTATTATGAAATGTCATGCCAAAATCAAAACATTAGCAATATAAAACTTATTCTAGACAGTCACTGAAAGACTGAAGTCTGCTTGAAATATTCTTTTTTCATGTATTGACTTTTATTTTTTACAGGAAATTCATCATGTTTAAATTGATTTAGCAGTAAATTCAAAATCATGAGTATAGCACTTTCTTTGCCCATTTTCATATTTGTTTTCTTCTCAGAATAATTTTAAAGATTCAGTCAGTTCAGTTGCTCAGTTGAGTCCAACTCTTTGTGACCCATGGACTACAGCATGCCAGGCTTCCCTCTCCATTACCAACTCTCAGAGCTTGCTCAGACTCATGATCATCGAGTTCGTGATGCCATCCCCCCAGTCTCACCCTCTGTCATCCCCTTCTCCTCCTGCCTTAAATCTTTCCCAGCACTGGGATCTTTTCAAATAAGTCAGCTCTTTGCATCAGGTGGCCAAAGTATTGGAGCTTCAACTTCAACATCAGTCCTTCCAGTGAATATTCAGGATTGATTTCCTTTAGGATTGACTGGTTTGATCTCTTTGCTGTCCAAAGGCCTCTCAAGAGTTTTCTCCAACACCACAGTTCAAAAGCACCAATTCTTGGCACTCCACTTTCTTTATGGTCCAACTCTCACATCTATGCATGACTACTGGAAAAATGGTAACTGGCTAGATGGACCTTTGTCGCCAAAGTGATGTCTCTGCTTTTGAATATGCTGTCTAGGTTTGTCAGAGCTTTTCTCCCAAGGAGCAAGTATCTTAATTTCATGGCTACAGTCACCATCTGCAGTGATTTTGGAGCCCAAGAAAATAGTCTGTCACTGATTCCATTGTTTCCCCATCTATTTGCCATCAATCTTTTGAAGATTGATAGCACCCTGAAAAAATTGTTTTTCTGCAAACATGCAGGGTTCTGTATGTAAGTGTGAGGTAGTTTTCTATTTATTATTCCATACACTGTAGAAGTTAAAGTCCTAAATTCTCAGTGTAATTTGTTTTTGCAACTTATACATAAAGCTTGAATTTAGGGTGTCAGGGAAAAAAAAGGTGTCCTCTACCCTTTCTAGGTTCTTCTAGCTGGTCTAAGAATTAACTGACATGAGACATTAATAAGAAAAAATCAGATTCAATTGTATACAAACAGGGTCCCACAGGAAAAGGAAACCCAAGGACTATTTAGGAAATTGAGGCTTACCTACCATCTGAGAGAAACAAAAGAGTGTGAGGGTTGTGACTTCAAAAGGGAGGAAAGCAGTTCGCATCGAGGTGGAGAAACACATGTTTGGTAAAGAAGTGTTGCTTTGCCAGCAGAGACAGTGACGCAGAGTACTCTGGTCTCCAGGCCCTGCCAAGTGCCCTGCCACCACACCCGACCCAAGTTCTTTGTAGGTATCTCTGGTGACTGCTCTTTCCGGATCAGATCTTTTATCTAAATGCTTCTGGGCAGTTAAGGTGGAGGTGAAAAAAAAAAAAAGACTTCCTGAGTCTAGGGTTTCTTAAAAATAATCAGCCTAATCTAATCTTCATGTCAAAGAGATATATTTTGGGGTGGAAAATTTTGCTCCCCTACAAGGGTAAGCTACATAAATGATTAAGAGAATATTTTGAAATTCCTTATTAACTTAATCACTAATTGAAAATGCCTGCACTCACTTCAGATTTCATTTTCTGAGGATAGCACTCAGAAATTTGCTTTTGAAAAAAAATGGTTGGGGGGTGGGAGGGGGGTTCATGTTTGGGAATGCATGTAAGAATTAAAGATTTTAAAATTTAAAAAAAAAAAATAATAATAATAATAAAAGAAAATAGGAAATCAAAAAAAAAAAAATGGTGATGTTCATTTTGAAAACCCTATCATTTGGGTAGCAACAGTTAAAGTGTAATTTAGTTTGAAATCTATGGTTTTACATGAACCTTGAGCATGCCCAAAATATAACACTTCATTTTCATTTATAATTAGTGTTTCTTGAAAGTCTGAACCCCATAAACAGTGGACCAGCAGAATAAAGTTGCTTTCATCCCCCACACAAAATGGAGATCTAAGGGTTTTGAAAGGCTGGACTAATCTATAAGTAATGTAGCCATTTGGAAAAAGGAAGTCATATCTCTGTTCCTACCTCTATTACACTGTTCCCTAAAATGATGCAATCTGTAAATTAATAACGTAAGTGTGAAAACAAGAAACAAAACTACAAAAGCTTTAGCATGTATGAGAAAAATTTGACATTAGGCTAAAGAAAATCCTTAAATCTTCATATTCCTTAAGCCAAAGAGGAAAACAGATGTTTTTTGTTACAGTATTATTGAAGAAGGAATTCACAGGGCCTGGACTCCATCTTAGGCCTGTTCATGCTGATCATGCTCAACCACCTTTCCAATGGACTCTGAACTCTGTATTTAGTGCCTATGAAAACAACAGAAGGGTAAGACCCTCTCCAGACCGGGGAACCTTGAAGATCATATCTAGGTTACTCATCGCCTAAGAGAAAACATACACTAATCACCCCTTCCTCCAGACAGGCCATAAGTTTTTCTGTATCTATCGGAGTGTAACCTCGAGTGTATTGATTATTGGCTAATTATTTGACTGTTTGAGCACATGAGCACATAGCACGTGAGTCATGGGGCTATTGGTATTTTCCTTGGTTTATGTAAGTCTCAGGCAATTTGGAGTGGTGGGTTCAGACATGTACACATGGGGTATAAAAGATTTTCACAAATGCTGGTCGGGGTCCTTGGCTAAGAGGAGACTCTGCCTTGGGCCCACCGGTGTGATAAACTGCACTCCACTATCTGCATTGTCCTGAGTGAGTTTGGCTACAACTCAGTTTGGAACGTGTGGCTACAACAATATATCTTGGATAGCAAATGATGTAAGTAAAATTATATCAAATATAGCAAAGAAAATATTTTCAACTTGGATGAGGATTAATAAACTAGATAATAATAATAGTAAAAATTCTTGAAAGACAATAAGTAAAACTGAGCAAATAATATAAAACCAGCACTTACAGAAGAGACAATTCGTGTGTCAAATCTTAGTATCCAGGAAAATTAGCAAAAAATGTATGAGTTTGATTATATCCTTGATCTGGATGAACATACAGGAATATAGATATTCATAATCCACTGTTAACTAGATTTATAGACACCTCCAAGTTTTTCTTCCTGGTTGTTGTTCACTTTAGACTCTTAGTCCCACATGTTGCCTAGAAGTGGAACTGCTATTGTTGGGGAAAGAGAATTAAGAACAAAACCTCCTCCCAACCCAGAAAACCCCTCCACAAAGGTAGAACAGAAAGAAAGCAGTTATTATTGAATAAGCATGAAACTAGAACCTGCTCATCACAAGCAATATACTAAGTGATGGTAAAGACAGAAAGGAATTTTACCCTTTCACATAGCCAACAGATCCAACTCATTCCATGGTGTTCTCAAAGTATGCAAAATTGGTCCTCAGCAAGAGGGCTTATCAGCCACACACGTAGTGAATTCAAAATTCATTTAATAACTGGGATGACAGTTTGCATTAGCTAACAGGGTTTATCCAAAGGAAAAATAAGTTTCATATGTCTTTATGGCAGGAAGTAGTTTCATAACTTGATGTGAGGCTCCTAACAAAGTTAGGCTTCTCCTCTTCCAGAGAAACTTGGAGATGGAACCCTATATTTCTTGATGATCACATGTCAGAGAGATGGCTCCTGAGTCCTTGAGCAAGCTGATGAGAGTCTTATTGTCTTTAAAAATGATTTACACACATTTCAAAGACACAGAGAAAGAACTTAAGTTTTCAAATGTAAATACTATAAAGAATAAGGGGAAGCAGTGGCAGGGAGTCCCTTCCTTATTTTTCACAGGGAGAATTAAGCCTTTTACTTCTAATGTGTATATGCCTTTATTGTCAACTCTGGATAAACATTTGCTTATATGCACAAAGGAGAATATAGAGGAGCCTCTTCACTGCAGCAGTGAAATTTGGTTGTTGTTGTTCTTTAGTCGCTAAGTAGTGTCTGACTCTTTCTGACCCCATGGACTGTGGCCCTACCAGGCTTCTCTGTCCATGAGATTTCCCAGGCAAGAATACTGGAGTGGATTGCCATTTCCTTCTCCAGGGGATCTTCCCAACCCAGGGATTGAACCTGCATCTCTTGCACTATAGGGGAGTTCTTTACCACTGACACACCTGAGAAGCCCAGCATTGACTGTATAAACATGCAAAAAAAAAAAAAAAAAAGTAATCTAAATGCTTATCTATTGGGGAAAAATGATATGGATGAATGGATACCCATACAGGGAGATACTGTACAACTGTACAGTAACAAAGTAAAAGTGTTAGTCACTCAGTCCTGTCCAATTCTTTGCAACCCCATGGACTGTAACCTGCCAGGATTCTGTGCATAGAATTCTCCGGGCAAAAATACTGGAGTGGGTTGCCATTACCTTCTCCAGGGAATCTTTCCAACACAATGATTGAACCTTGGTCTCCGCATTGCAGAAAGATTCTTTACAGTAACAATTATATAAAAAGACGTATTAAGATTTAAAGACTTTGCACAGCTAAATGCCAAATTCCTGATTATAATTGCCTCAGGGAAGGGTTCGAATTGGGGAATTTGGTCAAGGCTGACTTGAGCTTTTCAGATAATCTTTACATTTTTATGGTACAGTTCATTTTACATTGGTCAGTATGTTTCCTATGCGACTACTGAAATGAAAAGGAATATTTCCATTTAAACCATAATACTTAAAAAAAATACTGTTTTGAATTACCTTTGAAATCTTTACTTTTTGCTACATTTAATAAAATCCTTTATGATTTGGCCCTTCTTGGATCTTACACATATTAGTTTATTTACTAAACCAGTTAATTTTCCTAAGATTAATAGCTTGACTTATTCAGCTCAGAGTTTAAAATGTACATCAACATTTGCATGGAGTGAAATTTTGTTGCTCACTCTAGCCAGTGTCCAAGAATAAACAATTTGTGAAATTTAAAGAACAGGCTTTATCTGTACGTGAAATCATAAGAACCACCCACTTCATTTCCAAAACAGGATTTTTTTTTTGAAATATGAATATAGAAAATCATCAGTCTTTTTATTTCTGATTCTCCAAGTTGTTTATGTGTGGTGGGATGAGGAGGTAGAATGTAGGTGATTTGGTTAGAGTTACATATTAGATACTGCTAGAAGTATGTATAGATTAGTAGATCAAACTATTGCCTCTGAAAAGTCCCCTGAATACCATCTGGCATTGTCCTGCTAGTGCATCAACATTTCCCAATCAAACCAATTATCTTTCAATCTTCTTCTCACTGCCAAGCCTGCTCTAGAGGTTTGAGTGTTCATATGTTATAAATTTTATGTTCACTCTAAGTTAACATGTAATGCTCTTTTTTAGTGGTAGGATTATTTTCCTGATTTTTTTTTGAACTGCACTAAATTTATACCTGCCATTTCCCTCCCTTTAAGAAAACCTTGCTTTTGAGTTTTTAGTATAGCTTTAGTCATGCTGTTAAATTGTAATTTGAGAGCCTACAGCACTTTAAAGAAATACAATAATGGCTTTAAGTGAAGCCATAATAACACTGGTTGAAACTGGTTTCAATTTCAATTCAACATACCATTTCACTGTCTGTCTGTGGCTAAAAGATGAAATTCTGAGGATTTGTTTTATTGATTACAAACTGAAATACTCTCCAATTTTTTTCTCTTATGGAAAGTTAGTACTGTAAAATATTACAGTATTTTCTAGCCAATGTGATTCAGAATGACTATAGTAGCTGGGATTAGAATCTAATTTTCATAGCATAACAGCTTTAAAATTGCATATATATACTCTAGATATATTTTTGTGTATTACTAACTGAGCATGTTTCCTTTCAATTCTGTCTAAGATGATTAATGATAAATTTATTGCATGTTGCAACTGATATGTAATATGTATAACAATTGTCTCTCCACAGAAATGAATTACAAGTAAAATAGGAACTGATGACAGGATGGATATACAAGCACTCCTCAAATACATGCAAAGCTAAGCATATTATATTCTAAAGTAATGGTCATTGTTAAACAAAAATCCACTTGTATTCAAACATTTAAAGACCCATTTTGGTAGAAGATGAAGATGGGTTAAGTCAGTGTTAAGTGTAAAATATTACATTCTTATGTTTTGAATTTATATATTATAATATTTCAATGTTTTCTCACCATACATTTTTGTTTAAACTGTAAAGGGAACATGAAATAAATACTTCATTCTGTAGCAGACTTTTGAGGCATTTCATGACTCAATGAAGGACTACAAATAAGAATTTACTTCATGTAAATTTTAAGATAGCTCTAGGATGAACCAAACTAATCTGAATCAAGAGTATATGAAATTGACTCCTGTACCCAGCTCTTTAACTCATTGTTACTTAAGACTATCTTGAACTGTGGATGCCAGACATAATCCAACGCGGTAACTAAGACATTATTCAAGTCAGCGGTCATACATGAGCATGTGCTACCATTGGAATGTCAGCATCAGAATCCTCTACTTATAATTCAAAGGAGACAAGTAAAGGTTTCCTGCTCTCCTTTAATTCCTCATGTAATATATTAAATCAACAGGTAAAGAAGGGGAACTGATATTTATTTTTTTCTTAATGAGCTGGACAAGCTTCCAGATGACTGCTTCTAGTAGTGATGCTTTTGGAACTGCACATTATGAAAGTGTTAGTCTGTCTTTTTAACCTTACTAAACGACATATTTGTAAGTACATTTTTGAAGACTTCTTGTTCTTTTCAAACCAGGGTTAATGGTGAACTTAAAAGAGAAAATGAAACATGTCTGTCAAATGGAATTACCTATGAGCTTCTCTACCCACTCAGTCTGCATACATTAGAAAGGAAATTTAGCCAAATCCTACTGGGTCCTTTAAAAATTTTTCTTTCTTTTCCTAGTTCCCATGTTTTAAATAAAATATCCAGTATGTCATGGCTGGTTAACTCTGTTCTAATATTCATTCTGAAGTCATTTTAAAATGGTGGAGTTCATTATTTCTAAAGCACTGTTAGTATATAGGAAATTTACCTTAGCTCTGAAAAAAAAATCTGAAATAAAAATGAGGTATTATATGCTGAATTCAAAATTACTGTCCTTTTTAATAACCATGATTGTTTGCTTCTTAAAAAGCATTTTGATGTACAAGATAAGTTGATATCTTTAAGAAAAATTACTTCATTAAGTATGCCACAGCTTTATAACCAGATCAGAATTTATACAAAGATACTAGGGAAAAAAAAGATAGGAATGGGACCCAAGAATGAAAATTTACCAAAGACCATGTATATAACCAACCATATTTCCAAGATTTTTTCTTTAAAATAAGAGATGAATCAGAATTAGGAACTTAGGGCAGAATGCATCCTGTCACCCATTTAATTCTGTCCCCCACAAGAGATATGTTGAAGTCCTAACCCCCAGCACCCCAGAATGTGACCATATTTGGAAACAGGATGGTTGCAGATATAATTTTGTTCAGATGAGGTACTAGCGTAGGGTGGGCTCCCAATACAATGTGGCTGGAGTCCTCATAAGAAGATGGACATATGAAGACTAGGAAGAAGGTCACGTGAAGACACAGGATTAGAGTTCCTTGACATCCACAAGCTAACGAACACCAGAGACTGCCAGAAAAATCACCAGAAACTAGAATAAGGGAAGGATTCATCTATAGATTTTGGAGGGAGCATGGTACTGCTGGAAATTTGATTCCGAATTTTTGTTGTTTAAAGCCACCCAACTTGGAGTATTTTGTTAGAGTAACCCTAGGAAATGAATATACACTCTAATACCAGCTGTACTTACTTCTTGGGTCAGAGAAATTACTGAAAGTGGGAAAACTCAGAAAAATGAAAGTCAAGTTGGAAGCAATACAAAAACCAAAATTCTGAAAACATGGTAAGGGGTATAGAATTCAACAAGGCCAAAAGAAGAAATTGAAATAAATTTGTTTTAAAAACCAGAGAAAAGGAATGGAAATGGGCAATGGAGCTCTAACAATTGGCATGCTCAGAGTATGCTAAAGTAAAGTGGTTCACAGTTTGAAAATAATGAGATGTTAAAGACTTGATAAGGCAATGCAAACAAACCAAAAAAAAAAAAAAAGACACAAATATCAATCAAGGTGAGTGTTAGGCAAATGCTCCAAATGAGACATAAGAGAACATTTTATTACAGAGAGGAATCCATAAAGGGAATCTAACAATGATAAATATGTTTATCATCAACACTCATAAAACAAATTCTAGGAAGTATTCAGGGAAAAAAATGAAGTACAAGAATTCAGTTAAACTTTCCTCAATCAATTGTGAAGTAATATAAGAAAGGTTCTCTGTAAACACACATACTCCTCACTCCCACAAAAGGATATATCTTATTTTCCAGTAATCATGGAAAAATCAATCACAAAAATCATTGGACTACCCATAAAGAAACTTCAAATTCTCAAAAAAAGAGTTGACAACATTCATCACAAAGCAATTAGATCAGAAAACAGCAGAAGGCACACAACCAACTAAATAAGTCAGTTAAACAAAAATTAACCTGGACATATATCTCAGACCAAGGAGCAAATCAAACCTGTTATTATAGGCTGTCTAGAAAGTAACTATGATGAAGACACCAAACTTCAGAGAACAATTCCAAAATCAAAATGCTTACCTTAATTACCATAATTAAAGAATTATGCTTAATTCTTTTATTCTTTAATAAAAGTGAATGGAATAAACCTTAAATCAAGAATTTAGAAGAGTCAAGGAAGAAAATAATACTGATAGCAGATGTTTGTTTACTAGAAAACAATTTTTGTAAGAAAAGTTTTTTGAAGGGAGAGGGTAAAAATATATAAGCCTAAAAATTATGGTATAAAGAAAATAATGGAATTTAAATGAGAAAGTAAAAGATCCCAATGGAAAATTTTGTTCAACCCTATGCAAGTACATTAAAAGGAAGAAAATTTCTTAAACTTCCTCAAAGAGAAAAATAATCCAATTTTTATATTTGAGAAATAAATGGTCAAAAAAACCTAACTTACCAAGGCAGCCTTTTTTGTAACTGCTATCACCAAAAACTGCACCAATTCTAGAATATATCATGGGGAACTCAATGAAACTTTTAAGGAACTCGTCTTTCCAATACCATTTAAACTGTTCCAAAGTGTAGAACAAAGAAAATTCCTTATTTTAAAGGAAATTAGCTTTGAAAGCGTGAAAAATACCTTGTTGCTGACAAGTGATGACACTAACTTACCAGCCAGTTTGTGGAAGGTTTCTACTAGACTGTGACTAGAAAATGACTAGTTACTAGTGACTAAGAAATCTGAGAAGTACTGCAAGGTAATTTTGGCAATGCAAAGTGTGTCCCTTGGGCCCTGAGGAACACTGACCTCCTGCACGCCCACACTTACCGTACAATGTCAGAATCAGAGGTAATAATGGGCTTTCTAGAAATGGAAGGGTAAGACAGAAGGGGCTTCCCCAATGGCTCAGTGATACAGAATCTGCCTGTAATGCAGGAGACCAGTGTTCCATGCCTGGGTGGGAAAGAGCCCCTGGAAGAGGGCAGGAAAACCCATTCCAGTATTCTTGTTTAGAGAACTCCAAGGACAGAGGAGCCTGGGGGCTACAGTTCATAGGGTTGCAAAGAGTCAGACATGACTGAAGTGACAGCATGCACAGAAGACAGAGGAACAAACTCTACGAATTCCAATTCAGTCTTGCTGGTGTTTTATTATAATTCCAAGTTTACTATTAAGAATGAAACAGCCCACTGTTGTGAATTGATGATTACATAAATATCAAAACTCTCAACCATCAATAAATGTTATTTGTTAGACAAAAGCCCTTTATAATAAAAATGACCAAAACATTTTTTCCAGGATTAAATAGTATATATAAATGAAGTTAGCATGATATTTATACTGAACCTGACAAGGGTGCACAAAAGTAGCAAACTAGCTACCAACATTAGAGTGAGGCAAAAACCCTTTATAAATAGTTAATAAATGAAACCAACAGTATAATAAAGACCAACATATGATGCCCAGGATGGGTTTATACAGTTGTTTACTATTAGAATTATTAGGAGAGCTATTAATGATACTTAATATGGGAAAAATCAAAATACTATGTTATTTTTCTGTAAATGTTGAAAAAGACTGTATAAGAGTTAAGTGTAATTAACCTTTCATTCCATAAAAAACTCAGATGCAACTTTAAAAAATAGTAATAAATAGATACTTCCTGAATATGGCTTTTTAAACTACTGCGCCCTAAAGTTAACACCTGGGAAAATGTTTACACTGGTGGGATCCAAAATATTAGAGATGCGGATAAAAATTGAGATAATTTTATTATTTTGAAAAATGATATTTTTCCTGAAGTTGATAGATTAAATGTTTGTTAGAGCAAATATCATGTAAGACATGTATGCACTCTCAAGATATTAGTTTGGTTACTTCTTCAGCAGGTTCCAACTAACTGATTACATTCTTTGCATTCTATTGACTTCTAGAAAAACGTACTTTACTTAATAATTAAGGCTTTTTTGGTGGTTTTCATTCAACTTCCCTTGAGAACATGTACTAGCTTCTGTCCTGCTTAAACATCTCATACCTAGTTACTGTGAAAACACTTTTATGGACAAAACATTTATAAATAAATGTCCTTAAAATATAGAAATAGATTGACGGTTCAGACCATATCAAAAGACTGTATTTACATAAAAATTCTGTGTCCTTTTTAAAGTACTGTGTTTATAAAATATGTAATATGAGGCAGCATACTTATTAATGTAATACTTGTAAAAATTTCATATGACTGCATAGACTTTTAGAAGCAAAAGGTTAACACTGGTTTGGTAGCCTTTTTTCTGGCCTTGATAACACCTGATAACTTTCAGTTCAGTTCATTTCAGGCGCTCAGTTGTGTCCAACTATTTGTGACCCCATGAACTGCAGTCCCTGTCCATCACCAACTCCTGGAGTTTACCCAAACTAATGTCCATGGAATTGGTGATGCCATTCAACCATTTCATCTTCTGTCGTCCCCTTCTCCTCCTACCTTCAATCTTTCCGAGCATCGAGGTCTTTTCAAATGAGTCAGCTCTTCTCATCAGGTGGCCAAAATATTGGGGTTTCAGCTTCAACATCAGTCCTTCCAATGAATACTCAGGACTGATCTCCTTTAGAATGGACTGCTTGGATCTCCTGCAGTCCAAGGGACTCTCAAGAGTCTTCCCCGATACCACAGTTCAATAGCATCAATTCTTCGGTGCTCAGCTTTCTTTATAGTCCAACTCTCACATCCGTACATGACTACTGGTAAAACCATAGCCTTGACTAGACGGACTTTTGTCAGCAAAGTAATGTCACTGCTTTTGAATATGCTATCTAGGTTGGTCATAACTTTCCTTCCAAGGAGTAAGCATCTTTTAATTTCATGGCTGCAGTGACCATCTGTAGTGATTTTGGAGCTAAAATAAATAAATAAGGTCAACCATTGTTTCCAATGTTTCCCCATCTATTTACATTGAAGTGATGGGACCGGATGCCATGCTCTTAGTTTTCTGAATGTTGAGTTTAAGCCAACTTTTTCCTTCTCCTCTTTCATCAAGAGGCTCTTTAGTTCTTCTTCACTTTCTGCCATAAGGGTGGTGTCATCTGCATATCTGAGGTTATTGAGATTTCTCCCAGCCATCTTGATTCCTGCTTGTGCTTCATCCAGCCCAGCATTTCTCATGATGTACTCTGCATAGAAGTTAAATAAGCAGGGTGACAATATACAGCCTTGACGTACTCCTTTTCCTATTTGGAACCAGTCTGTTGTTCCATGTCCAGTTCTAACTGTTGCTTCCTGACCTGCATACAGATTTCTCAAGAGGCAGGTCAGGTGGTCTGGTATTCCCATCTCTTTCAGAATTTTCCAGAGTTTATTGTGATCCACACAGTCAAAGGCTTTGGCATAGTCAATAAAGCAGAAATAGATGTTTTTCTGGAACTCTCTTGCTTTTTCCATGATCCAGCAGATGTTGGCAATTTGATCTCTGGTTCCTCTGCCTTTCCTAAAATTAGTTGGAAAATCTGGAAGTTCACAGTTCACGTATTGCTAACGCCTGACTTGGAGAATTTTGAACATTACTTTATCCTTTGTCAAATCCTCCTTGAAACACTAACTCAAAGAACTGGTGAAGAGTATGCCTACGGTAGAGCCAAGATAAATCAGACTTTGTTCAGGAACCATGTAGGAGACCAAGCTATTGGGCTTCATTGTCAATATTCTTTATAAAGAGTAACCAATACTGATGAAATAGCCTCATGAAGGTATAGGTTCATGTAACTCCAGAGGGGGTGGCAAGACTAGAATTAAGCCAGTCTAGGTTGGATACAGGATACAGGATGCTTGGGGCTGGTGCACTGAGATGACCCAGACAGATGATACGGGGAGGGTGGTGGGAGAGGGGTTCAGGATTGGGAACTCATGTACACCCATGGCAGATTCATGTCAATGTATGGCAAAACCAATACAGTATTGTAAGTGAAAATAAATAAATAAATAATAAAATTTTTCATAATGGTGGGAAAAAAAAAAGACATCTAAATTGGAAGGTAAAATTATCTCTATTTGTAGAAAACATGATATTATATATGGAAAACCCTAAGGAATTCACTAAAACACTAATTATTGTTATTTAGCCACTAAGTCATATACAACTTTTTGGGACTGTATGGACTATCACCTGCCAAACTCCCTTGTCCATGGGATTCTCCAGGCAAGAATACTGGAATGGGTTGCCATTTTCTACTCTAGGAGATCTTCCCAACTCAGGGATTAAACCTGTGTCTCCCGCATTGGCAGGTGGATTCTTTACTGGTGACCTCCCAGGGAAGCCCCAAACACTAGTAGCTTTAGTTTTTCATAAACTAGCTCAGCAAAGTGGCTTTAACAAGATCAATTCACAACATAAAAAAATAGTTATATTTCTGTACAGTAGTGATGAGCAACCTGAGAATGAAATTAATAAAGCGGTTCCATTCGCAATACCATCAAAAAGAACACAATACTTAGGAATAAATTTAATCAAGGAAGTATACAATTTGTAAGCTAAAACCAACAAAACATTATTTTAATAAATGAAAAGTGAAAATTAGTTGCACAGTCGTGTCCAATCTTTTCGATCCCTTGAACTGAAGCCAGCCAGGCTCCTGTCTCTTTGGAATTCTCCAGGCAAAAGTACTGGAGTGAGTTGCCATTTCCTTCTCCAGGGGATCTTCTGACCCCAGATTCGAACCCAGGTCTCCTACATTGCAGGCAGATTCTTTACCAACTGAACTACTAGGGAAACCTTTTTTTAAAAAATAAATAAATAAATGAAAGATCTAAATAAACAGAAAGACACCTGTGTTCATGGACTGAAATTTTTAATATTGTTATAGTGACAATAGGTCCCAGGTTAAATGCAATCCCTATGAAATGCCTGATTGCCTTTTTTTTTTTTTCTGCAGAAAGAGATAAATTAGTCCTAAAATTCATATGGAAATGAGAGAGACATCAAATAGCCAAAACAATCTTGAAGGAGAAAAAATTGGGAGGACTTATACCTTCTGATTTCAAAACTCACTCCATAGCTATAGCAATCAAGACAGTTATATGTTCAGTACAGAGTCATAGAGTAGATGCCAGGTCATATAATAAGTTTCTCTACACTAAACACGATAACAGTTTGACAGACATTTTAAAATTGAATTTCCCAATATGAGGTAAATGTTAATGCAAAGAAAGACACTAAATCTTTAATTTAGAATTATATTTTATGACTTTATATATTGAGCTTTCTCATACATGAACATACCTGCTCTGACACTTGAAGTACTCATTTTTGTAAAAAAGAAAAGAACATTATATTTGTGCAGAGCTCAGTATTAAGCTGTAAGTATGACATTAGCTTCTCTCTGTTGCTATGGGCAAGTTACTTGAATGACTTCCACAGATTCTTAAACTGAACAGAAATTGCTTCCCACTCAGTTATAATTTTACCATGCAGAGGCTAGAAATTGCGAATAAATTTAGAAGGAGGTCATCCAGGTTCACATTTAATGCTCTGTGTGGGACGTAGCTGGTGGAGAAGGGAAACATAACCTAGTGGTAGAGAGACCTTGCTTTATGATCTGAAAGAAACTCTGGTAACTCCGACTTTACTTTCATGAAAGTAAATGGGGAAAACAAGGAATAAACGTGGTTACTAAAGTTGTGCTTTTAAAGTTATACTATACAGAAATAAGTAAATAATCTCCAATTTTTTTAAAAAACATAAAATGTGAACTATAGGTTGATTATGAATGTGGTACTATTTGCCCTGTATTTGTTATATTATTGAGATAAAGATTGAAGAAATGGAAAATGTAAGCAATGTTTTTCCTCAAACCACCTTTTGTGTAATCCATAACTTTACTGAGGGTCTTCCCTGACAGCTCAGACAGTAAAGAGCCCGCCTGCAATGCAGGAGACCCGGGTTCTATTCCTGGGTGGGGAAGATCCCCTGAAGAACAGAATGGCAATCCACTCCAGTGTTCTTTTCTGGAGGACTCCATGGACAGAGGAGCCTGGTGGGCTATAGTTAACGCAATTGCAAAGGGTCAGACACAACTGAGTGGCTAACACTAATAGCTTTATTGACAGGAGATTTGCTGGTGGCTCAGACAAGAACCTCCCTGCGGGAGACCCAGGTTCTATCCCTGGGTCAGAAAAACTCCTCCTGGAGAAGGGAATGGCCAACCACTCCAGCATTCTTGCCTGGAGAATGCCATGAACAGAGGAGCCTGATGGACTACAGTCCATAGGGTCACAGAGTCAGACATGATTGAGCAACTAACATTTTCCCTTTCTTTTGGTGGATTAAAGATGGCCACAAGTTCTTTATAACTCTTCCTTTAGGAAGTAGATTTTATTTTCTCTCAACCTGAATCTAGTCTTATCCCATGACTGTTATAATATAACTAGTATAGCAGAAGTGACACCATGCCAGTTCTAAGCTTAGCCGTTTTTAAAATTTTATTTATTTGTCTACATCGAGCCCTAGCCCCGGCACTGGGAATATGTGCTGCATCATGTGGGATCTTTTGCGTGGCGCAGGGACACTTTAGTTGTGGCAGAAGTATTCCAGAGAGCCAGAGCTTGAGTAGTTGCGATGGCATGGGCCCAGTTGCTCTGCACCATGTGGAATCTTAGCTTCCCAAGGAGGGGTGCAATCCAGGTCTCCCACACTGCAAGGCAGACTGCCACCTCCTGGACCACCAGGGAAGTACCTGCTGCTGTTGCTGCTAAGTCGCTTCAGTCGTGTCCAACTCTGTGCGACCCCATAGACGGCAGCCCACTAGGCTTCCCTGTCCCTGGGATTTTCCAGGCAAGAGTACTGGAGTGGGGTGCCATTGCCTTCTCCAGGGAAGTACCTAGGCTTAGCCTTTTAGGGGACTGACAGGCAGCTTTTGCTCTGTCCTCTGGGAACACTCATTCCTATAACTCTGCCTTCTAGAACCTAACTGCCATCCGTGGAAAGTCCAAGCTGCCTAAGGGTCTCTCTGAAGTGCTTCGGTCAATATGCCCAGCTGAGCTTCCAGGCTTCAGCCAGCATCAGCTGACAGTCAGCTGAGTGAATCATCTTAGATGTTCAAGCCCAATAGAGCCACCCGATAACTGTGGTCCCAACTGTGACAGCTGGCCTAGTACTACTCAGGCAATCACAGTTAACAGGCAGGACATGACGCGTAATCAAATGGTTGTTTTAAGCTGTCCTCAGTTTTTCTCCACCCCACTCCAGTACTCTTGCCTGGAAAATCCCATGGATGGAGGAGCCTGGTGGGCCACAGAAAACGGGGTCACTAGGAGTCGGACACGACTGAGCAACTTCACTTTCACTTTTCACTTTCATGCATTGGAGAAGGAAATGGCAACCCACTCCAGTGTTCTTGCCTGGAGAATCCCAGGGAAGGGGGAGCCTGGTGGGCTGCCGTCTCTGGGGTCGCACAGTCGGACATGACTGAAGTGACTTAGCAGCAGCAGCAGCAGCAGCAGTTTTTCTCCACACCCAGGTTAGATTCCATGGTTTGTCTTTCTAGTCACATACACACTAATCCTCTGCCTCGTTTTTCTTGTATGTTTCTCTTGGCACTTCATATACTTGGAATTCCATGGTAATTGTATATTGCTCCATTCACAAAGTCCAGAAGTTTTCATGAGTCATCTTTGTATGCCTCTCTCACTCATTTCTCTTTATTCCTGAGTGGTATTACTGAATAGTCACATTTTGTTTGTTCTCCTGTTGATGGACATTTGGGTTATTTCCAACTTTTGCCATCACGAATAAAGGTGCTATGAATTTTCTTATACAGATCTTTATGTGACTGTGTGTTTTCATTTCTCTTAGGTAAATATCTAAGACTGGAATTTCTGGATATTACAGTAGGTGTGTGCTTGCTTAACTTTATAAGAAACTGCCAAACAGTTTTCCAGAGTCATTTCCCATCATCAGTGACTAACAGTTTATATAACTTGGTACCAGAAAATAACACCAATCTGAGCCAATTCACTGGAACTTAATGGCTTAGGATAGCCTTACTTGTATATTTGGTGATCACTCCTTCATCAACTGGGTTAACAGGGATGACTTGGCCTTGTGTGTTTCAGAGGCTGACCAGGACTCACCCACATGGCTGGCTGGTTACAAAGCCAGCAAGAAAAAACAAACTCCATTCCGCTTCCACTTTCTAATTCTCTGCTTGTCTTATGTTTGTTAATGTTCTAGTAGCCAAAGAAAATCATGATGCCAAGAACATATTTAAAAGATGAGAAACTACGCTCCACGTTTAATAGGAAGAACTGAAAAATCACATTGGAAAGGAGTATTACTGTGGGAATAGGAAGTATTTGAGGCCTTTTAGCAATCTGCTGCTGCTGCTGCTGCTAAGTCGCTTCAGTCGTGTCAGACTCTGTGCGACCCCAGAGACAGCAGCCCACCAGGCTCCCCCGTCCCTGGGATTCTCCAGGCAAGAACACTGGAGAGGGTTGCCATTTCCTTCTCCAATGCATGAAAGTGAAAAGTGAAAAGTGAAAGTGAAGTCGCTCAGTCATGTCCGACTCCTAGTGACCCCATGGACTGCAGCCTACCAGGCTCTTCCGTCCATGGGATTTTCAAGGCAAGAGTACTGGAGTAGGTTGCCATTGCCTTCTTCAGAAATTTTTGATCACAAAGCCTTTACAGCATCTTCAAATGAAAAAATATAATCCTAGTTCCAGAATTTCCCAAAGTTTCATTTCAGTTTTGGCATCAGTCTTAAAGGTTAGGATCTAGTTATCTAAATCAGATCCAAATACAGATGAGGTTACAAGAACTATAGTCATCAAGAGTTAGTCAGGAAAACAGATGCAGCATGAGTGTTAAGGGAATAAGGCATTCATTTTAGGAATTAGACCTCGCATGAAAGTAAAAGTAGATGGGGTGAATTGGAAGGGTTGTTGGAGATTCATAAAGAGTCATTTATGAGTCTCCCCAAAGTTCAGGTGCAAGAAGACAAGTTAGAGTTTTCAGGGAAACCTGAGAAACTGAAGAGCTGTTGCAGTAGGACCACAACCAGGAAGCTCACGGTGAATTGTGGGAATTTGCTGTCTTTTTGTCACTAACATTTTTGTGAGTCCAGAGACAAGCCTCTGATGGTAAACCTAGGGCTGCTGTTGGTCACCTTGGAAGATGAGTTGGCCAACCTTGTGAAGTGAGATCATGCCGCGACTCAGTGAACAGATCTGCCCTGCTGTGACACTCAGTCAGACACCAACAAACCTCCGAGGGTACTGCTTCACTTATATGCCTTAAATTATACACAAGTTTCTCCTTTGGCCAAATCTAAAACAGAAAAGAAAGTTCTGGGACTGATCATTCTAAATTTAATCAGATTGCCAGAAAAAAAGTCCAGTATACTGCTGTTAGTTTTATTTTTTGATTTCAGGATTATACTAGGTCTGTATTATACATACTCATTATATCTCACTGTGTTTTAATTTATACTACCCTAAGGTCGCTAAGAGTCGGCACAACTGAGCAACTTCACTTTTGCTTTTCACTTTCATGCATTGGAGAAGGCAATGGCACCCCATGCCAGTATTCTTGCCTGGAGAATCCCAGAGACAGAAGAGCCTAGTGGGCTTCCGTCTATGGGGTTGCACAGAGTCGGACACGACTGAAGCGACTTGGCAGCAGCAGCAGCAAGGTCACTGCAGATGGTGACTGCAGCCATGAAATTGAAGGATGCATACTCCTTGGAAGAAAAGTTATGACCAACCTAGACAGCATATTCAAAAGCAGACACATTACTTTGCCAACAAAGGTCCGTCTAGTCAAGGCTATGGTTTTTCCTGTGGTCATGTATGGATGTGAGAGTTGGACTGTGAAGAAAGCTGAGTGCCGAAGAATTGATGCTTTTAAACTGTGGTGTTCGAGAAGACTCTTGAGAGTCCCTCGGACTGCAAGGAGATCCAAGCAGTCCATCCTAAAGGAGATCAGCCCTGTGTGTTCTTCGGAAGGAATGATGCTAAAGCTGAAATTCCAGCACTTTGGCCACCTCATGTGAAGAGTTGACTCATTGGAAAAGACTCTGATGCTGGGAGGGATTGGGGGCAAGAGGAGAAGGGGACAACAGAGGATGAGATGGGTGGATGGCATCACTGACTGGATGGACATGAGTCTGAGTGAACTCCGGCAGTTGGTGATGGACAGGGAGGCCTGGTGTGCTGCGATTCATGGGGTCACAAAGAGTCGGACACAACTGAGCAATTGAACTAAACTGAACTGAATGACTGCTTATTGAGTACTGATATTCCTTATCATGTGATTGCCCATGTTTTGTGCTAACTTTTATTAGGTTTGCGATTTTTTTATTATTGAATTTTAGAAAGTCTTTTTGTATTCTAAATACAGATCTTTCATTGCATAAGCATATTGTGATGATTTTATCCCATTGAGGCTTGCCTTCCAGTTTTCTTGTAATGACCATTTTTGAATAAAAGTTTTTCAATTTTAGTAAAGTTCAGTTTATTAAAATTTTTACTATGGCTTGTGATCTCTATGTTTTAAGAAATCGTTGAACATCTGAAACTTGCAAAGAAACATGCCAATATTCTTTTAAGCAGATTTAGATTTTTATGTTTAGATCTACAACCCATATTGAGTTAAGTTTTGTATATGGAGTGAGATATTGGTTCAAGTTTCTTTTTTTTTCTCTCATATAGACAGCCAGTTCTTCTGACACTGTATATTAAAAACCACATATAATCTCTTTGCCCACATTGTTTCATTAACACCTTTAAAATTACTGCATTTTATTGTGTATGTCGTCTATTTTTGACTTCCTATTCTAATTAAACTATTCTATTCCATAGCAATAAGTATTATAGCTTCATAGTAATTCTTTCAAATTTGTAAAAGTAAATCTTGCAAATTTGTTCTATTTAAATATTTTAAAAAATTATTTCTAGGTCACTGGCATTTCTTTATAAATAGTAGCAGATTATCAATTTATGCCAAAAAAAAAAAAAAAACCTGCTTGAGTTTTGATTGGAAAGCATTGATTCTGTAGAATTTGGGGGAAAATGACATTTTTTTACAATATTGTCTCCTAATCTATGAACACAATGTATTTCTTCATTTGTTTAGGTCTTCTTTAATTTTAGCAATAAGATTTTCAGGTAGGAGCCTTGTACAGCTTTTGTTAAATTTACTAACCATGTGCTTTTTTTGCAGGCATTGTAACATTGGTTTAACCTCCCATTCCCATGCCAGTCTATAGTCAATAGGACAGCCAAATTATTATTATTAAAAATAAAATTAGATGTCACTCCTCACATCATAACAAACAAATGGCTGCTTCTATTAAGATTAATAAACTCCAGAGTCATCTTAATAGTCTAAAAGTTCATCTTGTCTCATTTCCTACCATTATTCCCCTTGTACCCTCTCTAACAAACACATTGAGCTCCTTGATCTTTCTCCAAATGCCTTCCTCCATAGAGGCTTCGTTGCTGTTTCCTTTGTCTGCCACATGTAACTGCTTGAGACCTCATGGACCTTAGCCGTCTGTGGTTATGGACCAGGCTTCTCTGTCCATGGGATTCTCCAGGCAAGAATACTGGAGGGTGTTGCCATGCCCTCCTCCATTGTCTGCCACAGCCTACTCCAAATATGCTCATGGCTTCTTCCTTCACTGTCTTCAGGCCTTTCCTCAGAGGTCATTGTATCACCTGACTCCTGATCACTTTGTACGAAATAAACCTAACTCACCCACTCACTTACCATCACCCCATTCTACCTGCCTGGGAGACCTAACATTTTCATTTGTCCAAGCTAGATGCCCCAGCTTATGCCTGCTAACTAGATGGCTTCCCACCTAGTTTTCAATTCCTTTTATTGTAACGTGAACGTGAAGTCGCTCAGTCGTGTCTGACTCTTTGTGACCCCATGGTCTGCAGCCTACCAGGCTCCTCCACCCATGGGATTTTCAAGGCAAGAATACTGGAGTGGGTTGCCATTTCCTTCTCCACTTGTATTGTAAAAAGTATCCTAATTTGAATAATAAATTATTTATCACCCTGTCCTTACCTAGATTCATTTTTCCTCAGGGCACTTATCAATTATGTGTCATATTGTATATTTACAGGTTTGTTTTCTAGTTCCCCAAAAGGGACTATAAATTCTTGTGACAGAGTCTTTATTTTTATTGTTGACTGTTTTATCTCCAACGCATTGAATATCACCCAACTTAATTCGTCATGTTAAGTAAATAAGAAGTATACTAGATGAATGAATTTGGGAACTGTTTGAACTTCCATTTTTTTCTTCTTCCTATAAGATGAAGTCCTAAATTAAATGAGGTTGTTAAGGTCATTCCAGCTCTAAAAGACAATGTTTTCTTGTAAAACCTCATTCCTTTCTGATACAAGTTTCATTTAAGCTAACAGTGCAGAGGGAGAACACTAGAGCAATGATTTTTATAAGCTAGAATAATCATCTAAAGCCACAGGCATCGTTCTGTAGCAGAATTTCATCTAAGCAGCATGGATTTAATTTAAAAATAATTAGCTTGGTGACAACTTGCAGAAAGACTCAAACATAAATCCTTGTTAATCATTTTCTGATCTCATTGAGTTTTTTCATACATTTCTTGTAGTATTAAAAAAATATTTCTTATGGGATGCATAAGTTATGATAAAACCCCTCAGTTTTCTGTCTCTAGACCAAACTTGTCCCTTGAATCCCTAACTCCTTTATCCAAATGCTTGTGAAATTTCTATTTGTGTTTCTAATTGGCATGTCAAACCAAACATGTTCAAATCTGAACTACTAATTTTCTCCCCAAACTTTCTGCTTTCAAAGTCTTTCTCACTTTAGTGGATGGTAGTTCCATTTTTTCAATTGCTCAGGCTAAAATCCTCACTGTCGTTCTTGATTCTTCCTTTATCTTATACCATGTATCCAATCTATCATCAAATCCTTTTAGCTGTTCCTTCAAATGCACCAAGGATTTGACTGGTTCTCACCCCTTACACTTTTGCCGTTGTGTAGCCAACACTGCATTGGTCTGAAGTACTGCAATAACATTTTAACTAGTTTTCATTCACTGGCTGCTGCTTTACCCCTCCCTCAATACCCACCCATGTGTATTTTCAATAAAGCACCCTGAAAGATCATTTTAAAACCTAAACCAGATCATGTCACTTCTCTGCCCCAATTCCTCTAATTGCTTCCATCTGACTCAGAATAGATGCCATGTTTCTGAGAGAGGCCAATAGGATCTGCAACCCAGCCGGCTCTCTGACTTCATCTTTTCTGCTTGTCTTCTTGTTCTGTTTGTTCTAGCCACAGTGGCAGAGAATATATACCCTCCCGCCTCAAAAAAATATTTGCTATTGACCTTGCCTAGAATATGCATCACCTCAGAGGTCTATGTGGCTTGATATCTTACTTTAGGTCTCTCCATAAATGTCATATTATCAAAGGCCATTCCTGTGCCCTCCATATAATATAGCAACATCCTCTTTAGTTCCCACATTTTCTGTTTCCTTTAACCTACTTCCCTTTTTCTGCTTAGCAGTTAGTCCCACCTGAGATACTGGAACAATATAATATATTCTGTGTACTTTTTTTTTTTTTTGGTTTGTCCTCTTCTAGAATGTAAGTTCATAAGGTCTATAAATTTGTTGCAATAAACCTAACTTATTTTGTTAATTATTTTTAAACTGATGTGTGTTTTGAAGCTGTTTTGAATTTGAGGACTACCCTAGAAGTCCAGTGATTTAGAATCTGTGCTTTCACTGCAGAGGATGTGGGTTCAGTCCCTGGTTGGGGAACTAAGATCCCAAATGCCACGTGGTGGGGTCAAAAATTATTTTAAAAATTGTTTATGAAGCTGAGTTCACTTCAATCAGTCATGTCCAACTCTTTGTGACCTCATGGACTGTAGCACGCCAGGCTTCCCTGTCCATTACCAACTCCCAAAGCTTGCTCAAACTCATGTCCACCGAGTTGGTGATACCATCCAATCATCCCATCCTGTGTTGTCCCCCTTCTCCTACTGCCTTCAATCTTTCCCAGCATCAGGGTCTTTTCTAAGGAGTCAGTTCTTCCCATCTGGCCAAAGTATTGGAGTTTCAGCTTCAACATCAGTTCTTCCAATGAATGTTCAGGACTGATTTCCTTTAGACTGACTGGTTGGATCTTCTTGCAGCCCAAGGGACTCTCAAGAGTCTTCCTGACACCACAGTTTAAAAGCATCCATTCTTCAGTGCTCAGCTTTCTTTATGGTCCCGCTCTCACATTCATACATGACTACTGGAAAAACCATAGCTTTGACTAGATGGCAAAGTAATGTTTCTGCTTTTTAATATGCTGTTTAGGTTTGTCATAGCTTTTCTTCCAAGGAGCAATCATTTTAATTTCATGGCTGCAGTCACCATCTGCAGTGATTTTGGAGCCTCAAAAAAGTAGTCTCTTGCTGTTTCCTTTGTTTCCCCATCGATTTTCCATGAAGTGATGTGACTGGATGCCATGACCTTAGTTTTTTGAATGTTGAGTTTTAAGCAAGCTTTTTCATTCTCTTCTTTTACTTTCATCAGGAAGCTCTTTAGTTCCTCTTTGCTTTCTGCCATATGGGTGGTGTCATCTGCATATTTGAGGTTATTGATATTTCTCCCAGCAATCTTGATTCCAGCTTGTTCTTCATCCAGTCTGGCATTTCACATGATGTAGTCTGCATATAAGTTAATTAAGCAGGGTGACAATATACAACCTTGATGTATTCTTTTCCTAATTTGGAACCAGTCTATTGTTCCATGTCTGGTTCTAACTGTTGCTTCTTGACCTGCATACAGATTTCTCAGGAGGCAGGTAAGTGATCTGGTAGTCCCTTCTCTTTAAGAATTTTCTACAGTTGTTGTGATCCATACAGTCAAAGGCTTTGGTGTAGTCAATGAAACAGAAGTAGATGTTTTTCTGGAATCCTCTTGCTCTTTCTATGATCCAACAGATGTTGGCAATTTGATCTTTGATTCCTCTGCCTTTTCTAAATCCAGCTGGAAAATGAAGCTGAGAATATGCACAAATGCAAATAGTGTAAAATGCCCAATAACATAAGCATCATCCTCCAACTGAGCAACACACACTTGGAGTCTAGAAGGATGGCAAGGTTGGATGTCGATCTTTCTTAGCTCTCATGGGAGAGGGAAAGGGTGGCAGAATCAGAGATGTATTAGTTCTTTCCCACTTTTCCAGTGCACTAATCACTTTTTGCTGCTTTAGTTCTACAAACAAACCATAGAGTATATACCTTATACAACCTTCTTGTTGTTCAGCATTCTCCAGGGCCACACCCTGTGTAAGACCTTCCCCACCGAAGAGCTCATTAATCCCAGAAGTGCCATTCTCTACAGAGGATCTGGAATTTCATCTAGTGCAGCCTGACAATTTTCTACATGAGGAAACTGGAACTCAGGGAAGTGAAATGACTTATCCAAAACTACTCAGAGATGGCCCCAGAGTCCAAGTCTCCAGTTCCCTGTTCCTATTAATCTAGGATCCTCGATCCATAGCATTCTCCAGCAGGAACACTGGAGTAGGTTGTCATTTCTTTCTCCAGGGGATCTTCCTGACCCAGGGACTGAAAACACATCTCTTATATCTCCTGCATTGGCAGCGGGTTCTTCACCACTAGTATTACCTGGGAAGCCCCTATAAATCTATACTGTAATGTATTTCATCAGCCTGTTATTCATGTTGATTAAATACAGGAAACTACCTGAAAGTTCAACAACAGAACAATGGTGACACATATTCATATGATACCTTACTACACAGCTTTAAAAATTATCATGTAGAAAGTCATTAAATAACATGAGAAGTATTGGCAGCATAGCTAAGTGGAACAAAAAGTATAACCTCAATTATATAAAATAGTTGTGTAAATGATGAGAAGGCTCTACACATAAAAAAAAATATCAGTGGCTACTTCTGGAAGATGGGATTAGAGACTTTTTAAACTTGTTTTTCCACTTTCATAATTTCAAAATAAATGCATTTAAATAAAAATCCATTTTGAAGTTTTCCCTTGCATCACACATCCAGTGAACTTTAAGGTGTGCATTTTTAAACAATGAAATATATGTCTATGTGTTAACTTTTCTTATATAAATAGCATGTGTAAGATATATGTGAGGAATAAATGTATGGAAAATTCAACAAATTTCATAGATGTATAGAATTACTAGCAGTTAGGTCAAAATAGAAAATGATTTCTAACTGTTTGAAACAGGTATATAAGGTGAAGGTTTGGGGAGGAGAATAATATAGCTAGTTATAATCAGGAAGCTTTACTTTTTCTGTTTAATTTTTGTGTTTAAAGATTATACTTCCTTATTATGCAAAATTATTTTCTTACCATCCGAAAAACTAAAAATTAATTGAAACCTTTATAAATCATCATAGCATGAAATCCTGTTAGTCTCTTCTTTGCAACTACAGTTTTTGCCAAGTTATTTTAGAACTTTCATGTAGAAAAATAGTGAATCTTCATGGAATGATTATGCTTATTTTACTTTGTTTTTCTTCCTCAAAGCATATGCATCTCAATCAGTCTTCACAAAAACCAGTTTATAACCATTGCTTAGATGAGTAAAATGACTTCAGAGAGTCTAAATAACTTGCCTAGCATCATACCTCTAGGAGGTCATGGAGCTAGGTTGAAATGCAAGTCTGCACGTCCATAAACTCACATAGTACTGTTTATACAGAATATTATATTTTATTTTTATTAAAGTATAGTTGACTTACAATATTTCATTAGTTTCAGATGTACAGCATAGTGATTGACCATCCTTGAAGATTATACTCCATTATAAATTATTGTAAGATAATAGCTATAATCCTCTTGCTATACACAATATATACATACAATACAGCCTTGCTGCTTATCTATTTCACACATAGTATTTGTTAATCTCACACCCCGAGTTCGTCCCTTCCCCATTCCCTCTTCTCCTTGGTAACAAGAAGTTGTTTTCTATATCTGTGAGTCTGTTCCTGTTGTGCACATACGTTCATTCATGTTATTTTTAGATTTCACATATAGGTGATATCATGCAATATTTCTCTGTCTGACTTATTTCACTTAGTATAAGTGAAATAAAGTCCATCTTCATTACTGCAAATGGCAGGATTCCTTTTTTCATGGCTGAGTAATATTCCTTTGTATGTATGTATGTATGTATGTATGTGTTGTGTTGTGTGTACATATATATATATAATATGTATACCACATCTTTTTAATCCAGTCATCTATATAGAATATTTTACTATATATTATATTTAATAATTTACAGTAATATTTACATACTATAATATTCATAGCAAATATTAATAGTTACTATATTTCTGCGGTGGCATTTCTTCACACAAGGGAGAAAATGGAGATGTTTATCCTAATCTTTCACTCTTAGGCACCTCCAAGTGTCATCTCTCACTATCCAGAGCTTCCTACTGCAGTATGTCACCCAGGGCTACTCCATGATCCAGACCTCAGTTGTCACTCCACCCCTATCACCAGGTGTCTGCCCTTTGCCTGAGTCCACGTGGCCTTGACCTCAGCTAGATACTTGTTTCCAAAAGAACTTCCTAAGGACATCCTGTTGGATAGCCTTGCTCGGGGTTGCCTCCATGCTTGATTCACAACTTTTGTATAGAATTCATTGCATTGTCTTATAAATATCATTCCAGTTTTTGTTCACCTCACAAGATTATTAGTTTTTCAGGGGAGGAACTAACTTTTCTTCATATATTTAGAAATTTGTTATTATTATTAAATCGCTAAGTTATGTCTGACTCTTTGTGACCCCATGGACTGTACCCCACGAGGCTTCTCTGTCCATGGAATTTTCCAGGCAAGAATATTGGAATGGGTTGCCATTACCCAATGCATAAAATGAAATGTCTGGGTAAATTAAACCTCCAAATAAACACAATTAGTTTCAAATCATTATTTTTCAGAGAATACATTGCCAGCACCAAACAAAGTA
The DNA here is from genome assembly GCF_016772045.2 of Ovis aries. Classification (NCBI taxonomy): domain Eukaryota; kingdom Metazoa; phylum Chordata; class Mammalia; order Artiodactyla; family Bovidae; genus Ovis; species Ovis aries. The sequence continues at coordinate 71,100,984 of NC_056061.1, forward strand.
GAATTCACAAAATGATAATAAAAACACAACAAATGAAAAATATATCCCATTAGGAGGAAAAACAAAATTAAGTCAACTGGAATTGTCCTAGATATATATGACATTCATATGACATAGATGGCAAGTTTAATAATAAATTCTTAAAACAGTTATTGTAACTATATGTAATATTTTTAAGATGGTAAAAAGCTATCCAGTTTCTTAGTCTTTCTAAGCAATATTTCCCTGGACCTCCCATAGGCCTGAGACATATCTGTTGGTGCATTCTCGTCCACTATTTTCCTGCCCTAGTTTATTGCAAGTTGATGTTGAGCAATTGCACTGCAGACCCACATAGGAGCTGCCAGTGCGCCAGTTCTCACCAGTAACGGGCTCTACATTACCTGTTGCTCAGCCATGAAGTTCCATTTCAAGATCTTCCTTTTAACAGTGATTTTAATTAACTTTGTTATGATGTCCCTGGGTGTAGCTTTCTCCACAATTTTTTTGGTTTGTTTGTTTGTTTGCAGTAGAGTTTATTGAATTTCTGAGATTTACAGCTTTGACAAAATTTGGAAAAATTTTCATCATTATTTTCCCATCTAATGTTTTCTGAATCTTCTCCCAATCCCCACACCTGCCCTCCTTGCTCATTTATTCAGGGACTCCAGTCTCATGTGGGGCTTCACAGGTAGCACTGGTGGTAAAGAATCTGCCTACCAATCCAGGATACATAAGAGATGCTGGTTTGACCCCTGGGTCAGGAAGATCCCCTGGAGGAGGGCATGCCAACCCACTCCAGGATTCGTGCCTGGAGAATCCCATGGACAGGGGAGCCTGGAGGGCTCGTCCACAGGGTCACAAAGTCAGACACGATTGTAGTGACTTAGCACACACACACACATGCTTGCTGCATGTGTGTTAGTCTATGTAAAGTTGTTCCACAGCTCCCTGAAATCCTATTCTTTTTTTCCTTCTGTTTCATGTTGGATTGTTTCTGTTGATGTGTTTTCAAATGAACTGATCTGTTCGTCAATCTCTAATCTGCCATTCATCCCAATCAGTGTATTTTTTCAACATAGACATTGAATTTGCAGTTTTAGGGGTTCTAAAGAATTCAATGTAGTTAATCAGCTTCTTGAACATGTGCTACACCATGATAACAGCTATTTCAATGTCCTGTCTGCTAATTCTATCATCCATGTTTTTTTTTTCTGAGTCATTTTCAATTGGTTGATTTTTTTTTTCTCCTTTTAATGAGACTTATTTTCCTGCTTTTTGTTTTATGCTCAGTACATTTTATTGGATACCAATCTTTTTGAATTTTACCTGTTGGGTCCTGGTTATTTTTGCACTCCTATAAATAGTCTTCAATTTGTTCAGGGAAGCTGTTAACCTCCTTGGAAATAGTTTGATCATTTCAGGTCTTGCTTTTAAGTTTTGGTAGGTGGGAATAGTGAGGAGTTTCATTTAGGGTGAAATTTTCACCACTGTTGAGGGAACAAAACTCCATATTCCATCTCCAGTGAATGCCAAGGTCTGTGCAGTCATGCTGGTGGGAACAGGCCCCATGTGAGCTCATGTTTCTAACCCTTTCACAGGGTTCTTTGCATGCCTCAGGGCAGTTCCCCCTGTGCTCCAGCTGGTCAGACCTGCACTCTGACAGACACTGAGGACCCATTCTCAGGCTCTCCTCTGCACTGCTCTCTCCTCGACAGACTCTCATCTAGAAGCTTCAGCCTGCTAGCACTCCTGGATTCCAGCTTCGTCTCCCCAAATCGGGGACACCATCGGGCTCTGCATGGGCTCTTCACCCTGTGCCAGGCCGTCACAGTGAGCTGAGACAGTTATAAAGCCCATCTTTTTGTTGTCTGTTTAACTGAAGTATAGTTGATTTACAATATCACATAAACTGTGTCGTTTAGTCGTTAAGTCATGTCTTACTCTTTTGCAACCCCATGGATTATAGCCTGCCAGGCTCCTCTGTCCATAGAATTTCCCAGGGAAGAATCCTGGAGTGGGTTGCTATTTCCTCCTCCAGGGGATGTTCCCAACCCAGGGATCAAACCAGAGTCTCCTGCATTGGCAGGCTGATTCTTTACTACTGAGCCAACAAAGAAGTCCCATTATATAAATTACAGTGTACAATATTGTGATTCACAATGTCAAGTTTATGCTATGTCTATAGCTGTTATAACATATTGACTATACTTTTCCTGTTGTATATTATATCCATGTAGCTTACTTTATTCATAGCAGTTTGTACCTCTTAATCTTCTACCTCTATATTGACCTCCCTCCATCTCCCCTTGGTAACCACTAACTTGTTCTCTATATCTGAGTCTGTTTCTGTTTTGTTATATTCACTAGTTTGCTGTATTTTTTAGATCCCACATATGAGTGATATTGTAGAGCATCTGAGTTTCTCTGAATTATTTCATGTAGCATAATACCCTCCAAGTCCATTCATGTAGCTGAAAATGGCACATTTTCATCCCTTTTGTGACTGAGTAGTACTCCAGTATGTGTATGCGGATAGAGATAGACAGATGACAGATAGATACATAGGTGATAGATAAATACAAACACCACATTTTATCCATTCATCTGTTGATAGAGACTTAGGTCATTTCTCTATCTTAGCAATTGTAAATAATACTGCCATTAACATTGGTGTGCATGCATCCCTTTGAATTATCGGTCTTTTTATTTTTTTCAGATATATACCCAGGAGTGAAATTGCTGGGTCATAACGTAATTCTATTTCAGTTTTTTGAGAACACCCCCATACTGTTTTCCTTAGCATCTGTTCCAATTTATATTCCCACCACCAGTGCAGGAGGGCTCCCTTTTCTCCAAATCCTTGCCAACATTTGTTATTTCTGTTCTGTTTCATTGAAGCCATTGTGACAGGTGTAAATGATATGGTGATTTATATTTGGTTTCCCTGAAGAGCAATGTTGAGCATCTTTTCATGTGCCTATTGGCCATCTGCGTGTCCTCTTTGGAAAAATGTCTATTCATTTTTAATTTGGTCATTTGCTTTTTGATTTAAGTTGTATGAGCTGTTTATATATTTTGGATATTCATTCCTTACCAGTCATATCATAAGTATTTTTATGCCATTCAGTAGGTTGTTTTTTTCATTTTGTTGATGGTTTCCTTTGCTGTGCAAAAGCTTTTAAGTCTAATTAGGTCCCATTTGTTTATTTTTGCTTTTATTTCCTTTGCTTTAGAATAAAGATAAAGAAATATTGCTATGACTTATGTCAAAGACTGTTCTACCTATGTTTTCCTCTAGGAATTTTATGGTTTCCAGGCTTATATGCAGGTCTTTATTCCATTTTGAGTTTATTTTTGTATAGGTATTAGAGAACATCCTAATTTCATTCTTTTACATGTAGCTGTCCAATTTTTCCAGCATCACTTATTAAAGAGACTATCTTTTCTCCATTGTATATTCTTTCCTCCTTTGTCCATAAAAGCATGGTTTATTTCTGGAAAACTCACCTTTGTTTTTCATCTCTGGGATCACTGATTCATCGCCTCAAAGTCAATGTCCTCATATATTTTATTCAGTATTTACTATTGCCTGTGAGAATGTAAATTCACTCCCTGTTGCTTCATCTTGTTTGGAAGCAAAAGGCTTCCCATATCTCATTCTAGAGTCTGCTTCCTACAGACTTCCCTTTCATATCTGCTTTTGACTGTTCTAGGCGAGTTCCCAGCAAACAGACCCACACTCTCAGACTTGTGTGCATGACGTTTATTAGTAAGGGTTCTCAGTAGCCTCTCTCAGAGGGTAAGGCAAGAAGAGCTGGGCAGCAGAGGTTGAACTGAAATACTATGGTGAGATATGTCTCTGACAATAATGAGGGAGCTCTGAAGAGAAAAAGATGTCAGAGTTGTCCCATATATCTCTCTCCTTATACACACCACTGACATGCAGGATGCTCTCAGGATGCTCTGAGTGAGGACCTTTTTCTGGTGGGGGAAGAAATGCCTCAGTCCAGTCTGAGAACCACCACCTTCACAGGTGATTGCAGCCTCATATTAATAGGTGATTGCAGCCTCATATTAATGCAGGTCAGTTTGCATCCTAATGAATTCTTATTTTTTACAGTCAGAAAAACTGTTGTTTCTTCTTTAAACAGCTTATTGAAATGAAAATTGTTTTTCAGCTAGTTTCAGGAAAATATCATTTCTTTATTACCCCACTTTTGTTAAGAATCTCTGTTCAGAATTTCCTTTCAAAGACAATCAAAACTATACATTAAGGTTTGTCCTGAATAATGAGGCTTTCTCTGGCAGGGACAACTGGTTTCATTTCTGCCAGTTCCGAGTCCTCCAGAACTAGTGGGCTTTAAAGAGACTGGATGTTAGGGTTCAAACCTGGATCGAAGTTGCAATTTATAGCAATTTTTTTGAGGACATGTAGTACAGAATGTTCTGTACTCATTCTGTTTAAAACAGACAGTATAACACCCACCTTGAGAGCTTACACAGGTAAAAAGTTCCATTTAAATAAGAAGAAGAAGCTCTAGAAATCTGCTGTTCAACATTGTGCCTACAATTGTTGTTGTTTAGTCACTTAGTCATGTCTCACTCTTTTGCAGCCCCATGGACTGTAGCCCGCCAGTCTCCTTTCTCCATGAGTTTATCCAGGCAAGAATCCTGGAGTGAGTTGCCATTTCTTCTCCAGGGGATCTTCCAGACCCAGGGATCAAACTCTCGTCTCCTGCATTGTCAGGTGGATTCTTTACCATTAAACCATTCAGTTCAGTTCAGTCGCTGAGTTGTGTCTAACTCTTTGTGACCCATGGACTGCAGCACACCAGGATGTCTGTCTATCACCAATTCCCAGAGCTTGCTCAAACTCATGTCCATCAAGTCAGTGATGCCATCCAACCGTCTCATCCTCTGTCATCCCCTTCTCCTCCCGCCTTCAATCTTTCCCAGCATCAGGATCTTTTCCAATGAGTCAGTTCTTCCCATCAGGTGGCCAAAGGATTGGAGTATCATCTTCAGCATCAGTCCTTCCAATGAATATTTAGGACTGATTTCCTTGAAGATTGACTGGTTTGATCTCCTTGCAGTCCAAGGGACTCTCAAGAGTCTTCTCCAACACCACAGTTCAAAAGCATCAATATTTCGGTACTCAGCTTTCTTTATAGTCCAATTTTCACATCCATACATGACTACTGGAAAAACCATAGCTTTGACTAGACAGACCTTTGTCTGCAAAATAATGTCTCTGCTTTTGAATACACTGTCTAGATTGGTCATAGCTTTTCTTCCAAGGAGTAAGCATCTTTTAATTTCATGGTTGCAACCACCATTTGCAGTGATTTTGGAGCCCAAGAAAATAAAGTCTTTCATTGTTTCCCCATCTATTTTCCATGAAGTGATGGGACTGAATGCCATGATATTAGTGTTTTAAATGTTGAGTTTAAGCCAGCTTTTTCACTCTCCTCTTTCACTTTCATTAAGAGGCTCTTTAGTTCCTCTTCGCTTTCTGCCATAAGGGTGGTTTCATCTGCGTATCTGAGGTTATTGATATTTCTCCCGGCAATCCTGATTCCAATTTGCACTTCATCCAGCTTGACATTTCTCATGATGTACTGTGCATATAAGTTAAATAAGCAGGGTGACAGTATACAGCCTTGACATACTCCTTTCCCAATATGGCACCAGTCTGTTGTTCCATGTCCAGTTCTAACTGTTGCTTCTTTACCTGCATACAGATTTCTCAGGAGGCAGGTAAGGTGGTCTAATATTCCCATCTCTTTTAGAATTTTCCACAGTTTGTGGTGATCCACACAGTCAAAGACTTTGGCAGAGTCGATAAAGCAGAAGTAGAAGTTTTACTGGAACTCCCTTGTTTATTTGATGATCCAACGGTTGTTGGCAATTTGATCTCTGGTTCCTCTGCCTTTTCTAAAACCAGCTTGAACATCTGGAAATTCATAGTTCACATACTGTGGAAGCCTCACTTGGAGAATTTTGAGTATTACTTTACTAACATGTGAGATGAGTGCAATTGTGCAGTAGTTTGAGCATTCTTTGGCAATGCCTTTCTTTGGGATTGGAATAAAAACTGACCTTTTCCATTCCTGTGGCCACTGCTGCGTTTTCCAAATTTGCTGGCATATTGAGTGCAGCACTTTCACAGCATCATCTTTTAGGATTTGAAAGAGCTCAACTAGAATTCCATCACCTCCACTAGCTTTGTTCGTAGTGATGCTTCCTAAGGCCCACTTGACTTCACATTCCAGGATGTCTGTCTCTAGGTGAGTGATCACACTATCGTGGTTATCTGGGTGATGAAGGTCTTTTTTGTATAGTTCTTCTGTGTATTCTTGCCACCTCTTCTTAATATCTTCTGCTTCTGTTAGATCCATACCATTTCTGTCCTTTATTGAGCACATCTTTGCATGAAATGTTCTCCTGGCATCTCTAATTTTCTTGAAGAGATCTCTAGTCTTTCCCATTCTATTGTTTTCCTCTATTTCTTTGCACTGATCACTGAGGAAAGCTTTCTTTTTTTTTTTTTAACCCTGCATTGTTTATTTATTTTTAAAATTTATTTATTTTAATTGGAGGCTAATTACTTTACAATATTGTATTGGTTTTGCCATACATCAACATGAATCTGCCACAGGTATACACGTGTTCCCAATCCTGAACCCTCCTCCCACCTCCCTCCCCATACCATCTCTCTGGGTCATCCCAGTGCACCAGCCCCAAGCATCCTGTATCCTGCATCGAACGTATAGATTCAGTGTAATCCCTATCAAGCTACCAACGGTATTTTTCACAGAGGAAAGCTTTCTTATCTCTCCTTGCTATTCTTTGGAACTCTGCATTCTAATGGCTATAATCTTTCCTTTTCTAGTTTGCCTTTAGCTTCTCTTCTTTTCTCAGCTATTTGTAAGCCCTCCTCAGACAATCGTTTTGCACTTTTTCTTAGAAATGGTCTTGATCACTGCCTCCTGTGCAATGTCAGGAACCTCCACCTATAGTTCTTCAGGCACTTCAGAGTGCTCAAAGAACTGGGCCATTAGCAACACTATGTTATGCACCAAAAAAATTATTAGATACGTAGATTCTGTATTGCTTGCTTACAACAATAAATGAAATGAAGTGAAATGAAATGAAATAAAATAAAAGCATGCACTCTGAAACCAGACTGTTTACATTTACATTCCAGCTCCACCCTCTCTGTGTGTGTTTTGGACTTTGGGCAAGGTGTTGAGCTTTCTAAAACTCATGTTCCTTCTCTACAAAATGGGCTGATAGCAACACTTCATAGGGTTGCAACTACTGAAGGAGTCTGAAGCAGAAAATTTGGTTATAAAAAGCATGTGGCACCAGATTGCTTGGGCCTGAATGCTGCCTGATACTTACTAACTTAATTTAGCCTCTGCTGTTTTCTTATTTACAAGAGAGAGATTGTAATACTAGCACATTCTTAGGGTGTTTATGGTGATTAAGTGGGTTATTATAGAACAACAGTTTTGTACAGTGCCAAGCATATAGTCAGTGCTCAATAAATGTTAAATTCTGATTATGAAGTGTTGCAGAGGTTTGCAGAGTTTGAAGTGAGTTTGGTTCACCAAATTCCAAGTGCCCTTACAGTTTATAAGTGAGAAGGACCAGGGCCTAAGTAATGATAAAAATGAGATGCAACATGATTGGATATTTAAAAAAAAATACTAAAGCTCTGTGGAAAATAAAGGAGAAGGATACTGATTTCTAAGGAGAAGAGATTACTGAAGGACAGAACTTGAAAGGGCAGTTAACCTGAATTCCAAGCAGGACATGTAGAATTTATGCTTCCTCATTGATTTGGTTAAAGGTGAGCAAGCTGATAATTGACCTAATTGCAAAGAGGTAGCTGACCAGCACCCTCTCTGTCATATCCTGTGGCCGTGGGACCAAGTGGGAAGGTGCCCAGAGCTACGGCTCTAAGAACCAGAAAAGCTGCCACTCTCCCTGCTCAGTTCCTGTCATCTGGGCTCCCAGTGTGGGGTAGAGAAGTGGTTACTGAAACTCACTTCCCCATGCAGTCCAAAGAGAGACCCCTGCTTGGTCTGTTTCCGCAGGCACGAGGAAGTAAGTATTTCTGACCACTTCCCTATGGAGCCAGGGTTACTGTTGTCTGAAGTTGTAACTCTTCCTCAAAAAGTTAAGTGCAGACTGAAGAAAGGGTAGCTCTAATGCAATACAAGCCCTGTTTCTTGAAAGCTGTTAAACAGCAAGAGAACTTGGAAACCCCTAAGCTGAGCTGCAGGGCAGTCGCCTGGACTTGCTGTTTTTCGGGAGCATCTCTGAAAGACCATAGCCGGTGTAGTTGGTCAGAGGATTCCAGAGGCCAAGGCCATGGAGACAGGCCAGTCCTGCTCTGCCACTGGCCCTGTGTCAGAGGCAAAGTCCTTTGACCTCTCTGCACTTCAGTGTCAGATAGGGAAGCATTACCTATCATGACTTGAGTGTTGATAATGGTCCAAGCACAACATTTCAGGGAAGTATTACTCTTTCCTTTCAGTAAGTGAAGAAAATGGGATTCAGGGAATTTAAATGACTTATCCAGGGCAAGTCAGCTAAGAAGAGTCGGTGTTTAAATTCAGATCTATGTCTACTGTCTATACTCTAAGGAGCTAGCTCCCCTCCCTAAGCCTGGCAAGTCACAGGAACTCAATAAATCACAGGTATTATTAACATTTCAAAATGACACTGAACATGATTACCATCTACACACCAGAATATGGGTTTGCGAAAAAGATATAGGTAGGGCTAATTGTTCTTTTTGCACTGGCACGTACAAACACCATCTTACGATTTATAGAGGAGCATATCTGCCTCTTAAAATCATGACCTGACCAGAGTTTGGCTTCAGAAAAAAGGCAAAATTCCTTTTCTGCTTGCTGCATACATAATATTATAAAAGAGAAAGAATGTTGGACAAAGAAGTAAAGCACAACTTTATATTTTAAAAATAGATTTTTATTGTCTCATTCCATCCTGATAGCAACTCCTTTATTTTTATCCTAATTTAATAGATAGGAAAAGGCTTCCCTGGTGATTCAGACAATAAAGAATCTGCCTGCAATGGGGGAGACCCAAGTTTGATCCCTGGGTTGGGAAGATCCCCTGGAGTAGGGAATGGCTACCTGCTCCAGTATTCTTGCCTGGTGAGTCCCATGGACAGAGGAGCTGGCAGACTACAGTCCATGGGGTGGCAAAGACTGACTGAGTGACTAATCCACAAAATAGATAAGATAACAGTCTCTGGGTGGAGTAGTGATATGTTTGGCTTAAACCAGGGCTCCTCCATTTATTTGCTCTTGTTCACACTCTGCTACCCAGAAGCCAAGCACCTTTTTGTAGGACATTTGCTCTTCTCTTGGTTTGGGGTTCTTCATCTGTAGAACATGCGTGGGCTGCAGATCATCCGATCTCAAACTAAAGGACAGACTCTCCTGTAATGACCTTGGCATCTTGCAGCCACTAAGTATGGCTTCAGGGACGGCCCTTGCTCAAGAGGAAACTCGCCAATTCATGGGTTGGTTGCTTAAAACTGTGCTATTTTTACCCAATAGTCTTCGTATATGCTTATGGCTTTGCACGGATGACACTAATCAGATTTAGTATTAAAATACTATTTTCATGAAGCTTGATCCTTTGCTTTCAATCAGGAGAGCTCTCTGGAAATCTCAGCCCTGTGATAAAGGAGGCAGAGTGCTCAAGATGTCTTCATTCTCTTCACATATACAGCTGTTCGTAGGGTATTTCTGCACTCATAATATTAGCACAGCTGATAGAAGCCATTTACCTTGCAGACGGAATACAAAGAGGTTGCTGTCTGATTGTTGCCTATGTAAACCCCAGTAAGACTAACACAGTCTGACAAAGCCACGCTGAATGAAGAAGTCTAGGCATTGATTCCTCAGAGCAGATCAAAGATTTGCTTTTCAGGAACCTGCTTCTCTCCTGTAGAGCGGGGCCAATGAACAGTTCCAAGAACAGAGGGAATGTCTTTATTTAAAGATGGGTAAGATGGCTTAGTTTCATTGAGTTAGACAAGGCTGTGGTCCATGTGATCAGATTGACTAGTTTTCTGTGAGTATGGTTTCAGTATGTCTGCCCTCTGATGCCCTTTCGCAACACCTCGAGTCTTATTCGGGTTTCTCTTACTCTGGATGTGGGGTATCTCTTCATGGCTGCTCCAGCAAAGCGCAGCCGCTGCTCCTTACCTTGGACTAGGGGTATCTCCGCATGGCTGCCCCTCCTGACCTTGAACGTGGAGTAGCTCCTCTCGGCCCTCCTGTGCCTGCACAGCCGTGGCTCCTTAGACGTGGGGTAGCTCCTCCCGGCAGCCACCCCTGGCCTTGGACATGGGGTAGCTCCTCTCGTCTGCCCCTGACCTCGGAGAGCGGTTGACCTCGGGCGTCGGGTTGTTTCTCGGCTGCCAGCCCTGACGTCAGGCGTGGGGTAGCTCTTCTTGGCCGCCGGCCCTGACCTCAGGCGTGGGGTAGCTCCTCTTGGCCGCCCCTGACCTCAGACATGGGGTTGTTCCTCTCGGCCGCCTGACCTCGGACGTGGAGTAGCTCTTCTCGGCTGCCAACCCTGAACTTGGGTGAGGGGGAACTCTTCTCAGCCACGCTTCTGTGAGGGACACGCGCTGGCTCCACCGCTAGTGGAGGTGATGTAATTCCAGTTGAGATATTTCAAATCCTGAAAGATGATGTGGTGAAAGTGCTGCGCTCAATATGCCAGCAAATTAGGAAAACTCAGCAGTGGCCGCAGGACTGGAAAAGGTCAGTTTTCATTCAAATCCCAAAGAAAGGCAGTGCCAAAGAATGCTCAAACTACCGCACAACTGCTCTCATCTCACACGCTAGAGGAAAATCTCATGGACGGAAGAGCCTGGTAGGCTGCAGTCCATGAGGTCGCTAAAAGTCGGACACGACTGAGCGTGTCAATTTCACTTTTCACTTTCATGCATCGGAGAAGGAAACAGCAACTCACTCCAGTATTCTTGCCTGGAGAATCCCAGGGACGGGGGAGCCTGGTGGGCTGCCGTCTCTGGGGTCGCACAGAGTCGGACAGAACTGAAGCGACTTAGCAGCAGCAGCAGCAGCACATGTTAGTAAAGTAATGCTCAAAATCCTCCAAGCCAGGCTTCAGCAATAGGTGAACCGTAAACTTTCAGATGTTCAAGCTGGTTTTAGAAAAGGCAGAGGAACCAGAGATCAAATTGCCAACATCCGCTGGATCATGGAAAAAGCAAGAGAGTTCCAGAAAAACATCTATTTCTGCTTTATTGCCTATGCCAAAGCCTTCGACAGTGTGGATCACAATAAGCTGTGGAACATTCTGAAAGAGATGGGAATACCAGACCACCTAACCTACCTCTTGATAAATCTGTATGCAGGTCAGGAAGCAACAGTTAGAACTGGACATGGAACAACAGACTGGTTCCAAATAGGACAAGGAGTTCATCAAGGCTGTATATTGTCACCCTGCTTATTTAACTTATATGCAGATTACATCATGAGAAACGCTGGGCTGGATGAAGCAAAAGCTGGAGTCAAGATTGCTGTGAGAAATATCAATAACCTCAGATATGCAGATGACACCACCCTTATGGCAGAAAGTGAAGAGGAGCTAAAGAGCCTCTTGATGAAAGTGAAAGAGGAGAGTGAAAAAGTTGGCTTAAAGCTAAACATTCAGAAAACTAAGATCATGGCATCTGGTCGCATCACTTCATGGCAAATAGATGGGAAACAGTGGAAGCAGTGTCAGATTTTATTTTTAGGGGCTCCAAAATCACGCAGATGGTGACTACAGCCATGAAATTAAAAGATGCTTACTCCTTGGAAGGAAAATTATGACCAACCTAGACAGCATATTCAAAAGCAGAGACTTTGCCAACAAAGGTCCGTTTAGTCAAGGCTATGGTTTTTCCAGTAGTCATGTATAGACATGAGAGTTTTACTGTGAAGAAAGCTGAGCACTGAAGAATTGATGCTTTTGAACTGTGGTGTTGGAGAAGACTCTTGAGGGTCCCTTGGACTGCAAGGAGATCCAACCAGTCCATTCTAAAAGAGATCAGTCCTGGGTGTTCATTGGAAGGACTGATGCTAAAGCTGAAACTCCAATACTTTGGCCACCTAGTGTGAAGAGTTGTCTCATTGGAAAAGACTTTGATGCTGGGAGGGATTCAGGGCAGGAAGAGAAGGGGATGACAGAGGATGAGATGGCTGGATGGCATCACTGACTCAATTGACATGAGTTTGGGTGAACTCCGGGAGTTAGTGATGGACAGGGAGGCCTGGCGTGCTGTGGTTCATGGGGTCACAAAGAGTTGGACAGGACTGAGCAACTGAACTGAACTGAACTGCAGATGGCTTAGACAGTAAAGAATCCTCCTGCAATGCGGGAGACCTGGGTTCAATCTGTGAGTCTGGAAGATCCCCCAAGGAGTGCATGGCAACTCACTCCAGTATTCTTGCCTGGAGAATCCCCATGGACTGAAGAGCCTGGCAGGCTACAGTCTATGGGTTCACAAAGAGCTGGACATGACTGAGGGACTAAACACACATACACACACACACACACACACACACACACACACACAGTTATCTCTAGGTTAATGGAAGAGGCCATCTAATATGAGGGGCTCTAAAACTGAGGCCTGTGGATGGTTAAATCTCTCTAAACTGAAAGTATGTTGGGTCAGAGTAATATTTGGTTTTATTTTAATGCCCTTAAAAGTGTTTCCAGTCTAAGCATTTCTCAGTTTCATTCATTCACGTTATCTGCCTGGTCTTTGAAGGCATTTTGAAGCAGGAGCCCCTATTTTCTGTGTTTTCATTGTGTGCTAAGCATTTTAAATACATCTCATTTATGCTCATGAGAGACTTGTGTTAGGTATTAGCATCTAGTGTTTACAAGTAAGTAAATCAGTGCCTGAAAATATGGCGGTGGTTTAGCCGCTAAGTCATGTCTGACTCGTGGACTCTTGCGACCCCATTGACCATAGCCTCCACGCTCCTCTCTCTGTTGGATTCTCTAGGCAAGACTACTGGAGTGGGTTGCCATTTCCTCCTCCAGGGGATCTTCCTGACCCAGGGATCAAACCCAGGTCTCCTGCATTGCAGGCAGATTCTTTATCAACTGAGCTATGAGGGAAACCCAAGTAAGTACAAGTAAGTAAACTGGAGGCTTAAAAGGAGGAACTTGCCCAAGGCAAGATAACTACAAATATCAGCAGGACTGAACGACCATTAAGCCAGAGACTTAATTGATCTTGGTTTGCTTCAATTTGGGTCTTCTGGCTCCAGCATCTTCTCAAATAAATTATCAAAAGCCACTCCATTCCATGACCTGAATTTATTCTTTCATGTGAAAAACCCAGTTCAGTCCAGTCACTCAGTCGTGTCTGACTGTTTGTGACCCCATGAACCACAGCACACCAGGCCTCCCTGTCCAACACCAACTCCTGGAGTCCACCCAAACCCATGTCCATTGAGTCAGTGATGCCATCCAACCAATCTCATCCTCTGTTGTCCCCTTCTCCTCCTGCTCTCAATCTTTCCCAGCATCCGGGTCTTTTCCAATGAGTCAGCTCTTCTCATCAGGTGTCCAAAGTATTGGAGTTTCAGCTTCAACATCACTCCTTCCAATGAACACCCAGGACTGATTTCCTTTAGGATGGACTGATTGGATCTCCTTGCAGTCCAAGGGACTCTCAAGAGTCTTCTCCAACACCACAGTTCAAAAGTATCAATTCTTCTGCGCTCAGCTTTCTTTATAGTCCAACTCTCACAAGACCCCCAACTTATTCAATCACAGACATCGTCATCAAACCTTAAGTGACTAAGATCATAATCTTGCCTTCCCTGCAGAGATCCCCCTGCACCCACTGTATTCATTATTGAAACCTTGACTGAGCCATTGACAAATTCACTGTGTTCATAATGTCTCCTTAATTATTAGTAGAGGAACTTGTTCAAAGGAGAAAAGACCTGGGGAAAGGGGATTTGCAGTGTGTGCTAATTTGCAGTCACTTCAGTTGTGTCCCACTCTTGGGCACCCCATGGACTGTAGCTTGCTAGACTCCTCTGCCTGTGGGATTTCCCAGACAAGAATACTGAAGCGGGTTACTGTTTCCTCCTCCAGGGGATCTTCCCAAATCAGGGATGGAACCCTGGACTCAAGTTTCCTGCATTGACAGACCGGTTCTTTATCACTAGCGCCACCTGGAAGACTTTTATAGTATATGTCTTCAAATCCAAAAGAGTTAATCGAGGTATATGCTTCCGAAGAGCAAAGCCTGGCAGAGTCAGCCTGATAGAAAAACTCCAGTTTATCAGAACCTACCAATCTTACAGTCAAATCCACGCCCGGGCCGGCTTCCTCCGGGCACCCAACCCCTAGATTTCCACCCCGCTGGGAAGACCTGAGCTCTTAGGCGCTCGCAGTCCCTTTGCAACCTCAGAGCTGCCTTCGCTAGGGCCGCCCCAGCTAAAACCTGCCCAGCACCTGCACCGCGGCTTCAGGACGCGCACTGGCCGTCTCCTAGCAACGGCAGACGCGTAGCCAGGGCCACAGAGGCGGCTCAGAGCTCAGAGCTCAGCTCCTGCCTGGGGCTACCTCTGCCATGACCACCAAACAAGCCAAGAAGAAAGAAGTGCATCGTATCAACTCGGCGCACGGATCGGATAAATCTAAAGAGTAAGGGAACTCTGTCTGGCCATTCCACCGCGGGCTTGATCCTTTGTCCTTTCCCCTTGTCCCGACTCTGCTTCCCTGTAGCAAACTCTGCCAAGGCAGGAGTTTAGATGGCCTCCTCCATCTTCTTTACCGTCTGCAAGAACCCGGATCTGGGAGACTCTTGCCCTCATTCTTCGTCCATGCCTGCCTGGATCCACTTCCAGAGCCCCTGATTTCCCTGATTCCCAGCTGCTTAGCGGGGTGGCTGCACTTCCTGCTCCAGTCCACGAACCTCCCACCCTTTCCTGCTGCTCCTCTCCTCCAGGCTCCACCCTGGCACTTGGAAGGGCTGGGGCTTCCTTACCAGAGAGGCGAGGCTCAAGGTTAGGACCACATCTGCATGGGCCCAGTCTCAGCAGAGAGACCTTTCACCTCACTGATGAATCCTTAGTTCGTATTTGCCTCATCTAACAACTGAAGAGCTTTAGTCAGATTCTATCAGACATGAAATGGTTTTCAAAAGTTAAAACTATGTAAATATTTAATTCACGTTACTAACGTTTACTCCGATAAAGTATACAGACCCTGGTTCTTGGAATCTAAATGATCCCTCTCTGATCTGGGGTGGTTTTTGCTGTGTATGTACCTCCTTATTATGTTTTTCCCTGCTCTGGTCCCCCCCCCCCCACCCCTTCCCCCTACCCCCGCCTTTGAACTTACACAATTTATGAGAGCGCCAGCTGCTAAACCTACTTCAGGGGGATCATTCATGTTTTCCCCACTGTGCCTGTGAGAGATGGACTGTAGATTATTTTTACTTGGACTCTTAGATTTTGGATGCCTAGTTCTGCATCTCAGAGAAGGAAATGGAAACCCACTCCAGTATTCTTGCCTGGAGAATCCCCTGGACAGAGGAGCCAGGTGGGCTGCTGTCCATGGGGTCGCACAGAGTCAGACACGACTGAAGCGACTTAGCGTGGATGCATGCATTGGAAAAGGAAATGGCAGCCCACTCCAGTCTTCTTGCCTGGAGAGTCCCATGGATGGGCTGCCGTCTATGGGGTCGCACAGAGTTGGACAGGACTGAAGTGACTTAGCAGCAGCAGCAGCACTTCTTCATCTCTGTCTTCACCTGAAGAATCCCGCGTTGAACTTCTGTTCACCGATGCATTCTCTTTAAACTTTTTCTCTCCCTGAACTCCTCTCCCACATTCATTCCCATGTCTGAGATCCTCTAGTTCCTAGTTCTGTTCTCTCTCATAAGCAGGCTTCCAGCTTCCTGGTAGATAATCCATTCATTTTATTAGTAACTTAAATTTCAGTTATTATTTGACATACATAAGTCATTTTTAACAGAATTGCTCTCATGATACATAACCAGTGTAGGACAGTCCTACACTGGTTATATATAGAATCAGGGTCTTTTCCCTTTTGCCCTGTTCATTTCTGACTTTACTTCCCCCTTGTTCACATCCTGTCCTTTTCACATCCTGGAATATGTACCCCAGGGCCTTTGCTCTGGCTATTTCCTCTTCTAGAAAGCCATTTGCTTATGGCTTTCTCCCTCATGTCTTTTAGATATCTAGCTCAGTGCCATTTGTTCATGTTAGCTTCTTTGGCCAGCTGTAAAGTTGCAATCCCCACTTTTCTGACAAAACCAAGAACTCCCTGTTTTTCCTTTGTGCTTTATTTTGTCATTGTTTTTCTAATTAGCATGCTATATATTTTGCTTTAAAATTATGGTTATTCATATGTCATCCTAATAAAAATAGAAGTTCCCTGAAGGCAATAATTTTTCTTCTGTTTTATACACTATTGAATCCTAAGTACCTAGACTGATGTTTGGGTCATATATAGTAGGCACTCAAAAATATTTAATGAATGAGTAAATGGCAGTGATTAAATAAGAAACAATAACAGGATTCCAAATGAGTTTTTGAATACACCAAAAAAAGAAAGCAAACTTAGTGATGATTATAATTCAGTTCAGTTCAGTTCAGTTCAGTCGCTCAGTCGTGTCCGACTCCTTGACCCCATGAATCGCAGCACGCCAGGCCTCCCTGTCCATCACCAACTGCCAGAGTTTACTCAGACTCGCTTCCATCCAGTCAGTGATGCCATCCAGCCATCTCATCCTCTGTCATCCCCTTCTTCTCCTGCCCCCAATCCTTCCCAGCATCAAAGTCTTTTCCAATGAGTCAACTCTTCACATGAGGTGGCCAAAGTACTGGAGTTTCAGCTTCAGCATCATTCCTTCCAAAGAAATCCCAGGGTTGATCTCCTTCAGAATGGACTGGTTGGATCTCCTTGCAGTCCAAGGGACTCTCAAGAGTCTTCTCCAACACCACAGTTCAAAAGCATCAATTCTTCGGCACTCACCTTTTTCACAGTCCAACTCTCACATCCATACCTGACTACTGGAAAAACCATAGCCTTGACTAGACAGACCTTAGTCAGCAAAGTAATGTCTCTGCTTTTGAATATGCTATCTAGGTTGGTCATAACTTTTCTTCCAAGGAGTAATGCACATTAAAGGCTCACAGCTCTTAAGGAGCTTTGATTTTAGAGAGTTTATATGCTAAAAGAGATGAGATTGTTAACTCCCATTAAAAAAAAACAAAAACAAAAAAACTGTTCAAACCAGATGTCATAAAACACAGTACCTGGCCTTGTTTTGTGGTGATTCTATCGCGTGATAGAGATAAGATCCCTGCAGATAACCTGTTAACTCTTTCCTTACTGGGGCATCCCATTTCTTTTTTAGATGATGCTTATTTTTTCCTGAATATATCTGAATTGAATTATAGCAATAAAAGTTCATAAATATATATATTTATGAAAATAATGGTAAGGGCAAATAGTTATACAATATCTAGGCATTGCTAGAAACTAGCTATCGTGTATTAAACATTAAATCATTAGATTTTGCTATAACATTATATAATAGGATGTGAAGTCCATTGTAAATCATGGTTATCCTCTAAGTTTTACTGAAGAACTAATGATAGACATCAAGACAAGTCATAGACTTAGGTGTCACCTAGCATGGACTTTCCTGGTGGCTCCATTGGTAAAGAATCTGCCTGCAATGCTAGAGACCTGGGTTGGGAAGATCCCCTGGAAGAGGCAACACACTCCAGTATTCTTGCTTGGAGAATCCCCATGGACAGAGGACCCTGGCAGGCTGTAGTCCATGGGGTCACAAAGAGTCAGACACAACCGAACGACTAAGCACACAAGAGTATGGAGCCCAGGGATCAAAGTCTAGCAAGGCTCCAATGTGACTGTCACTTGAAATATACTGGTGACAGTGTAAGTTTTTATATGCTATTATTTCACCACACCATATGGTTATACATCCAATAAATGCAACTAACTCTGACATGGTCCCGAGCACAAAAGTGAGAGAAGGTGTATTCAGAGCTTTGAAAATGGCTGTCCCATTAAACCTTATTGTCCTACAGCTGCCATCTGTAACAAATTTCTTGTATTCTCTAAAACTATGTGTCAAACGGGGGACAGGACCATATCTGGCTTTTGCCTAGCTGAGTGGCTAGCACATAATAACCATTTGCCATTTGTTTATTAATGAGCTCATTGTTCAGTTACCTAGCTTGGTTTCATTCCTTTTAAATTTGATTGAATCCCAATTCTCCCTCCCTTTCTGATCTGGTTCACTGTTGGCAAAATTCAAAAACTGAAAAGTTTCAACTGTAAAAGCAGAACATTGTATGTCCAGTTGTCACCAAATTCATTAAATATGACTTTGAATCACCAAGAATAAGTATGCCAGGTAACTAAGCTGTCAGTTTTTACATTAGATTAACTTATTTCTATTTTATGTACTCCCCTTTTCTTTGTATCAGCAAGAATAAAATTTCTGATATAAGACTCACCTTTGGACCATTTTTTTCTGACATTGGATGTGTCATTTTTCTCTTCCAGTATTCAAGTTTTTCTCCTTTACGTGAAGGGCCATCTACTTGAAATTGCTCCCATTTCAACATCCCCTGTCCTCCCTGTTCTTTTTTCTTCTCTAACTCCAAACTTCTATGATTCTTTCAGATTTTTTAAAACTCTGTGTGCTTGCATGATAATTTACTTCAGTCATATCTACCTCTTTGCGATTACATGCACTGTAGCCCACCAGGCTCCTCTCTCCATGGGATTTCCCAGACAAGAACACTGGAGTGGTTTCCATGTCTTTCATTATTAGTACCTAATAACAATTTGAAATTACAAACCAACTTAAATTAATCAATTTGAAAACTAGTGATGTGTTAAGTCACTACAGTTGTGTCCGACTCTTTGGGACCCTATGGACAGTAGCCCACCAGGCTCCTCTGTCCATGAGATTTTACAGCAAGAATATTGGAGTGGGTTGCCATTTCCATCTCCAGGGGATCTTCTTGACCCAGAGATCAAATCAACATCTTTTATGTATCCTGCATTGGCAGGGAGATTCTTTACTAATAGAACCACCTGGGAAGCTTAGTATGAAAACTAGTATGCCCTGCAAAGTTACTTTCATTGCTTAGATGCCACTGGAAGGATTTGTAGTGACAGAAACCAAACATTTGATCTTCTTAGAAGTACTGAATGTAAGTCTGGGTGTACATGACAGACAACTGAAAAGAAGGAAAAAAAGCCATGCAATTCAAGTATTAAAAGTTATTAGAAGTGTTAATGCTTACACTTGAAATGTTAATATATTTAGAACTTTAACGAGAAGTTTGAGATAGGGATACAACTTGATGTTTACACTTCCATAATTTTGTTCCACTTCCAATAGAACACTAAAACCAAGATCAAGCCAACAAAATTTGTTGAAGTAACAAGAATTACGCAACCTTCCAGATTCTTACAGATGATGATATATCATTAGACCCCTTTCTTAAAAAAAAATGCATTTTATCGTAGTATAGTTGATTTACAATGCTGCATTAATTTTTGCTGTACAGCAAAGTGATTCAGTTTTATATATATATATATATACACACATTCTTTTTCATTATGGTTTATCATAGGGTATTGAATATAGTTAGACCTCTTTTCAAAACAGGGTGAAATATGTTTCAAAAGCTCAAATTTTTCTATACTTACAGAAGTGTGCATTTAAATTTCATAGAATTCTCAAAAAAAGATCAACATATGTGTTTATACAAAACATTGAAAACAAGACGATTACAAGAGTGGAATTATGATTAATACCATGAAAGTGAAAGCGAAAGTGAAGTTGCTCAGTCATGTCTGACTCTTTGCGACCCCATGGACTGTAGCCTACCAGGCTCCTCCGTCCATGAAATTTTCCAGACAGGAATACTGGAGTGGGTTGCCATTTTCTTCTCCAGGGGATCGGAAATGGCAACCCACTCCAGTATTCTTGCCTGGAAAACATTGAAAACAAGACTATTACAAGAGTGGAATTATGATTAATACAGTGAAAGCAACATAAAATAGAATATTTTATGAGGATTAAATTAAGTGAATTATTGGTTATACCAAGTCCAAGAAAGAGCTGCTTAAATTAAACCATGCAATAGTGGTTGATATACAATAGATAACCTATTCCTCTACCACCAGAAATCAAAAAGAAAAAAAAAATGCTTGTGTGAGAACTAGAGAGAGAGAGAGATGGCTTTTATAACTCTAGGTCTGGTCCTATAGCTCCACAGAAAAGGGCAGATATGGAAGAGAAGCAGATAAGAAAACAGCTCAAGATTCACAGTGAGTTTTATGGTTCCCAGGTCACCTCTGAGGACCTCACCAGCTAATGTTTTAAGGATTCGCAATTTAAAAGGTGACCTTTGGTGACAGGGGGCTTCCCTGGTGGCTCAGATGGTAAAATATCTGCCTGCAATAAGTGAGACCTAGGTTCGATTCCTCAACTGGGAAGATTCCCTGGAGGAGGGCGTGGCAACTTACTCCAGTATTCTTGCCTGGAGAATCCCCATGGACAGAGGAGCCTGATGAGCTGCAGTCCATGGGGTTGCAAAGAGTCAGACATGACTGAGTGACTAAGCACAGCACAGCACTCGTGAGTGAACTTTTAGTTAAAATAGAAATCTGCTGTGGCCGCTTGGCCATAAAGCCTCTGACTCAAAATCAGAGGCTCTGAGACCCAGAGGGAAGAGGCCTTGTCAATTATCCCAGGGACACAGGGCAATACTCCCTTGGCACAGATTAGGGTACTATATACATATCTGTTGTATATTTTTAAAATATAAGTATCTCAGCTAAAAAGCCCTGCTCAATGAGGATAGGAATACCCTGTTAGTTTTAGTGGGATCTGCCACTAGTTCTCCCTTTGAATGATATTAATCTGAGCATTTGTTGAATAATTTGTTGAAACTTGACATGGGTTAACAATCATTTCTGGCAATGAAACTTTTTTTTTTTTTTTTTTATCAATCAGTTTTTATTTTGTTTAGTTTTGGAGGAGAAATTGTTCCTTCTCAGTTTATACCATTATTAGAGGAGTAGAAGATGTTAGATTGAAAAGATTTTAAATGTACAAACTCATGGAATTTGTACCTCAGGGTTACCTAAAAACAAGATCAAATTTGTACTTTGAGACTTACAACACTGTTGCTAGTGTTTCTAAATGAGCAAAGTAATATTACCTCAATCAAAAGTGGTTATTGAAAAATATTTTAGTTGGCTTTACTATTATTTTGACATTTACAGGTAAAAGATTATTGAAATTAAGGAATTAAATAATCTATAAACTATTAATGTGAGATAAAAATGACTAAAATCTGTATCTAAGACATCAGAAATAAAACTTTTATATAATTTGTGTAATTCATATAATTTATATAGTATGAAATATTGGGTAGAAATATTACTAATCTTTCTCTCTGTGACTCTTTGCAAATAAGGCATGTATATGTTGTCAGAGGTATTCAACTAGGTGCTTTGAAATTTTGTTATATTCTTCCCTAAGGTAGGTTCAGGCTAGTTAATTCAAGGGTTTAGGGTTATAGCTATGCTGATTTGTATGGCTTAATTAACATACAGTACATATTAAAAGTAAACTTTTTATAGGAAGTGAATATATATATAATCATACTTTTTTTCTGATGCCAAATGAATACCATAGTCCAAATATTTTGTGATTGTTTTTATTTCATTCTTCTGACCTGATGAATATCAAAATTACATATTTTGCTTCAGTTAATGGGCCCTTTCTGTTCCCATTTCTTTACCACTCAATCTTGAGTTCAGGAGGAACATGTGTCTTATTTAGTTATAAATTAATGTAAAAGATTACTACAGTTCACCAAACCTTGTGGATACACAGGCAAAAGGAGAGGAAGCAGGAAGGATTATGTTCTGTTTTGCCTGCTTTTGCCCCAGGTCTGAGCCAGAAACACAGTGAGAGTTTAACCAGGTGAGGTCACAGTCGAAGGTGAAGGCTGTACTGTACAAACTGCTCACAGTTGTAATGAATTAACTATAAATTGAGGACACAGCACGTGTTCGCTCCACCCTGGGTCAAAGTCTAGGAGGGATTTTGGATTGCTTTGCACCACAGACAAAGAATGAGTTCAGGAAGAAAATAGTTGGAGTTGTTTAAAAGGGAAGGAAAAAAACAAGGCTCACTGGAGCCTGTGCATGTACTAGGCCATGGGTACTAGGAACCTGTCATTTCTCTCATGGATTTTGGCTAAAGTCATTAAGGACGTTATTTCATGTATTTTCATACCATGTTTTGTCTTTTCTCTTTAAAATATCAGCTTTGCTGCTCAACCGTGTTAGATACTGGGAAGTGGCAGAAGCTTGGGATCCTGTGTACACACTGGGATCAGAAGAGCAGAAGCAGCCCCCTCCGATTCTCTCTCTCCCTTTGTTTCTCCCCATCGCTTAAGAGGGCTCATAGGAACATCTGTCCCTCCACCTAAATCTATCCTCTCTTATCCCTTCCCAGAGTTCTCCTTTCTCTCTGACCTGCTGTTTTCTTTCTTCCACACCGCCCCCCGCCCCCAAATTAAGTCATTCTCCTCTGGTCTCATTTCAGTCTCTTCTCCTTTATCCCTTTTGATCATCTAAAACAATGATGATTAATGATGACTGAATTAACACCTGTGGTTCTTATCATGTAATTGAGCTCAAGTTCAAGGGGACAAATCCACTTGGATGTATTCTCTTGCTCCACGTTAAATATGTCCAAGATGGAGGTCATCTTTATCTCTCCCAAATGTGTAGATTTCCCCCGTTCATTTTAGAGAATCTTATTACCATCCTCTGTGTGACCTTGAGTTTCAGGAGTAGTCATCTTTGATCTTCACCCACCTTTGCCCATCATGTCTAGTTGGTTTCCATATTATTTTGATTTTCCCTTCAAATTGCTTCTCTACCTTGGCTCAGCATTCATTTTGTGATGATTTTACTTACTTACATCATGAAATAATTACCACAATAAGTTTGGTGAACATCTGTCATCTCATGTAGACACAACAGTAAAGAAATAGAAAAAAAAATTTTCTTGTGATAAGAACTCTTAGGATTTATTCTTTTAACAACTTTCATATATATGATGTATAGCAGCATTAAGAATATTTATCATGTTGAAATTTATATCCGTAGTATTCATTTATGACTGGAAGTTTATAACTTTAGGCTACCTTCATCCAATTCTACCTCTCTACTCCCATTTATGGTAGCTACAAATCTGACCTTTTTTCTATGAGTTTTGTTTGTTTCTTTGATTTTGAAGTATAATTGACCTGCAATACCCCCATTAGGTCCTGGTATACAAAGTAGTGACTTGCTATTTCTATATATTTCAAAATGATCACCATAAGTCTAGTTGCTATCTGTCACCATACAGAGATATTATTGTTACATAATTATTGACTATATTTCTTACACTATACATTTCTTACCTTTGACTCATGTATTTTGTAATTGAAAGTTTGTATCTCAATCTCCCTCATCTATTTATTTTCATATACACACAAGTACAGTGTATTAAAAAATAGATAAATGTTGAACTTTTAAGGTTAAATGTCCAATTAAATAATTTTCATCAAATCAAGTGAGTTAAAGATGACATAAAAATCTGGCTTCAACTATTTTTAATTTAAAAAATTTTTAGAGGTTGCAATTTATTTCTTCATATATTTAATATTTCTGAAGAATATGGCTCAGAATGCCCCTAATGCAAATTAAGTCAATTGTGTATTCTATTCATATTCTGATTTCTTCAGGGTATTACCTGATCCTACTTAATAAGGCATGCTGATTGCACATTGCATAAATAAACTACCTCCCAGTATGAATCAAATCATGTCTTTACCTTGAACAGCATGCTCAAAGAAAATAATAGCAAAATTCCAGACTCACACGTTATTGAACTTTTAACATCCTTACAGTGGAAGTAATCTAAATAAAACACATATAGGAGAATGTATCCTCTTGCGTGTAAAGAAGATACTGCTTCTTTTCAAACTTTTTGTCTTAGAAGTCTTTAATGATTTTGTGTCAGCTAAAGTTTTCTTTGGTTTTCAACTCATGTATTAATACATGTTTCATTATATTAAATAATCTTGTTAAGTGACCTAGGAATTTTTTAATCATTTTGCCATCTTTGCTAGGTAGGTGATTAACAAGTGCTTCTAAGTTTTAAAAAGTTGTTTTATTGGCATTTTGTTAATAACCAGATTATCAAATATATATTAATGCAAGTATGAACTATTTCTATTACATATAAGGACAGTTTTGACTTTTTCCCCAACTCCAAATTATATAAGGTTTAATTTGCCAGGAACAGTATACATGAAAGACAGAATATGTAGACAAAATATATTTGGTTGCATGTGACTTGGCAGTCAAATATATCACAGAATCAAGATTTAATTTAACTATATATTATGACTATAATAACAGGTAATATTGCTATTACAAAGTGATGTTTGGATTTTCCTAAATTTACCTTTTAAAATTCCCAGGCTTTTCTTTTTATTTCTGTTTGAAAAACAGATTTATTGATATAACTTGACATCTAATAAATTGCACTGTATTTGACATACATATTTAAAGAATGCATTCTGCTAAATGTGGACATACATCCACACATATGAAAGCATCAACACAGTCAAGATAATGAACAGATCTATGATTTGAAAAGCTTTCCTTGATCTCTTGGTGATTCCTTCCTTCTGTCCTTCCCTATCCTCAGTCCCCAGGCAATCACTGTCCTATTTTCTGTCAGGGTCAATTAGTTTGCATTTTCTGGCATTTTATATAAATGGAATTATAAAGCTCCTTTTGTGTGGCTTTTGTATGGCTTCTTTCACTCATCATAATTATTCTGATATTCATTTATGTCATTGGCAACAATTAATGCAGAATTAATATTATGTCTTTCTTAAATATTTCATAGACTTCACCAGTGAAGCCATTTGGGTTTGGAGTTTTCTTTGTGGGAACATGTTTAATGCTAAACTCACTTTGTTAATAAATATATACAGGGATATTCAACATCTCCAATCCAATCTATCTCTTTTTACAGAGTGTTCTTAGTTTGTATTCTTCAGGAAACTGATCCATTTCATCTAAGTTATCAAACATATGGACATAAAGTTGTTTGTAATATTTCCTTATTATCTTTTAAATGTCTGTGGGTTGGTAGTTATGTCCTTTTTTCCAATTCTGATTGGTAGTTTGTATCTTCTTTCTTATATTCCTGATTAATATGACTAGAGTTTAATCAATCAAAAAATTAGCTTTTTGATTTGCTGATTTTTCTTGATCATTTTGTTGTTTTCTAATTCTATTAACCTGCTCTCATGTTTTTTTGTTAATTTATTTTAGATTTAACTTGCCTACTTCTTCCCCATTTCTTAAGGTGGAAATAGTACTTTGTTCCAAGATTTAACTCTTCTCTAACATAGATATTTTGTACTATAAATTTCCCCTATTGCTTTAGTGGCATCCTGTACATTTTAATGTGTTATATTTTCATTTTTATTCAATCCAGATATTTCATAACTACCTTTTTGATTTCTTCTCCAACACATTGCTTAACCACAAACATTTTATCTGCATTCCAAATATCTTCAAAGTTTCCAGGTTTTTAATTTCCATTGGCCAAACAGCATACTTTGTATGACTTGAATTCTTTTAAATTTATTGAGAATTGTTTGATGTCTCAGGTTATGGTCTGATTTGACAAATGATATTTTCTTGAAAAGATTATGTGTCTGTTGTGATGAAGTGTTCTATAAATGTCAATTAAGCCAATTTCAATTGATAGTATTCTATATTCTATATCTTCTACAGCCCCACTGATTTTTGATCAGCTTGTTCTATCAGATATTATGAATGATAGCTCTAATTTCCACTATATGAATCTATCTTTTGATTCTTATAGGTCTATCTGATTTTGATTCATGTATTAACAAAAGTTTAGGTTTATTACATCATCTCAATGAATTTTCTTTTTCTATCATTATGAAATTAAAATTTCAATCCCTGATAATATTCTCTTTTCTGAAATCTTTTTAAAGCATTTGTTTTTAGTAATGTGAACATGTTCATCCATCCCTTTATTATTTGTTTATATATATACAAAGTATTTCTTATAAATATAGTAGGATCTTGATTTTTATCTAATCTTATAATCTGTCCCTTTTAATTTTGGTATCTAGACTATTTACATTTAATGCAATTAATAATATTGCAAACTTGAAGTCTGTTACTCCAACTTAAGTGGACATATGTCTCAGGTTTATTACTTAAATTCTACATTTTATTTTTAACTATTAAGATGAGAAGTTTTAAAACAATATTTATAGATGCAAAGAAATACAGGAAAACAATAGAATGGGAAAGACTAGAGATCTCTTCAAGGAAATTAGAGATACCAAGGGAACATTTCATGCAAACATGGGCTCAATAAAGGACAGAAATGGTATGGACCTAACAGAAGCAGAAGATATTAAGAAGAGGTGGCAAGAATACACAGAACTATGCAAAAAAGATCTTCACGACTCAGATAATCATGATGGTGTGATCACTCACCTAGATCCAGACATCCTGGAATGTGAAGTCAAGTGGGCCTTAGAAAGCATCACTATGAACAAAGCTAGTGGAGGTGATGGAATTTCAACTGAGCTATTTCAAATCCTAAAAGATGATGCTGTGAAAGTGCTGCACTCAATATGCCAGCAAATTTGGAAAACTCAGCAGTGCCCACAGACTGGAAAAGGTCAGTTTTCATTCCAATCCAAAGAAAGGCAATGCCAAAAATGTTCAAACTACCACACAATTGCACTCATTTCATACACTAGCAAAGTAATGCCCCAAATTCTTCAAGCCAGGCTTCAGCAATACGTGAACCGTGAACTTCCAGATGTTCAAGCTGGTTTTAGAAAAGGCAGAGGAACCAGAGATCAAATTGCCAACATCTGCTGGATCATCGAAAAAGCAAAAGAGTTCCAGAAAAACATCTATTTCTGCTTTATTGACTATGCCAAAGCCTTTGACTGTGTGGATCACAATAAACTGTGGAAAATTCTGAAAGAGATGGAGATACCAGACCACCTGACCTGCCTCTTGAGAAACCTATATGCAGATCAGGAAGCAACAGTTAGAACTGGACATGGAACAACAGACTGGTTCCAAATAGGAAAAGGAGTACGTCAAGGCTGTATATTGTCACCCTGCTTATTTAACTTATATACAGATTACATCATGAGAAATGCTGGGCTGGAAGAAACACAAGCAGGAATCAAGAGTGCCAGGAGAAATATCAATAACCTCAGATATGCAGATGACACCACCGTTATGGCAGAAAGTGAAGAGGAGCTAAAGAGCCTCTTGATGAAAGTGAAAGAGGAGAGTGAAAAGGTTGGCTTAAAGCTCAACATTCAGAAAACTAAGATCATGGCATCCAGTCCCATCACTTTGTGACAAATAGATGGGGCAACAGTGGAAACAATGGATTACTTTATTTTGGGGGGGCTCCAAAATCACTGCAGATGGTGATTGCAGTAATTGCCATGAAATTAAAAATGCTTACTCCTTGGAAGGAAAGTTATGACCAACCTAGATAGCATATTAAACAGCAGAGACATTACTTTGTCAACAAAGGTCCGTCTAGTCAAGGCTATGGTTTTTCTAGTAGTCATGTATGGAGTTAGAGTTGGACCATAAAGAAAGCTGAGCACAGAAGAAATGATGCTTTTGAACTGTGGTGTTGGAGAAGACTCTTGAGGTTTCCTTGGACTGCAAGAAGATCCAACCAGTGCATCCTGAAGGAGATCAGTCCTGGGTGTTCATTGGAAGGACTGATGAAGCTGACACTCTGGCCACCTGATGTGAAGAGCTGACTCATTTGAAAAGACCCTGATGCTGAGAAAGATTGAGGGCAGGAGGAGAAGGGGATGACAGAGGATGAGATGGTTGGATGGCATCACCGACTCAATGGACATGGGTTTGGGTAGACTCCAGGAGTTGGTGATGGACAGGGAGCCTGGGCATGCTATGGTTCATTGGGTTGCAAAGAGTCGGACACGACTGAGCGACTGAACTGAACTGATAGAGATATATCCACAAATAATATATTGTAAATGTGAATAGAATTCTTTACTTTAAAATAATATTCCAAGTTGACTATAATTACCAGTGTATATTGCTTCCTAGGGGCACAATGGCAAAGAATCTGCCTGCAAATGCAGGAGACTCAAGAGACGTGAGTTCAATCCCTCGATCACGAAGTTCCCTGGAGGAGGAAATTGCAACCCACTCCAGTATTCTTGCTTGGAAAATTCCATGGACAGAGGAGCCTGGTGCACTACAGTCCATTGGATCACAAAGATATTATATTTTTTAAAATTGGTTTTTGAGACCAATGGAGACATCACGATACAGAAGTTTTAATTGAAAGAATGCAACTTCCAGATATTATGGAGATTATCTCAAAAAAAGACGTTCATAATTGTATTGTGCTCACTTTTGAGTTGTATTGCTACTTCAGTCTTCCTTAAACTTCCTGTCCTATACACTGGTCTGTTATGAGTAAATGCTAAATAATGTGTCTCTAAAATAAAGCATTTTCTTGGTATAGTGGGCCAACTCGCCAAAAACTACAAACTAAGGTTCAAGTGCCTCAACAAAATCCTTAATGGAGGCAGCCTGCTTACCTTGTGTTTCTCTCCCACCTGATTTCCCATTGCCTTGTGCTACATGCTCATGCAGATACTTAAGAGTTTGTAATTCTCCTAAACCCACACTGCTATTTCTTGCCTCTGTCTTCTTTGCTGTTTTCCTTTCACAGTGATGTCCTTTCTCCTTTTTCAATCTGGAAAATTTGTAGTTATCTTTCAAGACAGTTTAGATACTATTTATTGCAGGAAGTTTCTCCTAATTGCCTCATTTTGGGCATGTTTTTTACCACCTGTGAATACTTCCATCTCTGCACATACCACATTATTCTGAAATTTACTGTTTACCTGCTTGCCTTACAAAATAAACTCAAGAACATAGATATATATTTACATGTCTGTAACCCCATCATTTAGTGCTTGTCATACAGCAGGTGTTCAATAAATGTGAGTTAAAAATAAGCAAACTGTTGGCTGAGATTCCTTTCTCATCCTCAAATAGTGACTTTTCTAAAACGTTTTAGTCTCCAGTCATATTTGTTCATTTGATCTTAGTTTTTAAAATTCTGTATTCCCTATTTCCCTTCTGCCCAAAGCATAGTGAGTTGTTCCCTAATGTCGGATCTACTCCTGTTCTCTTCTTAGTTTGAAAGTTTTATATTTTATTCCTTGAAATATCCCTGCAATAGACTGAATGTCTGTGTACCCCAAAATTCATTTGTTGGAACCCCTATCCCAGTGTGGTGGTATTTGGAGGTGAGGCTTTGGGCATAAGGTCATAAGTGTGAAGCTCTCATGCTTGGGATTAGTGCCCTTATAAGAAGAGGCCAGAGAGTTATCTACCTCTTTGCTCCATATGAGGACACAATGAAAAGTCAGTCATCTGTAAAACACAAGAAGGCTCTCATCAAAACTTGACCATGCTAGCACCTTGATGTCAGACTTCTAGACTCCAGAACTGTGAAAAATATATTTCTATTGTTTATAAATCACTGATTCTATGGTATGATGTTATAGCAGCCCAAATTGACTAAGACATTACTCAATTTGGTTTTTTTTTTCCCCCACACTGCATGGCATGTAGGATTTTAATTCCCCTACCAGGGAAAGGCAGAGTCCTAACCACTGGACCTCCGGGGAAATCCCAACAATACTTGATCTTTTAAAATACACTCATTTTTAAGTATTTTCCTACAAAGTCCACAGTTAGTATTATTCCTAAAGAACATTCAGGCACACTGGTGTCTGTCAGAATTCCCTCCCTTTCCCATCTCTTTTATTTTGGATACTTTCAAAAGCATGAAGTTGTTATTATCATTATTTGTTCACAGGAAATAACTTTGTAGAATTTTACCAAAATGTTAACAGTGATTCATTTATTTTCCATTGCAAACTTGTGTTCCACACTTTAATTCTAGATTCGTGTCTACTTTCCTGAAGATAAATCCTTCATTATTTTTTTTTGGGGGGGGGGGCAAGAGTCTGTTATGGTAAACTCACATTTTAAAAATGTTTTTATCTGATTTGAAATAAATGTTTCTCTCTCACTTTTGACTAAGAGCTTAATTGGGTCTTAATTCCAAGGTTGACAGTTATTTTACCTCACCTTAGAAGACATCACTTCACTGCTTTATATTGTCTACTATTTGCTGTCAATTTGATTGTACTTTATTTTTAGGTAACTGCTCAGTTCTTCAGATTCTCATTTTCAGTATTGACCTATAATTTCCAGCTGATAAACCTAGATTCAGAATTCTATCTCCTGACCTCTCACTTGTGCTTTGTTATTGGTTGATGTGCTTTTTCCAATCTGAAGACATGTTTTTTCTCAATTCTGAGCATTTTTCAGTAGTAATATCATAAAACATTTCTCCCAAACACCCTCCCCCAGCCCCCACCATTTTAACCATTTCATCCTTCTGAGAATGATCTACTTGTCATTTCACACTTTCTCTTTATCTATCTATGCAAAAACTTGATTTTTTTAAAATTTTACCTTCTAAATCATTAGTCCTCTTCAGCGTTATTTAGTCTGCTCTTTTAATAACTGAAGTTTTCATTACTAAAATTTTCCAATGTCTATTTTTTATATTGGTCTTATTTTTTGTTTGCTTGTTTATTATCTTCTTGTTCTTACTGTAAAGCAAAAACATTTCTTCCTTTATCTCTTTGGTAACTCTAAATATATTCATTTTAAATATCTTTTAGATCTGTTACAGTATTTATCTTTCCTTGAGTGTGATTTCCTGACTGTCCTTTTAGTTTTAAGTTTCCTTCTTCTTTTTTTTTCTTTGCTTTGTAATGTCCATATTTTGTAGATATTTTAAGCTCATGCATGCTATTTTCTGCCATTAGGTTTGGATGGTTTTTAGGATGAGTCTCTTCCTACCCGTTCTAACATTCTGCAGGGATGCTCTAGTGAAAAGGACAGGATAGTTGCTATATTATTAAACTACTTTCCATCAATTGGCAAGTAGCTGCTTTTCTGAACTCCCTGAAGAATATTTCTCTTTTCTGATCAGTGGGAACATTTTTACAATACCCTTGCTTCCAGTCAAGTCTTAACATAGGGAGACTTTTCTCCCATGCATGAAGTGCTATTCCTAGTACGCCATCCATAGAGGTAGAGAGCCACTCCATCCCCATTTGTTTCCCTTTTGGCCAGCCTATTTCCTTGTGGAATCACAGGAAATTGATGTATTGCCTCTTACACCATAAACTGTAGGGGAGTTATTCCAGACTTAGTTCAAAGCTAGGAGCTCATGAATACTCTAGCCGCTTGTGCCTGCATGCTTAGTTGCTCAGTCGTGTCTGATTCTTTGTAACCCTATGGGCTGTCGCCCACCATGTGCCTCTGTCCATGGGATTCTCTAGGCAAGAATACTGGAGTGGGTTGTCATTTCCTCCTCCAGGGGATCTTCCTGACCCAAGGATCGAACACACGTCTTCTGCATTGGCAGACATGTTCTTTACCACTGAGCCACCAGGGAAGCCCACTCTAGCCACTTGCTCATTTCTGGTCTCCTGACATTTGTACGGTGAATTCAGCTTTTTTTCCAAAATAAACTTTTAAGCTTACTCAATTCCAGTTCCCAGCACTTGCTTGTGGATTACACTATTCCAGCCCCCAAACCACCACTAGAAATTCTTTCTGTAATTAGTCCATTAACTTTTTTAAAAAATTGAGATATGACTGATATATAATATTATATTAGTTTCAGCTATGACCATTATGATTTGATATTTGTATACATTATGAATGATTACCACAATAAGTCTAGTTAACATGTCACAGTACAGAGTTGCACATATTTTTCCTTGTGATGTGAATTTTTAAGATCTACTTTGTTAGTAACTTTTAAAGCTACAGCAGTGTATTATTAACTACAGTCACTATGTTAATCATTAAAGTTTGCACGTTTTGATCTTTTACATCCATTTTGCCTATCCCTCATGCTCTGCCTCTGGCAACCAGCCACTCACATTTTTAATAACTTTCAATTGTGATCAATTCATTTTAGTAATGAAATATATAAATATTTTAACACCTTTCTATATGTTTCCCACTTTATATATCATTTTCATGTCAGATGTCTGACTTGGCCTTCTGTTGTAAATTTGCTTCTTTTGTGCTTTCTCTGTTTTCCCCAGGAGAACCTTTACATTTTGTATTTCTGCTCTGGAAACCAGTCCCTTGCCTGGCTTTCTAGAATTTTCTTCCCTCTAAACATTGGTTTCCTTTGGAATATCATTTGGCATTTGGAATATATGTGTGTGAAGCCACTCAGTCGTGTCCAACTCTTTGTGACCCCGTGGACTGTAGCCCGCCAGGCTCCTCTGTCCATGGGATTCTCCAAGCAAGAATACTGGAGTGGGTTGCCATTTCCTTATAGGGTACCAAAGAGTCAGACACGACTAAGTGTCTGAGCATATTTTATATTATAAACAATCCTTGTTGACTTTTACTAGTTTATTTTTTTAAAACAATAAATTTCCACAGATATGTTTTGTTTATAAATTGCTAGCCTCTCCTAAAAGGGTCAGGATGGTTCACTTATCTCAATAGCATGTTTAGATTAACTGTGTAGAAGAAAGCGTTTAGTCATATAACTAGAGAAAATACCTTCAAAATCTTTTATACAACTTGTAATTCTAGTGAATTAAATCATTTACTAGTATTGGGTATATTACTATATGAATAGAATAACCCTGCATATACCCCTGATTTTTCAGGGGCAGGTTTGATTTCTTTGCATGTTTCAATTTTTTTTTCACAAAAGTATCAATTCCTAAATCTTCAAAAGTCCTGGGTTACTTCTGTGTGTACTGCTGCTACTGCTAAGTCACTTCAGTCGTGTCCGACTCTGTGCAACCCCATAGACGGCAGCCCACCAGGCTCCTCCGTCCATGGGATTTTCCAGGCAAGAGTACTGGAGAGGGATTATCTTATTCTCAGAAATGATGAAGTCAGGAATAATGGGCTTTGAATATTTTAAAGGATCCCAACTATGCTAGAACAGTAGGTACATTCTGGCAATGATATTCAAAGGCACACTGTGCTGAAAATTTCAAAAGCAACAATTGTACGCAATCATTCAAAGTCTATGGTATATTTGACATTGGGCTGTATTTGACCACTGCTTGTACTGTGTGTTTAGCACAATAGGGGAGCTACTGAGCTGGTATAAAATATCTCTAATGAGATTCTTTCTAAGTGATCTTCAATATAGATGGAAATAAATTTGACATGTTACAAGGAAAGTAGGCCAATTAGTGATAAGGCTTAACAGCTTAAGGGAGGAAGCCAGTATATATTTACTCACACTTGACAGAATGAAGAGGAAAGCAAAACATAGTCTCAATAGAACACTTATTTTTGTAAATTAAATCTTCCTTTTACAAAATGAGTTTTTAGGGTTTTTTAACTTCTTAAATGAAGTAATTTTACCATGGTTTTAATGGATAAAAAATTGCTAATTTCTTTTTATCTGTAAGGTTATACCAACACTGAGTAAAACAGGTACTATAATACACTAATTTATACCTTGATTTTTAACAATTAATATTGTGAAAAATTGCCCCTTTTCCCTGATAACTATCCTAGTCATCCTTTTTATATTTTCTTACATGCTACCTAGAACCACCCCTTTACAAGGTACGTATTATCAGACTTTCTTTTCCAGCAAGATGGTGGATTCCAATTTATAAAAATAATAACACCTAGAAACACATACATAAAGAAATAAAAATGTTCAGGATCCAGAAATAAGAAGGGAACTGAAAGTCAGAATGATGGCCGGATTGCCAGGGAAGGCTTATCAGTTTATGAAAGTGGAGCCCTTTGTTTAAAAAGATATAAGGTAAGATCTTGATCCCCAGAGGAAAGGAAATGCTCCCACCTTAGATAAAGGCATGGCTTTCCAGTTTAATCCTCTGTAAAAAGGTGAATGAGAAAATCCACCCAGGCACAGAGAGACTGATATAGAGAACTAGTGCTGATTACTAACTTTAATTAACATAAAGAGTGGGTTCATCTGCATCAACCCAAATTGCAAATAGTGACTGCAGCCATGACATTAAAAGACGTTTGCTCCTTGGAAGAAACACTGTGACAAAATTAGGTAGTTTATTAAAAAGCAGAGACATCATTTTGCTGACAAATGTCTGTCTAGTCAAAACTATGGTTTTTCCAGTAGTCATGTACAGATGTGAGAGTTGGACCATAAAGAAGGATGAATGCCAAGGAATTGATGCTTTCAAATTGCTGTGCTGGAGAAGACTCTTGAGAGTCCTTTGGACTGCTAGGCGATCAAACCAGTCCATTCTAAAGGAAATCATTCCTGAATACTCATTGGAAGGACTGATGCTGAAGCTAAAGCTCCAATACTCTGGTCACCTTATGTGAAGAGCCAACTCACTGGAAAAATACCCTGATGCTGGGAAAGACTGAGGGCAAGATGAGAAGTGGGCAACAGAGTATGAGATGGTTGGATGGCATCATCAACTCAATGGACATGAGGCTGAGAAAATTCCAGGAGACAGTGAAGACAGGGAAGCCTGATGTGCTGCAGTCCGTGGAGGTGCTGACTTGGATATGACTTAGCAACTGAACAACAACCACACACACTGACTGCTTTTCTCAGTTTTCTGGTGTTTTTTTTTTTTTTTTTTTTCCTGTACATGGAGTACTAGGGCAGGTATACAGCTGCAGTAACTGATAGAATATTGGAATGTTTTTGTATTGATTGGTGAATAGCCTTAGCAATAACCTCACCCATAGCCCTGATCCCTAGACTTCTCTGATTCTTGCCCTGGGTCCCTGTCCCACCTGTGGACTTTGTGTCCCCCACTCTTCTACTTAAAGAATAAAGGTCTGTCAGAGCTGCTGGCTTTGAAGACCCTGATCCAGCAGTGCAGAGATCATCTGTTTAGATCAGTTAATGCTCATTTCCTTCCCAATTGTTAGGCATTTTGAATAGCATTCCTGAGAGTGCCTCTTATTTGTGTATGATCTGGTAATTTCACCAAGTTTTGAAACGTTAGATATCAAGGAAATGCTAATGATTCTCAAATTTTCACTTTTACTCTCTCCCAAACTTCAGAATGCTATATCTACCTACCTATTCAGCATCTCCATGGATGTATGATAAACGTCTACAATGCAACTCATTCAAAAGTGAAATATTGCTTTATTTCCTACCCCAGTTTTGTCCCATCCCATAGTCTTTTGTCTTTCAGGAAATATCAATTCAGTCAGCTTGCTCCACTTTTAAAATACACACTAGGGACTATTTCTTGCCTCCTTTACTGTTACCAACCTGGTCCCAACCACGACCAGCTCTTACCTGTTACAGTGCCTTCCAAGTTGTCTCTTTTGTCTCCTTTAGTCTTTTCTGAACATAGCGACGAGAGTGATTAGAAAATTTCAGTTATGTCATGTCATACCCTTGTTCAAAGCCCTCCTTTGGTTTCCTGCCTCATTCAGACTAAAAACCCATGCACTTACCTTTGTTTGGATCCCCTTTATCATCTTTGCCCAACCTGTGACGGCTCAGAAACCTTCTCTTTCTAAATCCCTCTTCGGTCACACTGATCTCATTATTCTTCAAATAAACTGGGATGCTCTTTGCATCTGGAATACTCTTCCTTGTTTGTGGAACATTTTCCCCATGGGTATCCACATAGCTTGATCCTTTATTTTCTTAAACATTATAATACAGACACTTTACATAACCACCATATTAATAATTGTGCAAGCTAACTCTTCAGGTCCCCTTTCCTATTTTATAATTCTTTTTAGTGTTTTTCACTTTGCTATTTATTTTACTCAATTTACACTGTTTATTATGTATCTCCACTGCGAGAGTCTGAACTCAATAAGAGTAGAGATTTAAGTCTGGTTCGTTCACTGCTTATCCCAGGGTCCAGAGCAGGGTTCCAGCCTCACAAGTAGCTAAATCTCAAATAAAGCGATGCCTTTTTTAGACTTTACAATTCATTAAAATGTAGAAAAAGCAAAACCAGAGGTTTAGAGATAGGAAAACTCCAGTATACTAATGATGAGAGTGTAAATCCAACTTTCCTGTAGAAAAGTAGTCAAAATATATATCACAAATTTTCAACATGCAAGTATTTTGATGCAGTAAGTTTCCTTATTAAAATTTGCCCCAAGGAAATGATAATGTATGCAAAGATTTGGCAAAAAGGCAGCCATCACAGTCTTGCTTATAATTGGGAATAATTTAAAAATTAAAAGCCTCAAATTTCCAAATACAGAAAGTTAGTTAAATGAAAGACAATATATCATACAATGGAATATTATGCAATCATTAAATTAGTATTTAGATTTATAAACACTTATTTGCATGGAAACTATGAACAGTGTACTGATAAGTGGAAAAAAGCAATCTATAAAAGAGAACATGATGAATAATGTCATTTTTAAAGAAAGATGTATATCCTTATACATTAATCTAAGGGGATGAATAATTTTTAATGATGTGATTTCTAGAATGATATGAGTATGCCTTTCTTATTTATCTGATTTGTATTTCTAAATTTTCTTTTAAAATGATGACCATAGTGGACTTTTTATATTGGGAAAAATCCAAATTATAATTGCACTCTTCTTCAGAAAGCTATTACCATAGCTAATGTATTACTATTATACAAGTAAAGGATTTTGGGGGGTATGAATTATATATAAAAATTCCCCTTGATAGGCTTCCCTGATGGCTCAGTCAATAAAGAATCTGCCTGCAATGCAGGAGACCTGGGTTCGATCCCTGGGTTAGGAAGCTTACCTGGAGAAGGACATGGTAACCCACTCCAGTATTCTTGCTTGGGAAATCCCATGGACAGAGGAGCCTGGTGGGCTATAGTCCATGGGGTTGCAAGAGTCAGACATGATTTAGCAACTAAACAACCACCATTCCCCTTCACTGTTATTCCCCTTCTATGTTGATGATGAATGTCCTGCCTCAGAAAGTAAGGACCTGTTGTTCAGTTGCTAAGTCGTATCTGACTCTGCAACTCCATGGACTGCAGCACACCAGGCTCCCCTGTCCTTCTCTATCTCCTAGAGTTTGCTCAAATTCATAGCCATTGAGTCAGTGATGCTATATAAGAGCTAATGCTCAAAATTTGCTTACAGAATAATCTCTTTGTGGTATTTCAGTCTATAAAACCTTAACATGTGGAAGTTGTCTATCTACAGGTATGACTATATTGAAAAATATGTTTGATACATTTGCTAATGAGATAATTAAATTTATTTCATGAAATTATCTAGTATTTTACCTCAGAGATTTGAATTCAAACCACCTCCCTTGTCTGTCTCTAGTCAGTACCCTTTTGGCAGTAATGTACAACCGTCTGAACAGAAGAAGGGGAAATTTCCAATCTGGCCAGAATGGAGCGAAGCAGACATAAATGCTGAGAAGTGGGATGCAGGGAAAGGCGCGAAAGAAAAGGACAAAATGGGGAAGAGCCCTGTACTTGTAAGTAGGCTTGAATGTGACTAGACTTCAGTTTGGTTTTTGATTGTAAGTGGAATAGGATTTGTTAACATGTGTGCGTGCTCACTCTTCTCCACAGCCTCCATTAAAAAGAGAAATTTTGCCTTTGTCCACCTTAACTTCCCTCATCCTACCTTGTCTCTCCAAGTCTTTAGTCCCGAGCTTTGATGAATTGCATTTAAGTAAATGGGAGGAGAGAAATGACCAAAACTTCATAAGAATGAAAGGGATAGAAAAAGCTAGCTAATAGATTTCGAGAGAATTGAGAACCAGGTATTTAGAGATGTTGGTTTAGGAAATGAGAAGTCTCCACAAAATTGTGAGCTGTTATTTAAAGATTATAGGAAAGATAAATTTTTAAGAGATGTTACGAGGTAAGAATTGAATCCCTGTTATATCTGTACCCCAAGATATTTCGATAAAAATCTTTGTCATTCTTCATTTACCTGTGACATTTTATAAAAGTTTTTTTTTTCTTTAATGTGGATCATTTTTAAAGTCTTTATTGATTTTGTTTCAACATTGCTTCTGTTTTATTTTTTGCTTTTTTTTTTTTTTGGCCATGAGATGTGGGATCTTAGCTCCCCAACCAGGGATTGAACCTGTACCCCATACATTAGAAGGCAGTGTCTTAACCCCTGACCACCAGTAAATTTCCTACCTGTGACTTTTAAACATGGTGCATCCCTGAGATTGAAGCTGAGAACTGAGTTCCTACAGTTTCCAGTTAAATTGCTTACTTAAGAATATTTATTTCCAAAAACCTCTTTGTAGAAAATACTAGTCTGGGTTTCATTGTAAATATGGCCCATTTATTTGATGCAGTAATTCATTCAACAGAAGTACTTTTAGAACACAGTACAATTTTCAAAACACAAAATTGCCGTAATGGCTAGGTTGAACTCTATTGTCTTTATTTGCAAAGAACTGTCAGAAATTGTACTTATTAGCATTTGCATTTTGTTCACAAAGTGCAAAATCACAAGCTGCATGATTTGTATCAGTAATTTGTTTACACAAAAGGCAGTAAGTATAATTAATTTCTGACATTGTTAGTATTTGAACAATTTCAAATAACAATATGTGAGACAATGTAATCTTCGTACCATACCTAAGGTAATTATGAAATGTTTAGATGCAAGGGACTTTTGAACTCTCTGGGTTCAAATGAAAATGGTTATGTTTTACATATTTTAAGAGAAATTCAGATCTTATAGGGATTGTTTGGGAATTTTCATCAGCAAAAAAAAAAAAAATAGATTTTACAAATTCTCAGTTGAGCATTTGAGCTCTGGAAAAGATTCAGAGACAAGTCACTTTAAATTATAAAGAAGCAACTGGGAAGAGAAGAACAGAGTACCTGAAAACTCTGAAATAGGAAATGAGATACAAAATAATATTTTAAGGACCTTACAATCCAAGCATGCTTTTATCAGATGATTATGAAAAGTTCTTGTAAATCTCTGGAAGGTTGGGTATCAAATTCTGGAACTTTACAATGATGTTGAAACAAGGGTAAGTCTATTGGAAGGATATTTATTGGAAGAAAACCACTGAGACTCAAGTGATAATAAGGGTGCTGGTCACTTGATGTTCATTTTATTTGGGGGTAACACATTGGGCTATTGCTGTATGAAACTGCATGCTTTGGGAAGCACTCCCCTCATACTACTGCTGTGAATAGAGGCTATTCCACTGGAACTTGACATTTCAGAACCTAGCCAATACCCCATTCTTCCAGTGCAACTTTCAGAAGGTAGGAAAGCACAGCTCAAATCTCAATTGTCATGGCAATGCAAAGTGGTGCCATCTGAGATAGAACCCTGCTTCCCACCCCCAGTTCTATTCCACAAGCTCAGCATTCATGGCTCACGGAGCTACAATTTCCCACTGGAGTGAGTCCTGGACACTCCAAGCCTTGTGACTGCATTTCTGAAATATGGTGGCACATAAACTCCTTCCAATCCTAAAGAAAGGCAATGCCAAAGAATGCTCAAACTACCGCACAATTACACTCATCTCACATGCTAGTAAAGTAGTGCCCCAAATTCTCCAAGCCAGGCTTCAGCAATATGCGAACCATGAACTTGCAGATGTTTAAGCTGGTTTTAGAAAAGGCAGAGGAACCAGAGATCAAATTGCCAACATCTGCTGGATCATTGAAAAAGCAAGAGAGTTCCAGAAAAAGATCTACTTCTGCTTTATTGACTATGCCAAAGCCTTTGACTATGTGGATCACAATAAACTGTGAACAATTCTGAAAGAGATAGGAACACCAGACCACCTGACCTGCCTCTTGAGAAATCTGTATACAGGTCAGGAAGCGACAGTGAGACATGGAACAACAGACTGGTTCCAAATAGGAAAAGGAGTATGTCAAGGCTGTATGTTGTCACCCTGCTTATTTAACTTATATGCAGAGTACATCATGAGAAACGCTGGGCTGGATGAAGCATAAGCTGGAATCAAGATTGCCATAAGCAGATGACACCATCCTTATGGCAGAAAGTGAAGAGGAGCTAAAGAGCCTCTTGATGAAAGTGAAAGAGGAGAGTGAAAAAGTTGGCTTAAAGCTCAACATTC
This sequence comes from Ovis aries, assembly GCF_016772045.2. Lineage (NCBI taxonomy): Eukaryota > Metazoa > Chordata > Mammalia > Artiodactyla > Bovidae > Ovis > Ovis aries. The sequence goes on from NC_056061.1 coordinate 71,141,395, forward strand.
AGAAAACTAGGATCATGGCACCCAGTCCCATCACTTCATGGCAATTAGATGGGGAAACTGGAAACAATGGATGACTTTATTTGGGGGGGCTCCAAAATCACTGCAGATGGTGATTGCAGTAATTGCCATGAAATTAAAAGACGCTTACTACTTGGAAGGAAAGTTATGACCAACCTAGACAGCATATTAGAAAGTGGAGACATTACTTTGTCAACAAAGGTCTGTCTAGTCAAGGATATGGTTCTTCCAGTAGTCATGTATGGATGTGAGAGATGGACTATGAAGAAAGCTGAGCACCAAAGAATTAATACTTTTGAACTGTGGTGTTGGAGAAGATTCTTGAGAGTCCCTTGGGCTGCAAGGAGATGCAACCAGTCCATCCTAAAGGAGTTCATTCCTGGGTGTTCTTTAGAAGGACTGATGTTGAAGCTGAAACTCCAATACTTTGGCCACCTGATGCGAGAGCTGACTCTTTTGAAAAGACCCTGATGTTGGGAAAGATTGAGGGCAGGAGGAGAAGGGGACAGCAGAAGATGAGATGGTTGGTTGGCATCACCGATTCAGTGGACATGAGTTTGGGTAAATTCCAGGAGTCGGTGATGGACGGGGAGGCCTGGAGTGCTGCAGTTCATGGGGTCTCAAATAGTCAGACACAACTGAGCGACTGAACTGAGCTAAACTCTTACAGGTTTTACCAGAAGAAACTGCCTTATGCATATGACCCTGGCAGTTCTCCTTGGATTGTTACAGAAGGCCACTTCTTGAAATGTGAGGCTAGTGATCAGGAAATTGGTATCAGATGATCTGACCATTTCCTGTAAGTCCAGAGTTAGGTCTCAATTCTTCACCTAAGTGATGACAAAGAAAGGATATGGTGAGTGAACCAAATGGAGAACTATATGATAAAGTACTGTAAGGTAGATGTAAGAAATATACCTAAAGCAACATGACAAGAAAAGAGTACCATTAACAATAGGAGAGGCTCAAATCCTGGAGAAAAGGGAATCATAATGGGATGAGGCCCACTAATTTCTTCCTCAAAATCATTTATTAATTCAAGGTATGGAAAGTAGAGACCAAGAAGAAAGCAGTGTCCTGGAGGTTGTGTCAGTTTTTCTGGGTTGAAATGAAGTAGCATATTGTCTGAAGGTGCCAAAGCAGACCTTGAACCCAGATCCCAGGGCTAATTATGGAGAAGTGATCTCAAAATTTTGCATATAATTTTATCTTGAGACATCTATGTGCCTCATAAGCTATGAATGTGAAGCTTTTGCTGCAGAGCAAATGAATAAAAAAAAAAAACAGCATTCTGGAAGCTAAATAACTGAGAACAGATTTCATAATGATAGCTAGAGATTGGAATTTCATGTACACCAAGTTAGCTTGATAAACACTCCAGACTTTCCATTAGTGCCCCAACATGGCTACCGCATTCCATAATAAGTATGGAAAAAGTACACCAGCCCTACCAAATCCTAAGACCCAATGCTGACTAGGTCAAATTTATCTTGCACTCTGTCAGAAGGGAATAAAATCCTCCTCTTGGGAGGAAGACATCACCATTTAGAACCTGTATATGTTTTTATATCCAGTATATAGCATAGATTCAAAATTTACCAGACAGGAAGAGAAACAGAACCAAGTGACTAAAAATCAAGGGAAAAAAACAGATAATAGAAACAGATCTAGAAGGAACTTTGAGAATTTTCAGATGGGGCACTTTAAAATTTCGAAGTTAATACTTTTAGGGGAAAAAAAGCAAAGTGAGGGAACCCCAGAAGTCTAGTACTTCTCTTGGAAAAACATCAGTCTATCTTTTAAACTCATTCTTCTATCATTTTGACTAGATGTCTGAGTTGCCTTTGTCGTCATTTGAATTATTCCAGTATGTTAAGTGTGACAATAAACCACATGCTTCAGATACACAGAAATGTATTAGGTTTAACTCTCAGACAATGTCCTCAAATATAACCTATTTCTCAAGACACATGAGTGTTAGGTAAACATATAATGAAAATCAAAACAGTATTTATTTGATCTTTCCCCATTAACTGAGAGGAAATTTACTCTCTGCCCACACCACAGATAGATTATGTTGCTTTAGCATCTTGTTTGTACTCCTAGAAATTTTCATATCTTTTTTTTCATAAAAATCTCAATAAATTTTTATTTCTCATAAAGATTCCCCATCACCCACCACCTCATAAGCCAAGAATTTTCACATAGCAGTTACTTGAGGTGTCTCTAACTTACTAGACTGCTTGCATTTGGGCACCATTCTTTCTCCAGAATTCACCAATTGATCCATAGTTGGGGGTCAAAAACTAATGAATTAATTGCCTTTTTATGCATTTGTTCCAGAAAAATGGAAACTTAATGTTCACACAAAAAACAAACCTGTACACAACGTTCATTGCAGCTTTATTGGTAACAGCCTGAAACTGGAAACAGCTCAGATGTCCTTCAATGGGCAGATGGTAAACAAACAAATTTCTGTAGCATGAAATATTACTCAGCAATAAACAACCAACTATTGACACATGCAAAAACTTGAATGGATTGAATCTCCAGGGAATTAGGCAGAGAAATGAAATAAATCCAAAGGGTTACAGACTATATGGTTCTACTCATATAACATTACTGAAATAACAAAATTATAAAGGTCAAGACTAAACTAGCAATTGCCGACTGGTATGGATTAAACACAGACTGGGGAGTTGGAGGGTCCCTGTGGCTATACAAAGGTGTAACAAGGCTCCTTGTGCTGGTGGAACTGTTCTGTAATCTTGTCTGTGTCAGTGTCAATATCCTGATTGTGTACTACAGTTTTTTAAGGTGTTACTACTGGAAAAATTGGATGGAGAACCAAGGAACTCTCTGTATCATTTCATACAATGGTTTATGAATCATGATTACACCAAAATAACAAGTTTAATTAAAATGATTAATAAATCAAAGTCAGGTCAAAGGTACAAATTTCATTTACATGCAATCCTTTTTATGATTCTAACCATTTAAAAATAAGTAAATATTTTTTAAATCTTCTTTACTTAGATTAAAAAAAACAATATTTTCAGTGGAAAAAATGGCCTTACTGGCCCATTCAAAATTGTTTCCCTACCATACCTAATTCACACTCCAAAGCAGCTCATGCTTGTTCAGACTACTTCCTCTGCAATCAAAATGCTATTTAATAACCAAGGTTTCATTAATTAATTACAGCAATGTTAATTCAATATTCTCTAGGTACTTTATGAACTAGCTGTGAGAACAGTCACACAAATTCCTCTATAAATGCTTCTTTATTGTTCAGGTTCATTTGATATATTCATTTTTATTGGGATAGAGTTGTTTTTATTTTAATAAAGCTATATAGAGAAAAAACTTAACACATTTTTTTATGTAGCATTTTTTTGAAGACCCTGAAGGAAAAATTGAGTTACCACCATCATTGAAAATTTATTCCTGGAAACGTCCACAGGATTTTTTAATCAATCGGGTAAGAGATAACTTTACTATTAAACAAAATTTGTATTAGCTATGAGATATAATATCCTACTTTTGAAAATTTGCATTTTAAAAACAATTTAAGATAGTTTTCCTGTGGTATTTAGTAAGAAAATTTAATTACTTTTTGGCATTTATATTAGAAATAAATATTTATCAATATAGTTTGTACTGGTTTCCAAAAGAATATTGACATTTTGTTTAAGGCCTCAAGTTTCCTTCTTCTCTGCATGATTATAACCTAAAATGTTGCACAAAGTTTTCCTTAAATCTTGACACGCTTTCTCCTCTCTGCTTCTTATGTAAAGGTCTTTTTAGGTTAGAGTTCATTCGCATTAATTTTCCAGTCCAAGAGAATAGCACTTGGATTTGTCTGTTCCAGGAATTTTTGAAGCATTTTCCAAGGGCCACTTTCATATCTAACTCCATTTGTTTTTTTGTTGTTTTTTGTTTGTTTGTTTGTTTGTTTTCTGATGTGGACATCACACAAGAAAACTTCATTTTAAATAGCACTTCATTTTAAATAGTGCTTATATACATTAAAGCTTTAGACACATTGATCAATCTTCCTAATTAATAGCTGTGTTAGTTTGAATATATTTGGTATTTTTAAGGGCTTAATTATCACTAATATCTTTTTTCCCTTCTCAAATCTCCCACTTTCATTTAATGCATAGAAAACTAGTAGGCTAAATTAGGTACTTAATGCTAGTCAAAAGATTAAAATGGAGCAGATTCCTCTGTGATTATGGAATTCATTGCATCTCTGTTTCTATGCAAAGTGATTTTATTCCTGAGTTTTAGCTTTTAGAAGCACTGCTACTAATGAAGAAAATATAATTTATCCATCATATTTTCAATTATTGTTATTAGTTAAGAAAGTCAGAAACAATAAATCTTAAATATTTATAAAAATAAGAAAATAACAAAGTACATCTTTGTCCATCAGAGTACTTTTTCAATGCCTGTCTGTAAAACACCTTAAATAAAATAAATCAAATTTATACAAACTGTATTTTTAAATTAGTTATATTGTTAGGTGACTTTGAAATGAACAATGCAAATTCTGTGATGTTAATACAATCACTTCATATGTATGTATTATTAGTAATACTCAGGCTCTACTCACTCTAAGTACAGAAATTTACATTCTAAGCAAATGAAGAATATAAATTCCATGAAGTGAGAGTGTTGTAAGTTTGGATAAGTAAGAAAGCTTTCTACCTTTTTATCCTTTTAGCATACCTTACGTCTGAGAGATACACTTGTACTAAAAATAAATGAATTCATTGTTGACAATGACGCTTCCGCCTTATTGAAATACTGTCATCCATCTCCATACCTCTCTCCCTTTGCACTGACCCTTTCTCTCCGTCTGTCGTGCTGGGACTGGACCAGAACAGCCAGAACAAAAAGTCCAGCCAAGCAGTAAAGTTTTAGAATAGTGTTGGCCAAGTTGTATTGTCTGAGTCCACAGTGATAAACACATTTGATTTTGAGATATTAAATATGGACAAGAAAAAGTGAAAGTGTCACCCAGTTGTGTCCAACCCTGTGGGATCCCATGGACTATAGCCCATCAGGCTTTTCTGTTCACGGGATTCTCCAGGCAAGAATACTGGAGTGGGGTGCCAATTCCCTTCTCCAGGGGTTCTTCCTGACCCAGGGATCGAATCTGGGTCTCCTGCATTGCAGGCAGATTCTTCACCATCTGAGCCAATAAATATGGACATACATAAAGTTTAGACAAAAATATTGTGAAATAATAATGACCTTTCTATATAAAACTTACTGAATATATATTGTTGCTGTTTAGTCACCAAGTCATACCTGACTCTTTACATCCTCATGGACTGTAGCCTGCCAGGCTCATCTGTTCATGGGATTTCCCAGGCAAGGATACTGGAGTAGATTGCCATTTCCTGACCCAGAGATCGAACCTACATCTCCTGTGTCTCCTGCATTGACAGGCAGATTCTTTACTGCTGAGCCACCAGGGAAGCCACTGAATATATGTGTATATATATATGATCTTGACACATTATATGTATGTAATTTTATAAATTGTGCTTGTAAATTATGAACTTAAGAGTCAATTCCAGGTAGTTATAGGTAAATTTCTCTCAGACATTTGAAAGTATTTTATAGAGTTTTCAAGGTGCTAGTTATACAGATGATTGAGTTTCTATAAAAATCTACTTTGCTAATCAAAGTCATTTGCATGTTAATTTGGTATGTTAAATATGTAAAGTTGATATTAATTGTAACTAATTTAAAAAATTTGCTACAAGTCATATTTTTCCCTATTATCTTTTTCTTTTACTGACCTTAACATATAAATGCAACTTTAAATATATACAAATTAAATAATGACTGCAAAATTACAAGATTTGAAGTCAAACAAGATTTTTAAAAGCTGTCTCAGTTAATATTTTTCATCCAAGATGAAGAGATTTTTCTAGCTACCAGATGTTAACTAAGCTTCAGGTTTAACTTGAGTGGTTTATTTAAATTTCAAATCGGGTTTTAAACTCTGTGTGTGTGTATGCATGCTAAATTTATCTGCATATGTTACATCTTACAACATTTTATTATGTTAAAATACTGTATTTTATAGGTATTATATTATTATATTAATGTCACAGCTCTATCAGAGGTTATCTTATAGAATGTTTATTTTTTTATTTCTTCCAATTCCTCTGTGAGAAAAGAAATCAAATTTGGCCTGTATGTAGCACACGGAATTATATCAGTAAACCAAATTTCCTTTATCCCAAGGAGCAATATCTCTTTCTATATATTTTTATTTCAGGCTCCGGTGGTTGTGAAAAGTGAAATCCTGTTTGACTTGTTTTCAGCGAATGAGCATTTACTCTGCAGTGAGGTAGGCTGGGGGAGTATGAACCAAAAAACTCCTTGAAGAATGCCTTCTGGACCTACTTAAACAACTCCTGGGTGGTCAATTTCAGTGCTCTTGCTCACCTTTAAATTTTAGTATAACTGAATATTTCATGCCCAGACACTCAAAGAGGAAGAGAAGTTCTTTAATTGAGTTTAGCAAGAGAGTCAGTGGAGGAGATGTTAATATTAGCACTGCTTGTGCCATGGACCAGGGTAGTCAGCTTCTCACCATCTGGGCATTTCTCTTCTGGATCCATGTAACTGGCAATTAACATAACATTGTTGCCAGTCTGAGCCTACATCATGCCCAAGAGTAGGGTGTCTGGTGGTGTTTGACTTGCCAATGTGGAGGAATCAGGAGATTCATTTCAAATGCAATACCTCACCTATACAAGACAGATTTTCAGCACAGCAGTCCTACAGCCTGTGGGAACTCACCTTCTCCTTCTCCACCCTGGGTTCTATCCATCATAAGTAGACCTGTTCCACTTCCCTAAGGTAGTTAGATCAGAAACAGGGATTTTTTTATTATTGTCTCTGAAGGCCCAGTCATAGGGGTGTAGTTATTATCCATTCAAACATTTTGTCTTTCTTATCTTTAACATCTTGGCCAATACTAAAATCAAAATATTTATTTTTTCGGTCAGGTTATACTGAGTAGTATAAAATTATCTCTGAATTGTTTTATATTTTATGAATTCCAAAGACTTTAGCATATTTTCCATGGATGTGTAAAGTGTTTTATTTATTTTTATTGAAGTGTAGTTGATTTACAATGTTGTTTTAATTTCTGTTGTACAGCAAAGTGATTCAATTCTACATATATACATATATATTATATCTGCATTCTTTTGTATGTTTTTTCTGTATGGTTTATCACAGGATATTAAATATAGTTCACTGTGCTATACAGTAAGACTTTGTTATTTATCCATTATATACACAATAGTTTGCATCTGCTCATCCCAAACACCCAGTCCATTTCTCCCCCACCTTCTTTCTTGGCAACCACAAGACTATCTCTATGTCTATCACCCCATTTCTGTTTCGTAGATAGGTTCATTTGTGTCATATTTTGGATTCCACAAAGGAAGTATAAAATAATTCTATAGTAAAATCTCCAGGTACATAGGAGGATATCTGATTTGCCTTTTTCAACTTAACCTACCTTTAAGAAGCTTTCTGCTGCTGCTGCTAAGTTGCTTCAGTTGTGTCCGACTCTGTGCGACCCCATAGACGGCAGCCCACCAGGTTCCTCCATCCCTGGGATTCTCCAGGCAAGAACACTGGAATGAGTTGCCATTTCCTTCTCCAGTGCATAAAAGTGAAAAGTGAAAGTGAAGTCGCTCAGTCGTGTCCAACCCTCAATGACCCCATGGACTGCAGCCTACCAGGCTCCTCTGTCCATGGGATTTTCCAGGCAAAAGTACTGGAATGGGTTGCCATTGCCTTCTCCAAGTTCTAGATAATCAAATTAAGAAAAATATAAATCTTATGACTTCAGACTCAAATATTTAATCTCCTTACAAACCAGGCAGTGAAACATACTCTGAAGTTCAACTCTTCACTGTGCCTTGCTGCCTGATGGAAACCTTGCAGGTGGGAGTTTTACTTGGAGCACTGCTGTACCTGCCGATCAATACGTGAATATGGGAATTAGTGTATTTAAGTGTGTGCTGAGTTTTACTTCTTTCTCATGTCTCATTGCTTGTCTAATTGATCTTATTGAGATAGAAGGATCATTTTCTTCTCAAATTCTCACATTTACAGAATAGCAGCTCAATAAGGTGGCACTATTGGTAAAGAACTCATCTGCTAATGCAAAAGACTTAAAAGACTTGGGTTCGATACCTGAGCTGGGAAGATCCCCTGGAGGAGGGCATGATAACCCACTCCAGTATTCTTGCCTGGAGATTCCCATGAACAAAGGAGCCTGGGGAACTACAGTCCATAGGCTCACAAAGAGTTGGACACTACTGAGTAGCTAACGCGTTCACTTTCACAGCTCAGTCTTTTATAGAACTTCCAAAATAAAGCCATCGTTGCTCTCAGAAGCATTCAGTCTTCCTCCTTTCTCTCTCCTTTTCTGTCACACACACACACACACATACAGCTAAAATGGCGATCAGTGTCAAATCACTGACCATTTACTCTGAAAGACAGCTCTTAGCTAAAGATTTTTAGCTTGTATTATGATTATATTTTCTGAGAACAAAAGCAAGATACATGACTTTAATCTGTAGGTCAGAAATAAAAATGTAGAATATATTACACGTAGAATCTAATCGTACTCCTGGAAGTAGATTTTCAACTGCCACCCACTCCCAAAATTACAGTGCCAACAACTGAAGAATAACTAATGAACACTACTGGTTTTTACCTCTAGCTAATGAGATGGATTATCAGCGAAATCTATGCCGTGTGGAAGATATTCAATGGGAGTGCTTTGGCCAATTATTTTAAAGGAACAGCAGGGGACCCCCCTCTTCTGGTCTGGAAGCCCTGGGAACACATATACTCTCTGTGCAAGGCTGTGAAGGGCCACATGCCCTTGTTTAATAGCTATGGAAAGTATGTGGTGAAGCTTTACTGGATGGTAAGTTCTTATACACGTGTGTTACCATTTGTGTGTCTTTCATATTGCAATATGTTTCTCTTACCTGTTTTTAAAGAAGCTAATAGAAGATGAGACAGTTTATAAAGGCTGTCAACTGTGTACCTACTGGAGGAAAAGTCTTACATATTTAGTTTGAGATTTAAAAGAACACAGTTGCATCCTCTGTGATACCAGTTCCCTGTGCTTTTTATTTTTTAAATGTTTATGAAGTGAAGTGGAATGAAGTCGTTCAGTCGTGTCCGACTCTGCAACTTGGGGACTGCAGCCCACCAAGCTCCTCCATCCATGGGATTCTCCAGGCAAGAATACTGGAGTGGGTTACCATTTCTTTCTCCAGGGGATCTTCCCGACCCAGGGATCGAACCCAGTTCTCTCATATTGCAGGCAGACGCTTTAACCTCTGCACCACCAGGGAAGCCCTATCCTACCCAGAACGGTTGCAAACTGAGAGCCAGGCGTCCGGAGTATAGCTACTTTACAATGTTGTGCTAGTTTCCACTGTATAGCCAAATGAATCAGCAATACATATACATGTATCTCCTTTGTTTCAGATTTCCTTCCCATTTTAGGGCATCACAGAGCACTGATCTGTGCAGTATGCTCTCGCTAGTTATCTATTTTACGCACAGTACCAATAGTGCATGTATGCCAATCCCAATCTCCCGATTCACCACCCCGCCTCTTCCCCCTGGATATATATACGTTTGTTCTCTACGCCTGTGTCTCTGTTTCTGCTTTGTAAATAAGATCTTCTATACCATTTTTTTTTTTTTCAGATTTCACATATATGCTTTAATATATGATATTTGTCTTTCTCTTTCTGACTTACTTCACTCTGTAAAACTAGTGCTGCTGGGACCGCTGAGGGGCAGTCCTCTGCTGCCTGTGACCTTCCAGGAAGGCACACTGGGTAGGCAGGTGCGTGCATAGATAGGGCTCTGCCCTCTCTGACGTGGTATCAGGGTCATGGGCAGGAAACAGGGTTTGAGCTTAAGTGTGATCCAGTCCTTTCTTGATCCAGTCCTCTCTTTGCTACTACTGAAGGGCCTGATCTGATCCATTTTTTGCCCTGACCTTGATATCTGTTTTCATGTTAACAAATCTCACTTTGACACAGGAAATATTTTACCTTCACCTGAAAAGAAACAAATGGGAAAGTAGGAAGCACAGGTAGAGAATTCAAACCGCCTTAATTAACACAACAAAGTAGACTCACACCCCACTGAGCAATGCTAGATTATATTAAACACCTTTGGGTTTATCATGGTGGAATGCTCTTTTCTAAAGGCCCAGAGCCACAGGCAGGCCCAGCTATGGGACTGTAGAGTTTCTTGTTCAAAAGTTATTAGCCGTTTCAAGATGGTGATATCAGCACTTTAAGCAAAGCATGAGGTCCTTCAGAGTGTGGGGTCCCATGTGACTGCACAGGTCACATACCCATGAAGTTGGGCCTGGTAACAGAGGAAAAGTATTCTTGAACATTTGAGGCAATGAGGAAAGTAAATCATGCTATTATATTTTTCTAAGAACATGGCTTTCTCCTTAATGAACCAGAGCCATCTATTCTTCCTGGGATGAGAAATGTTGAAAGGCCAATGCTCAGAAATCAATAGGATCATTACATAGGAAGGGGCTTCCCAGGTGACTGAGCAGTAAAGAAGCTGCTTGCCAGTGCAAGAGATGAGGGTTTGATCCCTGGTGGCTCAGATGGTAAAAGCGTCTGCCTATAACGTGGGAGACCCAGGTTCAGTTCCTAGGCCAGGAAGATCCCCTGGAGAAGGAAATGACAACCCACTTCAGTACTCTTGCCTGGAAAATCCCATGGATGGATGGAGGAGCCAGCTAGGCTGTAGTCCATGGGGTCACAAAGAGTCGGACACAACTGAGCAACTTCACTTTCGCTTTGGGAAGATTCTCTGGAGAAGGAAATGGCAACCCACTCCGGTATTCTTGCTTGAGAAATCCCATGGATGGAGGAGTCCATGGGGTTGCAAAACAGTCAGACATGACCTGGCAACTGAGCATGCACAGTATGAAGGTTTAAGGGAGGCTTAGCATTTGATATCCAAAATGGGAGTTTAAGGTTTTTTTTTGTTTTTTTTTTTTAATAAGACCTTTTTTTCAAGACCTTGAAAGATAAAGTGTTATTAGAGAAAATAAGTTCCTAAATTCCTTTATCCTTCTATGTTGACCAATCAGGAGGCAGATTGGACAGAGTAGACTTCAGAGTATTACATGTGTACAGAGGAGTGAAAGGGGAGTACAGTGTAGGATAATAGAAAGAAAGTAAACACGGGAAGAGTTAGGAGGTCGGATGCCTGAGTATTTAGCCCCACTTCTGCACATTTGCCTAAACTTGAGTTGGGACAAAGTTCAAAATTATCAAGAATTTCAAAACAGTGTCAGCAGAACACTAAACCAACCCTGTTAGCTTCTTTCTCTCTCTGCTCACTGATATCCTCCCATCTTTTCTAACTTCCTCCTGGATAGGGGTCAATGTTTATTTTTAACACTATATACCATTTTGCAAAGAAAATGTGATTTCTATTTAACTGTACAGATTCCTCAGAAACCTACACCTTCCTGAATTCAGAAACTTTTTAAAAATGGATTTAGTCCAATTTGGAAATGTCAGTCTGACAGTCATTTAACCTGTCTCTTTAGATGGTATAGTTCTTGGGAAAGAGGGCTAGGAATCAGAAAGACAACCCCATGTTCAGTGACTTCTGGTCCCTCTTTGGTTTCAGCTGAGGAATGGCATGTGGGAAATGATCCTAAACTGCTGAGCACCGAGATATGACTAGCTCCATGTGAATTATGTTGTAGGCCCCTTGCTGGCACTCATCTCTGAAGGGCATGGTCTTATTTGTGCTCACTGAGACTTGACGGAAAGCTTTTCTCATCTTCAGTATCTCCAAATCCATTCTTAGGGCCACATGGGCCCCTCAGGGTCCCTTGCACATAAAGGCAAAGAGACCATCTCCCTCAAGAGAATAGGCATGCAATATGTCCTGGAACAAATACAGGGAATGATAAAATGTGGTAATTACGTAAAAGAACCGGATAGTTCAGTTCAGTTCAGTTCAGTTGCTCAGTCATGTCCAACTCTTTGCAACCCCATGAATCACAGCACGGCAGGCCGCCCTATGTATCACCAACTCCCAGAGTTCACCCAAACTCATGTCCATCGAGTCAGTGATGCCATCCAGCCATCTCATCCTCTGTCATCCCCTTCTCCTCCTGCCCTCAATCCCTCCCAGCATCAGGGTCTTTTCCAATAAGTCAACTCTTTGCATGAGGTGGCCAAAGTATTGGAGTTTCAGCTTCAACATCATTCCTTCCAATGAACACCCAGGACTGATCTCCTTTAGGATGGACTGGTTGGATCTCCTTGCAGTCCAAGGGACTCTCAAGAGTCTTCTCCAACATCACAGTTCAAAAGCCTCAATTCTTCGGTGCTCAGCTTTCTTCACAGTCCAACTCTCACATCCATACAGGACCACTGGAAAAACCATAGCCTTGACTAGATGGGACTTTGTTGGCAAAGTAATGTCTCTGCTTTTCAACATGCTATCCAAGTTGGTCATCACTTTCCTTTCAAGGAATAAGCATCTTTTAATTTCATGGCTGCAATCACCATCTGCAGTGATTTTGGAGCCCCCCAAAATAAAGTCTCTCACTGTTTCCACCATTTCCCCATCTATTTCCCATGAACTGATGGGACCAGATGCCATGATCTTCGTTTTCTGAATGTTGAACTTTAAGCCAGCTTTTTCACTCTCCTCTTTCACTTTCATCAAGAGGCTTTTTCATTCCTCTTTCTGCCATAAGGGTGGTGTCATCTGCATATCTGAGGTTATTGATCTTTCTCCCCGCAATGTTGATTTCAGCTTGTGCTTCTTCCAGCCCAGCGTTTCTCATGATGTACTCTGCATAGAAGTTAAATAAGCAGGGTGACAATACACAACCTTGACGTACTCCTTTTCCTATTTGAAACCATTCTGTTGTTCTCTGTCCAGTTCTAACTGTTGCCTCCTGACCTGCATACAGGTTTCTCAAGAGGCAGGTCAGGTGGTCTCTTTCAGAATTTTCCACAGTTTATTGTGATCCACACAGTCAAAGGCTTTGGCATTGTCAATAAAGCAGAAATAGATGTTTTTTCTGGAACTCTCTTGCTTTTTTGATGATCCAGCGGATGTTGGCAATTTGATGTCTGGTTCCTCTGCCTTTTCTAAATCCAGCTTGAACATCAGGAAGTTGACAGTTCACGTATTGCTGAAGCCTGGCTTAGAGGATTCTGAAGGTCCTGACAAATAGTAGATTCTGAACACTGTTAGTTTCCTCCCCTCTTTCCTGTATTCTTTCTTTGCTCCTTTCTTTCCCCACTGCTGCCTCCTATTGTGGAAGCCAAAGGAATGGATCATTCTTCCTCCAACCCCTTGGTAGAGTCAGGGGGAGAAGCACATGATCAGCTTCCCAGATGCTCTCCTGCCCATCTTGAGTCCAGGTGCAAAAATAGAGGGGATGTAATGATCACAGGCAACTCTCCACCCGATTCTCTCACAATATGACCTTGCTGTGGTTCAGTTGCCCAAACTTGCTTAGTTCCTCTGGTATCCCCCTATTGCCTACTTATAAAACAGGTTATTTAAAGTTTTGTTATGAAAGTGTATTCTTTTATACATTGCTATTGTATAGTTGCTGAGCTGTCTCCAACTATTTGAAACCCCATGGATTATAGCCTCCCAGGCTCCTCTCCTAGGCAATTTACATCCCAACTTTACTTGCCGTTTCCTTCTCCAGGGAATCTTCCCAACCCAGAGATTGAAACTGTGTCTCCTGTATCTCTTCTATCTCCTGACTGCAGGCAAATTCTTTACCACTGAGCTGCTTGGGAAGGCTTTATACATTATAGGTAATAATAAATGTGAATGTAAAGGAAGTACTTTTAAAATTAGTCTTTTTAGCTATGTGGCCTCCACCTGACTGTGATTTGTAATTTTTATGTAGTCAAGTATGTCATTATATTTCTTTACAGAGTCTAGGATATTTGTCATTTAAACAAGGTACAACTTCAAGAATAGAAAAAATATTTCCCTTTAGTTTTATTTTAATGTTTAGATCTATCATTTCTTTTATCTACTGTGAGAAATGAAGAACTGCTTTATTTTTTTTTACTTAACAACCTCATTTTACTTAAAACCCCAGCATTTTATGTCAATGTTTTACTTTTTCCCATTGATTTTAAAAGCTGCTTTTATCATACACTAATTTCCAATTTGAAATTATGTTTGATTTGGATTTGGGGCTCTCTTTTCTTTCACTATTTTCCTTGTTCTCTTCAGATACCGTATTACTTTAATTATAATGAATTAAATTTGTTTTGATTTTTTAGAATAAAATTCATCTCTTACTTTCATTTCAATGTTTTCTTAGCATTTCTGGGTAAACATTTCTACTAGTATGCCAGGGTCCAGCCCCGGTGGATCCAGGGTGATTCAAAGGGGAGACGGAATAGGCCAGGAAAAACCTTATTTATTTATTAATATGAGATTAGATTAGGAAGAAATAGTGTAGTAGGAAAATTAAGTGGAGAAAAGAGGCTGAATAACTTGGTTTACATGGAAAGCCAATAAAGTTCCAGACAAGGAGCTTGCACCATCTATGTTAGTCCACCGGCGTCCGTTTGAATATCGGAGAGTGCCCCGCCTTGGGCTCTCTCTCTTATGGATCTTAGAAGCCAGGACAAGTAAATAGACATGGCGAGCCTCAACGCCCCAGATGGGAATTCAGCCTGAAATTAGAGTAAAGAGGAGACACGGGGGAAACCAGTCCTTCCAATGACTGGCCCCCCTCTATTGTCCTTCAAGGCCTTTAATACTTTTGATTATACATAGAGATCAATTGGGTAATACAAAGTTATGCAGCATTAGCAGCCCAGACTCTTATCAAAACCAGGCTTTTCTCTCTGCATACCTAGTTGTATACGCAAGTGTTAGGTGATTTACATCATCTTCCGGCCAAAAGGGCCAATTAACATTTTACAGCCTTTTTTTTCTGATAAGGGTTTTTCAACCAGAAGACTTATTTGTGCCGATCTTCCCAAAGTCTGGTGCCACTCTCAGCAAACACTAAATAAAGTTACATACTTATATAGCAAAGATACAGGAATTTATAATAAGTAAAAGGAGTACAGTGATTTATAGCAAAAGAAAAGTAATTAACTCAAAAGTCTAGTGTTGCTAACATCAAAATTATTATATATCTTTTTCCATATCCCATTTACATTGATTAACATCCTCCCAGGTGCCTAAAAGACACAGAATATGGAGGCCTGGCAGCAATCGTTGAGTCAACAGTGAAATCCTGTCACCAATATGATTTTTGGCTCTTAAGAAAAGGCTCTGTATCTTTAAGATGTTTTTAAGCTTTGTGCCTCTCGCAGTTGGGGGGCTGCAAGCAATTCACAAGCTGTAAGAGGTCTGGGGGAACCTGTTAGGCAAGCTAGAGAGCTATCAGAGGGGTTTAACTGAAACATTCCTTTCAAATGCAGAAGACTAAAGCCCTGATTTGACTTTTTCCAGAGAATATCAGAAGGGTGGAAAAGCAGGCAGATTCTTATTTTTTGGGGTACATGCTCAGGAAATACCAGGGGGAAAACCTGAGGTCTGATTAGCCTTGCCATCAGAGCTCTGCTGCATGACCTTGTTACGGGTGGAATTCCTCACTCCGGCTCCCGGCACTAGTATTTATCTTTGAACACATAATTGTTTATTCCTTATTCTACATACAAAAGGGTTAATCCTTAATCCTCATCTTTTTTTTTTTTTTAACTACAGCTTCCCTTCTTTTGAACATTTTCTTTTGATTCATCTTTCATTCAGAAGGAATATGCATTCCAAAATTTTATTTACTTAGAATATATATGTGGATTTTGGGGGTAACAATACTGAGGTCTATCTTCCTTTATACATGATTATGTGAATGATCATTTCCTTACATATGGAAAAAGTAGCTGATAACCTGTTTTAGAATATAACAGCCAATGCCTGAGTATCTCCTATGTTTCACACTTCTGGCACTCATTCTGAGCACTCTCCACCCTACCTGAAACCCTGATACCATCTTCCCCGAATCTGCTTCACTTTTCTCTATAGCGCTGAGTATGAAGTATCCACTTAGCGCTTTCATTAATATAAGGATATATATGTGTGTGTGTGTATATATATATATGAATATGAATCTATTGCTTTCTTGATGCTTTTCCCAGGGCTTTTGTTCATACACATATTCTTATTTTCACCATTGGCCCAATCTACAGTTCTTTTGGTAAAGTAAATACAGAAGCCAAGTTACAGTAACCGCTTGCTAGTTCTCTTCTACTTTGATCCATTCTTTAAAATTGGACTGTAGCCCTAGAGAGTATAGGAAAATACTGAATGATGAAAGTGAAAGTCTCTCAGTCATGTCTGACTCTATGTGAGTGACACCATGGACTGTAGCCTGCCAGGCTCCTCTGTCTACGGAATTCTCCAGGCAAGAATACTGGAGTGGGTAGCCATTCCCTTCTCCAGGATCGAACTGCAAGCAGATTCTTAACAGTCTGAGCCACCAGCGAAGTGAATAGATAGACAGAGGCAATTTTTAAAGAGACAGAAACAAGAACTTTGCTGTTTGAGAGACCATGTCCATGGAATAGAGATGGCCGCCTGATTTTCTAGTTGTAGTTCTATCTGGGCTAAGAGCAAACATTTCTGCCTCTCTCCCCCTAATTCCCAGGTGGTAGGGCTGAGCCAACACCTCTTTCCAGATGAGGTGTAGTACAGAACTAGAGGAAATTATTTCTGAAAAGGTAAAATGGATTGTTATTTTCACTATGTATGTCCTTTCCCGGACATACACAGTTTAATTTCTGGCTTTTTCCTCTTCCAATTCTAATTCAGTATTTATGTGTCTATCCTTCAGTTTTCACTGCAAATGTTTCAGAAACGTGTTCATACATACATTCTCTATTACCTCCTACTGTTTGATTCAAGATGATTTACTGGAGATGCATCCTCTGCCCTACCTCAGTTCTCCTTCCCCTGTGCAGTCCTGTACACCTTAAGGCTGCTCCAAATTGCCTTTTTTCCCCCTTCCATTTGTAGACACTTTCTTATTTGTTTCTTACTGGACGTTGATTTCTCCTTCTGCCTTTTTACATGTATTCTCCTTCCTCTTTCTTATTGCCCCTTGAAGCATTTATATGGCTGAGATGGTAAAGAATCTGCCTGCAATGCAGGAGACTCAAGTTTGATTCCTGGGTTGGGAAGATCCCCTGAAGAAAGGAATGGTAACCCACTCCAGTATTCTTGCCTGGAGAATCCCAAGGCCAGAGAAGCCTGGCAGGCTACAGTCCATGGGGTTGCAAAGTCAGGCACAACTGAGTGATTAACACTTTCTCTTTTAATCACTTCTTCAAAGTAAACTAACCAATGAGAACCTTTTGGCATGACACTTAAACTTCAGGTTTTTATACCAGTGTATTGTTTCTCCCATAAAATATTCCGATTTTTTTCCAGTTTGGATCCTAAGAGAATAGCCTCAAAGTTCTTTGACATCAACCAGATAAAAATTTATTAGGTAGCATGAAGAACAGTATCATAAAACAGAGTTTTCTTTTTCCTTTCACCTGGCAGTGATAACACTGCTACTGAGCTGCATATGGTCTCCTCGGTACTTTCCAATGTCAGCATTCCTTGGGCTCCTTGAAAAAAGCAATTACATTATTGCTCTCCACTTGAAATATGTATTGCTCTTTGCAGTCTTTCTCTGAGTGCTTTCATTTAGCTCTGAATAAGGAAGAAAACACACACATTGAGACCAGTGGTTTTCCCCAATCATCATCTATCTTTCCATACAAAAGCATTCTAGTTTTTATTTCTGATTAACTTTTATACTTTTTAAGCACAATATTATTATAGAATTTGGAGTTTATTCAACTGTGGGTGCAGGACGCACCTGCATAAACCCTGTCTATTGCGTTTTTCATATCCCAACCCACAGTCTGGGTAGAGTTTGCAGTCAGCATTTGAAACAAAGTCTCTCACACCCAGTGACATTTTTGTTCTTTAAACAGTGTTTTCAAGGCATATGCCTTGACAAATTACTTTTCCATTATTCAATTACTTTTATTTTCAAAATGGAAATTTTTCATTCTCGATTCATCATTATTAATTTTATACATGCTTTTATTAAAACATATTCAGTCATGCCCAACTCTTTGCGACCCCATAGACTATAGCCCACCAGGCTCCTCTGTCCATGGGATTCTCCAGGCAAGAATACCAGAGTGGGTTGCCATCCCCTTCTCCAGGGGATCTTCCCAAATCAAGGATCAAACCTGGGTTTCCTGCATTGTAGGCAGATTCTTTACCAGTGAGCCGCCAGGAAAACCCATTATTAACTCTATATATGCTTTTAGTAAAACACATTCAAACACTATTAAAATGTTTAAATTAGTAAATGAAATGTCCCTATGAGTCTACCTACCCAGACAATCATAGTAAATTATCTCTGTTTATCCTCTTAAACCTTTTTCTTAAAAGTATATATGTAAACACACTATATATAATCTGTACCAACAGTAAAATCATACAGTATTCATCATTCTGTATGTTTTCCTTAACCATGGACATTTTCATGCTAATATTTGTTGGTCTACCTTGTACTCCATTGCTTGAACATAACAATAATTACAGTTGATCTTGGAATAAGATAGGTTTGAATTGTCCAGGTCCACTTAAAAGTCTACTTTTTAAAAATAAATATAGCCATATATTTATGATCTGCTATTGGTTGAATCCTCAGATAAGGAAGGAAGGCCAACTGTAGGACTTGAGTATGTCCAGATTTTGGTACATGTGACTGATTCTGGAACCAGTTCCCCTACAGATAGCAGGTGACAATTGGATACATATGTTGCTAATTTCATATTGACAGACATTCAGGCTATGACCACTGTTTTACCAAAGTGATTCAGTTTTATGTATATATATATATATATATATATATATATATATATACATATCTATATAATTTTCAGATTTTTTCCCATTATAGGCTATTTCAAGAAATTGAATATAGTTCTCTGTGCTATATAGTAAATCCTTATTTATCTAATTTATATACAGTAGTGTGTTTCTATTATTCCCATAGTCTTAATTTATCCTTCACCCTCTTTCCCTTTTGGTAACCATAAGTTTTTTGCTTTTTTTTTTTTTCTGTGTCTGTGAGTCTGTTTCTGTTTTATGAATAAGTTCATTTATATTATTTTGTAGATTCCACATATAAGTGATATCATGTGATATTTGTATTTGTCTGACTTACTTCACTTAGTATAATAATCTCTAGGTCCATCTATGTCTGCAAATGGCAGTATTTCATTTTTAATGGTTAAATAATATTGTGTTGCATATATGTATACCACATTTTCTTTAGCCACTCATATGTCAATGGACACTTAGACTATTTTCACGTCTTCTTGGCTATTATAAATAATGCTGCTGTGAACATTGGGCTGCATGTCTTTTAAAATTATTATCCCTAGTGTTTTTGAGGATTTCTTTTTTGTAGTGATAGCACTAGGGATTAAAGTATACACACATAGCTTATCACAGTCCAGTAATATCATTTTACCGCTTAAATTGGAATATAATTTTACCTACCTTTTAGACTCCTTTACACCTCTCTATCTATAACATAGTTGTCTTAAATGTTTCGTCTACATATGTTGAGACCCTCATGAAAACTTTTGCTTTTAAATGTCAAATATAATTTTAAAAGCTCAAGGGGAAAAGAATACTTCATAATTTAGCCATATGCTTACTCTTTCCTTTACTCTTTCTTCATTTCTAATGTTCCATTTTCTTTTTCTTTTTTTTAACCTTTGAGGAATTTCCTTTGCCATTCTTTTTCAGCCAGGTGCCTGGTGACAAATTATTCTCTCTTCCCTTTATGTGAAATCATCTTTATTTCACCTTTATTCTTAAAAAATATTCCCACTCAGTGCAGAATTTGGGGTTGACAATTGTTTTTCTTTCAGCGTTAAGTATGCTACTTTCTTCTGGCCACTTGTTTCTGGAAAGCAATCTGCTGTTCTCCTGCAGGCAATGTCTTCTCATAGACTGCTTTCAAGCTTTTGCCTTTTTCTTGAGTTTTTAGAAGCTCGAATTTGATGTGTATAGATTCCTCAGTGTTGATTTCTTTGACATTATCCTGTTTTGGACATTCTGAGCCCCTTAAATCTATAAGATTATTTCATGACAAATTTGGGAAGTTTTCAATTTTTTCTCAAACCTACTGCAGCTCCATATTCATATTGTTTGTACTGTGTGTGTGTGTGTGTTGACACCAATAGCGTGTTATATATTTTCCATTATCTCACAGGTCCCTGAAGCTCATATTAATTTTTAAATCTATTTCCCTTATTGCTCATAATTTCTATTGATTTAACTTGCTGTTCACTAGTTTCTCTGAAATTTGCTTTCTGATATTAACAGGTTTGTTTATTATTTAATACTAAGTTCAAATTTTCTATTTTGTCCTCTTTTATATTTTCTATCTCTTTGCTGAGATTTCCTATTTTCTTTTTTGTTTCAAGAGTGTTCATGATTACTTGTTGGAGCATATTTGAACAGCAGAGTTATAGTTCAAGCCTAAAAATTCCAGTTTCTCTGTCATTTTGACTTTCTGGTCTGTAGATTGTATTTTCTCACTGAAATTAAAATATTCCTGGGTTTTGGTATGAGGAGACATTTTGGACAGTTTCCTGGATGCTATCACTATTATACCTTAATGACTTTGGTTTCTAATTGAAATTTCTGTTTTAGAAGGTAGCCAACCTGTTTAGGTTTGTAATGTACACCCTGGATCACTTTTGTGAGCTTTTTTCCAAATCTCAGTTTAATTTATAAAACCTGACTAGTGCTGTTGTGTTAACCATCTCACAATCTGCTTGTTACCATCTGAGGAGGAGGGGGAGGTGTGCGCTGCTGCATGGGTAGGAGGTGGAAATAATAGTTTCTTCCAGGCCAGACATCTCCTGTTTCCTGAAGGAGGATGGAAGTCAGTTCTTCTCTTTGACTCAGCTGGGAAGAGAAACTGCTTTGTTTACTTCAGATCAAGTGTGGAAGTCAGAGCTCTGCCCTGAGTGGGAAGCGCACACCTGTTACTGGAGTAGAAATAAGGGAAACTAAAATTATATAACTGGAGAAAATATGAAAATAGGGGAAAATAGTCTCATTTATATAATTATGACCACTCAGATTTTTTGGAAATCTCTCATCTCTGATTACACTTTGCTTGATTTTTTTCATAATTGTGATTTGAACTATTATTTATACAACATATTTTAAATTTTCTATTCAGCTTGGTCATAGGAGAAAGAGGGTATAAATATATATGGCCAATAGTTATCATGACCTGGAATTGAACTATGGAAAATGTTAAAATTTGAGCATGACTATTCTAACGTAGGTTTATTAACTTATGTTTATCTTAACAAAAAGGCATCTTTCTGTACAAGGATTCTATAATTAAACATTTTGATGGTCTTTTAAAATTATGTAGCACTAGCAGAGTAAACTCAATAAAAAATGTCCTATATACATCATTTACATGCAATGACAAAAATTTAGTCAGTTCAGTTCAGTCGCTCAGTTGTGTCCAACTCTTTGTAACCCCATGGATTGCAGCACGCCAGCCCTCCCTATCAACCACCATTTCCCACAGTTTACCCAAATTCATGTTCATTGAGTCGATGATGCCATCCAGCCATCTCATCCTCTGTCATCCCTACTCTTCCTGCCTTCAATCTTTCCCAGCATCACACTCTTTTCAAATGACTCAGTTCTTTGTATCAGATGGCTAAAGTATTGGAGTTTCAGCTTCAGCATCAGTCCTTCCAATGAACATTCAGGACCGATTTCCTTTAGGATGGGCTGGTTTGATCACCTTGCAGTCCAAGGGACTCTCAAGAGTCTTTTCCAACACCACAGTTCAAAAGCATCAATATTTCGGTGCTCAGCTTTCTTTATAGTCCAACTCACACATCCATACATGACTACTGGAAAAAGCATAGTCTTGACTAGACAGACCTTTGTTGGCAAAGTCATGTCTCTGCTTTTTAATATGCTATCTAGGTTGGTCATAACTTTTCTTCCAAGGAACGGAGTCTTTTAATTTCATGGCTACAGTCACCATCTACAGTGATTTTGGAGCCCCCAAAAATAAAGTCTCTCACTGTTTCCACTGTTTCCCCATCTATTTGCCATGAAGTAATGAGACCAGACGTCATGATCTTCGTTTTCTGAATGTTGAGCTTTAAGCCAACTTTTTCACTCTCCTCTTTCACTTTCATCAAGAGGCTCTTTAGTTCTTTCTCGATTTCTGCCATAAGGTGTCATCTGCATATCTGAACTTACTGATATTTCTCCCAGCAATCTTGATTCCAGCTTTTGCTTCATCCAGCCCAGCGTTTCTCATGATGCACTCTGCATAGAAGTTAAATAAACAGGGTGACAATACACAACCTTGACATACTCCTTTTCCTATTTGGAACCAGTCTGTTGTTCCATGTCCAGTTCTAACTGTTGCTTCCTGACCTGCATACAGGTTTCTCAAGAGGCAGGTCAAGTGGTCTTGTATTCCCATCTCTTTCAGAATTTGCCACAGTTTCTTGTGATCCACACAGTCAAAGGCTTTGGCATAGTCAATAAAGCAGAAATAGATGTTTTTCTGGAACTCTCTTGCTTTTTCCATGATCCAGCGGATGTTGGCGATTTGATCTCTGGTTCCTCTGCCTTTTCTAAATCTAGCTTGAACATATGGAAGTTCATGGTTCATGTACTGTTGAAGCCTGGCTTGGAGAATTTTGAGCATTACTTTCCTAGCATGTGAGATGAGTGCAATTGTGCGGTAGTTTGAGCATTCTTTGGCATTGCCTTTCTTAGGGACTGGAATGAAAGCTGGCCTTTTCCAGTCCTGTGGGCACTGCTGAGTTTTCCAAATTTGCTGGCATATTGATTGCAGTACTTTCACAGCATCATCTTTTGGGATTTGAAAGAGCTCAGCTGGAATTCCATCACCTCCTCTGGCTTTGTTCATAGTTATGCTTCCTAAGGCCCACTTGACTTCACTTTCCAGGATGTCTGGCTCTAGGTGAATTATCATACCATCGTGATTATCTGGGTCATGAAGATCCTTTTTGTATAGTTCTTCCATGTATTCTTGCCACCTCTTCTTAATATCTTCTGCTTTTGTTAGGTCCAAAAATTACCAAATGCAAAAATGTTAGATCCAAAAATACCAAATGCAAAAACTATTTATATTTATATTACATAACATTTCATTTATGTATTCATCCCTTGGACAGCAAGGAGATCAAACCAGTCAATTTTACTGTGTATTATTTTGAGTTTTTTCACCTAAAGTTAGAAGAGAGAATAGCTAAATACCTGTTCCTTCAAACCTGTCTTGCCCTACATTATCCACAAAGAAAGAAATAAAAAGTCACATAACCACTAAATAATGTAGTATGAGTTCAGTTACACATGTCATAAAAAAAAAGACATTTTCACACTACTGTTCCTATCCACCTAGGACAAGTATACTGTTCGTTGAGGCTTGAATTCAAATGTCAACTTCCTGTGAAGACATCCCCTGAGCAAATTAGTCACATTTTCCTTTCTTATTCCAGAGCATTTGAAACATATTACATTTTGTATTTTGCATATTCCTATATGCCCTCCCTCTCTAGACTATAAACAATTCAATGGTATAGGTATAAGCCATGTATTATGCAGATCTTGGAGTTCACAAGGCTTGCATCACTGCCGAAAAATAAATCTCACAGGTAAAACCAAACTTTAAAGGAGTTTGAGCTCACAATCATTAATTTTATCATTTATCTCAAACTTTTAATTATGAAGTGATATATATATGTAAATATATCATGATTTTATTAGATAAAGAATTAACTAATTTTAAGTTCAAAATAGATCTTTAATTAGGAGTAAGAGTAATATGGTAATTGGAAGTATAACTCACTGAGCCTATGAGGATAAAAAATTATTACTAAAGTTACTTTCGGAGAATTTGCATTATGACTACAAATAAGTTATTTAATTGTGCCTAAGCTTATCCATGATTGCATGATGTTTTGGTTTTGCTTTTTGAAATAGTTCAATTTATTCAATTATGTAGCATGAGGCATCCAAGAATATGCTAAAATACCTCATAAATAATGACACTGTAGATATAGATATACACGTTTTAATTACAATAAATAAAATAATAAGCTAAAATTCTCAGAGTAGTATACAATACTAGTAGGTCAGTCATTAGACACAAGATGCTAAAATAAAATAACAATTATAAAATAAAATCATAAATTTTATAAAATAAAATTGTAAAAATTATAAATAATAATGTCAGCAGTATATAAGAATGTGTGTGAAAAATAATGTAAATCACTAATGGTATATTCCTTTCTTCTCATCTTTAGGGTTGCTGGAGAAAGATAACTATTGATGACTTTCTGCCTTTTGATGAAGAAAATAATCTATTGCTTCCAGCTACAACCTATGAATTTGAACTTTGGCCAATGCTTTTGTGTAAAGCTATCATTAAGCTGGCAAATGTTGAGTAAGTAGAATAAAGACTTATCACTCACTTGTAAAAAGACAAAATGGCAAATAGCAGCAACAGCTATGCACCAATATTGCATAGGTTTATTTTTCAAAAAATCATTTTTAAAAAGCATTTTCTCCAAACAGTATAAACTTTCTAATATAACAATACACATTCCAAAGCCACTGGTTTGAAGTGCTGTGTTAGCTAGCAATGAGACAAAACTCCCCCAAGAAAAATGCTCAAAACTGATTTTGTATCCAGTGTTTTCTTATGATGAATGGAAAAGTCAGTCATGGAAGTAAAGTTTCAGTTTAAGGAAAGAAAGAAGTTATTTTGTAGAGGAAAATACTGGTTCATCTAATTATTGAATATATGTCCTGCTGTTTAGTTGCTAAGTCATGTCCAACTCTACTGTAACCCATCAGTCTTCTCTGTCCGTGGGATTTTTCCAGGCAAAAATACTGGAGCGGGGTTGCCATTTCTTACTCCAGTGTATCCTGGATCCAGTTAAAGTCTTAGGCTTTGGGTATGCAGCCATCATTTGCTAATCTTGAAAATCTGATCTCTTATGAAAAATGTCCATGTGTTCCTCATGGTTTAGGTAACACTGGTCCTTTTTATACATTCACAATGAAAACTATCATGTTTCCTTCAATATTCCTGGAAAATCTGCTTGTGTCTTATATTCCTGCACCAACCTATGCGAGACATGTCTTAGCTTCCACTTGCAGACTGTGGTCCTTCTGTTCTGGTCCTTGTTCCATTGCTAAGTTGTTTCAGTCATGTTTGACTCTTTGCAACCCCATGGACTGTAACCCACCAGGCTCCTCCGTCCATGGAATTTTCCAGGCAAGAATACTGGAGTGGGCTGCCATTTCCTTCTCCAAGGGATCTTCCTGAGGCAGGGATTGAACCTGCATGTCTTATATTCCTGCCTTGGCAGGCGCATTCTTTACCACTAGTGCTTTATTCAGGCCTGAGTGATGCAAAAAAAGCTTTGATACCTGAGTTGCCAATGCAAGGCGACTGTGTGTCTCCAATCTGTGGAAGAATTCTCACACACAATGCACCAGCTTGAATTTGCTACCCTTCCCCCTCCTGCACTTTATCACAGCAGGTCCTTTTCAGCAGAACACACCCACTTGCTCTAACAGGTCACTCCAGCCACTGGCTCAAAGCTCAGCCCCCTCCCCTTCTATTATTATACACAGCCATGTCAGTCAGAAGCCTGGTCTGTTTTTTTGTGGTTTTCTTTTGGCTCAGCTTCCTTTTTCTCTCCCAAAGCCACACAAACAAAAGCAGCCCCTCCTACTGCCACCCTCTTCATCTCTCTTTTCTGTTACCAACCCTCAATTTTCTATCCGGAATTTGTGTTACCCAGTTTGCAACCCTTAATTTCAATCATTTTAAAAAGCTCAGCTCAGAGCATTTAGATAGATGAATACTACTAAGTATTTAAAATGGTAACAACTATGTTTGTTTATCTTTGAAAGAAAATAGCGTTCCTAATTCTCAGATCTAACTTGAAGTCCTGAGAATGAGAGCAGCCAGGCCAGTGAAGCAGTAAATACATGACCCGGATAATTGGAGTGGCATTTTTATCTTTCTTAAAGCTACAGTAGAATTTTAAAGCAACTTGAGAAATGGCATTATGGTTATTTTTGAAAAACAAACAAATCCAACTTATAAATAAAGGACCAGGCTTAATGCAGGATGCTTCTTAGACCTTGAAGTGGAAATCACTATGTGGTCCAATTTATATTTGTCCAAAAGTTTGTCTCAGATTTTACAGTAGATAGTGAATTTCTTAATGTGAGTTTTAGCTTTCTACACTAAAAATTAATGTTTAGTAGTTATTTACATATCACTCTGACATGTGCAGAGGAAAAAACATTACTTTTATGAGCTTCACACAGTCACCTCCTAAATATGATTATTCAAAGAGGAGGTTAGACTGTTCATATCTCTTCCAGTAGATATTTGTTATCTTGGAGATATGTGGACACATCACAGTTTATAATCTGCAAACAAAAAAACCAATATAAATTTCTAAATGATGGAGTGTGTGACTAACACTTCTTTCTGAATTAAAAAACATGTATACCAATCAATACCATCAGTCACCACCACTGGCATAAGGTGGAACTGAAGCTCTGGTTCCTGGGCAAAATATAGATATAGCATTTGTGTGTGTTACTGAAAATAAACTAATCACTTCAGAAAAATATTAAAAGTAAAGGATTAAAATAAGAAGAGTGATATTTAATCAATCACAGTCTCATTGACTTTATGCCATAGTGGCAGATCCACTCTTTTGTACAAGATAGAATGGATGTTTCCAGCTTCTCTAAAATTATCTAAGGATTTTATCAAAAATATCTGATCCCCTTCTTGCCCTGCCATGTGTGAGACTGGCTTAATATACAGACTCATAGGAATCGTATTATAATTACTGAAACTTGAAAGAGGAAAAACATTGCCCTGTTTTTAAAAGAACATGATAATATGTTGAATATACAGAAGAGATTGTGTATTATCTATATATACGAAGTGAAGTGAGGAGAAGCTCAGTTGTGTCCAACTCTATGCAACCGCATGGACTGTAGACTGCCAGGCTGCTCCCGTGTAATTTTCCAGGCCAGAATATTAGAGTGGGTAGCCGTTTATGAGAGCCCATTAATTCTTTTATTACTGCTTGTTAGAGATTCCTGTCTTTTATAGACCTCTCCCTGTTTTCAAATGTTATTGACTGTAATATTGTGTTTTTGCTTCTTCAGCATCCATGTGGCAGAGAGGAGAGAACTGGGAGAGTTCACAGTGATTCATGCACTCACGGGTTGGTTACCAGAAGTCATTTCTCTCCAGTATGTTTGACCATTAAATTACTCATATATTTTTTTTGTTTCTTCCCCAGTAAAGTTTCTTTAACTAAAATATTCTTAGTCTTAAAGAAAATTTCAAAAATTGCCACATTTTACAAAATGTTTGGAAAATAACATGGTATAGTATTATATAAAACTTATTGAGAATTGCAGGATTAATTTTTTCCTTATATATAGTAAATTTAATCCTTAAATATATGAATTACAAATATTAAAACAATGTTAATTATTTATATGGTAAAATATTTACAGGTGACCCCTTTATACTCATACATTTATTCAGTACAGAAAAATGAAAGCAACTTTTAATTAGCTACCCAAGGTTTCCCTGGTGGCTCAGAGGTTAAAGCGTCTGCCTGCAATGCGGGAGACCTGGGTTCGATCCCTGGGTTCGATCCCTGGGTCAGGAAGATCCCCTGGAGAAGGAAATGGCAACCCACTCCAGTACTCTTGCCTGAGAATCCCATGGACAGAGGAGCTTAGTGGGCTACAGCCCACGGGGTCGCAGAGTCGGATACAACCAAGCGACTTCAGTTTCACTTCACTTCACTAGGGAAGAAATAACACTAAAATGCCTATTAGACCTTAGGCACTTTAATATGTTATTCCAGTTAAAACTCACAGTCCTGAAAAGATGATCTTATTTGATCATCCATATGACCTTATCAGCTCAGTGTTGCATATCATTAGAAATGAGAAAACTGAAGCTCATAGTGGCTGAATTCCCTAAAGCAGTGTACATTGTACCTGGAGGTAAAATTTGAATCTAAATATTTCTGGAGTCAAAGCATATAGTGTTTCTCTCATATGATTCTAGATATATAAAAATTGTTTGCCTATGTATAAAGAGAGAGTATTTAATGCAAAGCTTACTTAAAATTTCACAAATATTTTTTGTCTCATACATAAAGATTGTAGACATATGATTTGATCATGGTATCATTGACACTGAAAATTAATCAGACTAAGGTGCTAGAAAATAATTATATCAATAGATCTAAACATACCATCAATCAGAATGCTGATTTTTACAAGATCAAATCCATAGTACAGTTATCAATTTGGATCATCTCTGATCTTTGATGTTAGAAAACTAGCATTTCCAGGGTCCAGGTTAAAGAAGATGAAGACAGATTCTAGTCACTTGGATTCCATCATTTAAAACATCCTTTCAGCTGGGTAAGCTAGCCATTGCTTAGCTCAAATAAAAATATTTGTAGGCAAAAATTAGGAGGGTAGACAAGCTCCTTGACGCCTTTTCTTGGTAGAGAACTGACCTTGCTTTTTGCCTTCAGAAAGGGCCAGATGGCAGCCTTTTATATCTTCTCATGGAAAATTATTTTCTGATACCTAACAGAGTATTTGTTGGCATAATATTGTCAGTGTTAGTAAGGAGAAGTAGAGAGAGGGTGGGGTTTATAAACAGACTTTACTAATTTTTTATCTTCAGTGTTGATGGAATACTTATAATTTCCCATTAATTTTTCCTGCAATAAAGATACCAGAGACATG
Source organism: Ovis aries (assembly GCF_016772045.2). NCBI lineage: Eukaryota > Metazoa > Chordata > Mammalia > Artiodactyla > Bovidae > Ovis > Ovis aries. The sequence goes on from NC_056061.1 coordinate 71,170,486, forward strand.
AAAACATCAGACATCTATCAGAGGGTGGTAAAGAAACAGGAGATCAAAATAATTCTTGACTAGAAAATTATTAAATTAAAAAATGTGAATAGTCTCTTGCTAGAATCATATAGTGAAATTATGCATGAAAATTGAAAACAGTGTTCATATACTTCCATGATAATAAGACCAGTTTAATAATTAAATTAAATTTTTAAATTGCAGTATTTTAGATGCTCAATTTGCATGAGTATATGATTGCTTATAAAATGTCTATGAAAATGATATAAGGGAGGGAAGCTTGAACTTTGCATTCAGAACTGTATATCTAGATTTATGTTTTTATACTTCCTACTTCAAGCTATGTAAATTTTACAAGTAATATAATTTTGGGGGCCCAGAGTTTCCATATGTAAAATAGGAGTAAAAAATTACCTATCCTATATGGCTCTGGGGATTGAAATGGTGAGAGTACTGGAAAAAGTAGCTGATGTGTGCTAGAGACATAATTAGTGCTAGTTTCTTTCTCCTAATGAATATCCCTGAAAGTGAAAGTGAAGTCACTCAGTCATGTCTGACTCTTTGTGACCCCATGGACTGTAGCCTACCAGGCTCCTCAGTCCGTGGAATTTTCCAGGCAAGAGTAGTGGAGTGGGTTGCTATTTCCTTCTGCAAGGAATCTTCCCAACCCAGGGATTGAACCCGGATCGCCCACATTGCAGGCAGATGCTTTAACCTCTGAGCCACCAGGGAAGCCCCTCATGCATATCACTGGATTATTTAATATTATATAGAAATATGTATGATAGCTAATGATCAACCTTTGGAAGCAGAGAAAAGTCTAAACAAATAAGTGAGAGTGACTCAGATGTTCAAGTTTATCATTTTACTTCTAAATATAATCGAAAAGTAAAAGATATGTACTCGCTTCGATTTATGTCATAATGTGTAGGATTTTTTATTATGAATACTCTGCCACATTATTCATATAATTTAAAATTGCAATTACACTATAAAATCACAAAGTTAATTCATGTGTATAAATGTGTATAATTTTAAATGAGAAGAATGTCATGGAACTGTAATAATGATTGTTAAAAAACAGTTTAATTTGAAATCACTGTCTGCCAAGGATCCAGGGAGAGGTCCGGCATGGCTTCCTGGAGAAAGTTCTGATTTGATCAGAGCCTCTACTGTTGGCTGGGTTTGATTTGAAAGGAAGGGAGGAAAAGGGCATGGAAAGCAAGAGAATGATAAGATCAAAGCCATGATCTGTTCAGAAGTTGGATGTTTCTGTTACTACGAAGGATTCCGTGTGCCAAGACAGCCCTTAAGGGCCTTCATTGATCATTCCAGGAGAATCAGAATATTGAAGTTTCAAATTGTGTTCACTACTGACTTTTCCCATATGAAAATCAATAGGGTGAAAAGTGTTTTGTGATGTCTTCAACAGACAGCCCTTTCCCTTCCCTCTCACATAGAAGCACCAAAGGGAGACATTGCTAGATTTGCAATTGTTGACCTTGCCTTATGTTTTCCTACAGTTAGCACTGTCTTATCATTTGAAAACAAGAAACACAAAGTTGTAACTCTCTGTATTATACTAGAAACACAGAATGGATGTTAGAAGTCTAGCAATTTCAGATGAAGAGATGATGTTTTTCTCCACAAATTTGTCTGATCTTGATGTAATTCATTTGAGAATGGAACACTCCACCATCCCATACTTAATTCTAACTGTCCAAGAAGTTGTATAGTCTCATCCAGTGGAGTTTGAATATTTCTTTTTCACAGTATAACATTTGTTACACTGTAGGTGGGAAAAACACATGGTTTTGGATTCAGAAAGATCCGTTTTAATCCTGATTTTAGTATTTCCTAGTCTATCATTTGTGACTACATAAAATTTGCAACCTTCTCTTATACCTCAATTATGATTGCACGACTTAGGTTGCAGAGCCTTTGGGGGATTAAATGCATTAAACAAAACAAAACAAAAAAACCCTACCCGGCCACCCACATCTTCATTCTGCTTCTCAAATGTTCTAAAATCATTATCCCCTAGGGTCTTAACCTGAACTGTTCTTTCTTTATGCCTTAAATGATCTTCCATCAGATATTTACTTGGCTGGATAAGTCATAACATTTAGATCTCACCAGGCTTAAATATCAACTCCTCAGAAAAACCTTTTCAGCCATCTAGGTTTAAATAATTCCTTTCCCAAATGATTCCATAGCCCATTGTTTATTATTTTATTTTCATTAGGAAAGTTATCACTACCTTCCACTGAGAAGTTATCACTGCCTTCCATCTTCCACTGAGATGGTACAGTGTATGAGAATAGGAACTCTTTTTTGTCTTTCTCAAAGTTGAGACTTCTTGTGCTTAGAAAAAATGACACTGCACGACCGTTACACAGTATGATCTGAATGAATGTTTGTTGATAGAGTAATTTAAAAAATACTTTAAAAGACTAAACTAGAAGTGTGCACAAGATTCTTTGGTAATTCAGTGCAGGAACATATAGCTTAATTTCCCCAGAAAGCAATGCTTAAACAGATTTCAAAGAGTTAGTGGAAACTAGTGAGGCTTTTGGGGCAGGGAAGCCAACTCAGAGAAGAAAGAATAGCGTGGAAGTGCAAGACAGCATGGTGTACTCCCAGAAAAGCACATGGACCTGCAGGAGTGGATTATGGCTGCTGGATTCTAGAGGAGAGATGAGTAGAAGGTGGAGAAGTGTATGGGAACAAAACAGACGAAGTTAAGAAATTCACAACAGAATGTTGCTGAGAGATTTTATACAGGAGGATGATCTCGCTCAGGCTTGTGAGTTTGGAGGCTTGCTCAGAGCAGGAGGGCAGATATGAGGACTGGAGCAGGGAAACTGGTTTGTGCAGTATTGCAGAAGGGCTTCTATGGAAAAAAACTGATAAAAATGGAGAAAGGGGGACTTCCCTGGTGGTCCTAAGGCTAACACTCCACGTTCCCAATGCAGGGGGACCCTGGATTGATCCCTGGTCAGGGAACTAGATCCCACCTGCTGCAGCTAAGAGTTCATATGCCACGACTGAAGGTCCCACATGCCGTAATGAAGATGGAAGATTCCAAGTGCTGCAACGAAGACCCGGTGCAGCCAAATAAATAAATGTTTAAAAAGAAAAGATAAAAGAAAACGTTCAAAAAAAAAAAGAATGTTGAAAGGGTTGTCTACTGCAGGAGGAGGAAGGATCAATGGGATATATATTTTTATTTGAGGAGAGTTTCACGGAAGGAGACTTGATCATTCTTACTTTTCTAAGTTGACTGAAAAGTAGAAGCTGGTAACAGGATGTTTTTGTTGGTTGATCAATTGATTTGTTTTTGGATAGATGTCTATTAGATGGTTGTACACATGAGCCTGGTTATCTGAAGAGAGGTTTGAACTGGAGCTTATGAGTTGAGGGTTACATATACATACAGATGAACCCCAAATGTGATTGTGCTTATTCACTCACTGAGGAAAGGATATCAGATAGCAAGAGCATACTGAGGAGAACTATGGAGTTCAGTTCAGTTCAGTCGCTCAGTTGTGTCCGACTCTTTGTGACCCCATGGACTGCAGCATGCCAAGCTTCCCTGTCCATCACCAACTCCCGGAGCTTGCTCAAACTCCTGTCCACCGAGTCGGTGATGCCATTCAACCATCTCATCCTCTGTCATCCCCTTCTCCTCCTGCCTTCAATCTTTCCCAGTATCAGGGTCTTTTCTAATGAGTCAATTCTTCCCATCAGGTGGCCAAAGTATTGGAGTTTCAGCATCAGTTCTTCCAATGAATATTCAGGGTTGTTTTCCTTTACGATTGATTGGTTTGATCTCCTTGCAGTCTTCTCCAGCATCACAGTTCAAAAGCATCAATTCTTCAGCGCTCAGCTTTCTTTATGGTCCAACTCTCACATCTATACATGACTACTGGAAAAACCATAGCTTTGACTAGACAGACATTTGTTGACAAAGTAATGTCACTGCTTTTGAATATGCTGTCTAGGTTTGTCATAGCTTTTCTTCCAAGGAGCAAGCTTCTGTTAATTTCATGGCTGCAGTCACAGTCTGCAATGATTTTGGTGCCCAAGAAAAGAAAATCTTTCTCTGCTTTTTAACATGCTATCTAAGTTTGTCATAGCTTTTTGTGTAATCAAAGATGCAAAGCTTCTTTTAATTTCATGGCTGCAGTCACCATCTGCAATAATTCTTGCCTGGAGAAATCCCCATGGACAGAGGAGTCTGGCAGGCTGCGGTCAGAGTGGTCAGAGTTGGACACAGCTGAAGCAACTTAGCATGAATGCATACAACATAGTAATTCAATGTTTTTTATATATTGAGAAATGGTCAGCACAGATCTAGTTAACAGGTATCACCACACATGGTTATAATTTTTTTTTCTTGTGGTGAAAACTTTTAAGATCTACTTATATGCTACTGTATTATTAACCACAGTTACCCTGCTGTGCATTACAATGCTCTGACTCATTTATTGTATAACTGGAAATTTGTATTTTTGGAATACCTTCACTATTTTGCCCAAATGCCACCCTTTGCCTCTGGCAACCACAAATCTATTCTCTATATCAATGAGTGTGTATGTTTTCAGATTCCATATATAAGTGAAAAAAATCATACAGTATTTGTCTTTCTTTGATGTATTTCACTTAGTAAAGGGGCTTCCTTCGTAGCTCAGTCAGTAAAGAATCCATCTGCAATGCAGGAGGCCCACGTTCTATTCCTGGTTCAGAAAGATCCCCTAGAAAAGGAAATGACAACTCCATTATTCTTGTCTGGGAAATCCCATAGACAGAGGAGCCTGGCCGGCTATAGTCCATGGGGTTGCAAGAGTCAGACATGACTGAGCAACTAAACCACCTCTACTAATATCCTCAAAATCCATCCACATTGTTTCAAATGGCAAGATTTCTTTCCTTTTTTTTATGGCTAAACAATGTTATATTGTGCATATGAATACTACACTTTATTCATTCATCCATCCATAGACACATACATCTTGGCTATTGTAAATAACATTGCAGAGAACATAAGATTGTTCTTTTTGACAAACTTCTGTTTTTTTGAGTTAGTGCTTTCATTTCTTATGGATAAACACCCAGAAGTGGAATTGTGGGACTATATGATAGTTCTATTTTTAATTTTTTGAGGAAATTCCATACTGTTTTCCATACTGGCTATATTAACTTATGTTCCTACCACCAGTGTACAAGGGTTCCTCTTGCTCCATATCCTTGCCAGTGCTTGTCATTTCTTGTCTTTTTGATGATAACTAGTATGCCTGTGAGGTTGTAACTCATTGTGGGTTTGACTTACGTTTTACCTGATGCTTAGTGATGTTCAGCATGTTTTGTTGTACCTGTTGACCATCGGTTTATCTTCCTTGGAAATATGTCCGTTCAGATCCTCTGCCCATTTATTAATTGGATTATCTTTTTATTGGTTAATTCAGATTTTAATTTGAATTAGTTAAAATTAAAAGCTCCTCTGTTCAGATTTTCTGTTTCTTTGTATTTCTAAGTGGTATGTTTCTAGGAAATTATCCATTTCTTTTAGGTTGTCCAATTTGTTGTATATCTGTTTCTCATAGTCTTTAAAGGTTCTTTGTATTTTGTGTGTTAAGTACAATATGTCTGTTTCAGTTCTGATTTTATTTATTTGTTTTTTTGTTGGTGAGTCTAGTTAAGGGCTTTTCAGTTTTGTCTGTCCTTTCAAAAAACCAGCTCTTAGTTTCTTTGATTTTTTCTGTTGTCTTTTTAGTCTCTTAATCATTTATTTCCACTCTGATATTTGTTATTCGGGAAGATCCCCTGGAAGAGGGCATGGCAATCCACTCCAATACTCTCGCCTGGAGAATCCCGTGGTGGGCTACAGTCCATATAGGGTCTCAAAGAGTCAGACATGACTGAACCACATTTATTATTACCTTCCTCCTGCTAACTTTAGGCTTCATTTGTTCTTCTTTTCTAGTTCTTTAAGGTGTGAAGTTAGGTAGTATTTTTAAGATCTTGTTTCTTGATGTACCTCTTAGAACTACTTTTGTCTTGTTACATCTGTTGTGCTGTTGTTGTATCTGTTGTATTTGTGTTGTGTTGTGCTTCCATTTGATTTTTCTCAAAGCATTTTGTTGGTTTCTTCTCTGACCCATTGGTTGGTCAGTAGCATGATGTTTAATCTCCACATAGCTGTGAATTTCCCAGTTTTCTTCTTGTAATTAATTTCTAGTTTCATACTAGAAAAGATGTGGTTGGAAAAGGTGGGTGCTATGATTTCAATCTTCTTGAATTCATTAAAATATTTTTTGTGACTTAACATGATCTATTCTGGAGAATACTCCATGTAGAAAAATGTGTATTCTGCTGCTTTCGGATGGAATGTTCTGTATGTGTCTAAGTCCATTTTATTTAATGTGTTTCTCAAGACCAATGAGCTTCCCTGGTAGTTCAGCTGGTAAAGAGTCCGCCTGCATGCAGGAGAACCCGGTTTGATGCCTGGGTTGGGAAGATCCGCTGGAGAAGAGATAGGTTACCCACTCCAGTATTCTTGCCTGGAGAATTCCATGGACATAGGAGACTGGCAGGCTACAGTTTATGGGTTGCAGAGTCAGACATGACTGAGCGACTTTCACAAGATCAATGTTTTCTTATCGCTTTTCTGTCTGGAAGATCTATTTATTGAAGAAAGTGGGGTATTAAAGTCTCCTATTGAGTGCTCTTCTATACACTGGCCTTGGGATTGGTGAGTCCATGAAAGCCCTTTAAGAACTGTTTCAGACAGTAAAGAATCTGCCTGAAATGCAGGAGACCTGGTTTCGATCCCTGGGTCAGGAACATCCCTTGGAGAAGGGAATGGAAACCCACTCCAGTATTCTTGCCTGGAGAATCCCATGGACAGAGGAGCCTGGCAGGCCAGAATTGATGGGGTCACAAAGAGTCAGACATGACTGAGTGACTAAAACTTTCACTTTCTGAGTTTGCTGTATAACCTTGTGGGCCTCATGGATGCAAACCCTGCTGGCTTTCAAAACTGTGTGTTTGGGGAACTTCTCTCTGATCTGCAGGTCTTAAAAGTTAGAATGCCAGATGATGCAGGGTGCAAACCCTTGCCTCCTCAGGGAAAATCTTCAGAATGTGAGTTCTCTCCAAGTTGTGGGTCACTGCACTGGCTGGGTTTTATGGCAAGACTGTGTCTCAGCTTCTCCTATCCATTCTCATGTGCCATATATGTGGGAATTCCTCAGCTAGTTGCCCCCCCCCCCCCCCCCCCCCCCGCACAAGAAAACTGTTCTATATGTAGCTGTAAATTTTCTGTGTCCCTAGGAAGGAGTGAGTTTAGAATCCTCCTGTATCACCACCTTAACTGGAACTCTGTGTTTGGTCTCTGCATCAGCAAAGCCCAGCATGAAGTAGGCACTTAATCAATGCTTGTTGAATGAATGAATACATAAAGGTGTTTCCAATTAAAATGTGAAGTAACTATTGATCGGTCTTGTGAAATTGCAAGTTCATGTTTTTTCTGTCAGTAATTTCTTAATGTGGAGCAAAAAGTTTAATTTGGAAATTAATTTTGTTTTTCACCTAAGCCCAGGATATACGGACAAAGTTTGGGAGCTCTTGAGAGAAATATTGCCCGAGTTTAAGCTGTCAGCTGAGTCCAGCTCTGAAAGCAAAATAACTGACATAGATGCCAAGTTAAAAGAACAAGGAAAAGAAGTGAAGGATGGGAAAGAGGTGAAGGATGGGAAAGAAGTGAAAGATGGCAAGGAATTCAAGCCTGAAAATTCAACAACAGCACTCAAATTGCCTGAGAAAGGTGAAAGGGCTTTAAAGGGTAAGACAATTATATCACAATATTATTCAGTATGGATATTGTATGTAAATGCTTTATAATCATTGCTGAATTTAACGACTATTTATAAGCATTGTCATTTATTATGTGTTGTGAAAACAGTCATTCAAGTTTCTCTATTTCCTGGATATTACAGCTTGCAGTGGTGTTTAATTATTTCACTATATTTTGCTCTCCTTGTAATCAAAGGTAATTATATATTTTAATGATATTAAATTAATATAGTATTAGTATAGAAAAAAGACATTAAGTTTTCAGTTTCCCTTCATTAAACACATCTTTCTTTTATGTCATATGTAGAGTGGAATGGGCCAAAATACCAAACCTGAAAAGTGGTCCTATTTCAGAAAATGTGAAATGGACACAGATTAGACAGTGATTTGCAGGTTGTTTATTATAAGGTAAAAGTTAAAATCTAGAAATTATATTTTTCAAGTTATTTTACAAAGTGTAGAAGTGTTTCTCTTAAAGTGAGAAATATATTTAATAAGTGGTCATTTTATGCTTTCTAAAATATTTCATATAGCCGTACATATGAACAATAATGCTTGCAAGTAGAGTTGAATATACTAGAAAATACTAAATTTTTTGTATAACTGTGATGACATTTATAATGGTCTTTCAGATATTTGTGCTTTATAAGATATTGATGTTTTGTTCTTATTTAGATCTTGCACATCAGCATTTCCAATCATATACTGCCCTGAAATAACTACTGTAAATGTTCCTCAAAGATAAGCAAAAAAAAATTAAGTATGTGTGATATCTGCCCCATCATAGATCCCTCTTGAAATAATCTAATGTCCATTAGTTTATAAAAGAAAGCAAAAATGAAAAAATAGCCAGGTTAAATTTGTTTTACCTGGTGTATCCTAAATTAATTTGAACCTGGAATCTCTTTCTCATGTATCACAAATTAACATCTATCTATCCTCCATCTATCTGGGTTTCCCAGGCAGCTCAGTGGTAAAAAATCCACCTGTAATGCAGAAGACACAGGTTCAATCCCTGGGAAGATAGAACCTGTGTCGATTGGGTTGGGAAGATCACCTGAAGAAGGAAATGGCAACTCATTCCAGTATTCTTGCCTAGGAAATCGCATGGACAGAGGAGCCTGGTGGGCTGCAGTTCATGGGGTTGCTAAGAGTTTGACATGACTTAGCAACTTAACACGGAGAAGGCAATGGCACCCCACTCCAGTACTCTTGCCTGGAAAATCCCATGGGTGGAGGAGCCTGGTAGGCTGCAGTCCATGGGGTCGCTGGGAGTTGGACACGACTCAGTGACTTCACTTTCACTTTTCACTTTCATGCATTGGAGAAGGAAATGAGAAGCCACTCCAGTGTTCTTGCCTGGAGAATCCCAGGGACGGCGGAGCCTGGTGGGCTGCCGTCTCTGGGGTCACACAGAGTTGGACACGACTGAAGCAACTTAGCAGCAGCAGCAGCAACAGCAGCAGCAACTTAACAACAGCAGCATCCATCCATCCAATTAACCGTTCATTCAATGTACCTGGGCTTCCCTGGTGGCTTAGTCAGTAAAGGTCTGCCTGCAATGCTGGAGACTTGGGTTCAAACCCTGGGTCAGAAATACCCCCTGGAGAAAGCGATGGCAAACCACTCCAGTATTCTTGCCTGGAGAATTTCATGGACAGAGGAGCCTGGCAGGCTACAGTCCATGGAGTCACAAAGATCAATGTACTACTTGCTGAGAATACCCGTAACGTGTTCCAGGAATTAGCAGTAACCTGAACAAAATCAGATGTGGATCTCACCTCTTAGAGCTTAGGTAATGTGAGAAGGGCTGACATTAATTTTAAAAATCATAAATACATGCTAAGACATGAGTCTTGAAGGGAAATACAGGAAACTATAAGTCATTCACATGGGAGACCTAGTCTGGGGCACCAGGGAAGGATTCCTTAAGGAATTTTGAGCTGTGTTCACAAAAATTAGAAGGATATCTGGGGGAAGATGATGGACTGTGGAGGGAAGAGAATTCTAGGTAGAAGAGAGGGCTTATATAAGTATTATGGGGCAGCAGCAGAAATGACAGTGACTTGGAAGACCTGGTAGATGTTCTCAGCTGGAAGAGAGGATGTGAGGAAGGAAGTGGCTTAAAAAGAACCTGAAGAAGTAGGTAGGAGAGTGATCATGTTAAAACTTCTAGGTCATGCTAAGATATTTGATCTTTACCAAAGAGCCATTGACAGCTAATGAAGAGTTTAGAGTTGAATCATGATCGATTTCACATTTTGAAAAGGATAGTCTGGTTCTCTGGAAAAAAAAAAAAAATGGAAGTCAGGTGGAGGTGGAAGGTCAGTGGCATGAGAAGTCACAGAAAAAAACAATTTGATGACTGTTGTATCAGCTCATGTTAGAGATGACAGTCGCTTGGAGTAGGTTAATAGGATTCTCACAGTGGAGAAGCAGATACAGTAAATTATTGAGAGATACTTATGAAGTGAAAAATAGTAGAATGTGGCAAAGATAATTTGTAGAATTCTTACTTGCAGAACTGGATAGATGGTAGTATGTTTAATGGGTAATGAAAAAAAGGAATGGCTTTATGAGGAGAGACCACAAAATGATTTAGAGCATACTGAATTTGAGGTGCCTTTAAGAAATCAAGTGTACTTTTCATGTCAGGAGTTCCAGGCTGTTGATATACCCTTGGGAATCACTGACAAATGCATGCTACATTAAATGATGAATGATATTCCCAATGAGATGGTGTAGAGTGAGAAGATTAGGAACCTTAAGACTAAGCTTGAAAGAAGCTAAATATCTGAGAGCTGGTACAAAATAACGAGCTGGCAAATAAGGTTAAAGAATGGCCAGGAAAACAGGAAGATCAGCAGAGCAGGTCACTGTTGGAAATCAAAGGAAAAGAATGTTTCAAGAATCGGAGAGATTGTCTGTTCCAGATAGTGCTGAGAATTGAAATATGATGGGAGTTCAAATTTCTGTTAGATTTTATGATACAGATCATGATTACTTAAAATAGGGCAGAAGCCTGCAGAACTAGAGGAAGATTGTCCCCAGTAGGACGTAGGACTCAGCTGCTAATTGTGCTCAGAGGGGTTGGCCAGATGGGTGAAATGAAGCAACAGAGGAACAATAAATTTATTCATGTATTGGCAAAAACACATTTTGGTACACATTTTTGCATACTTTCCGAATTTCTGTGTGACTTAGTGTGTTTTTCCTATTTACAGACTTTATTATATATTATTTTAAGTTATGGGTTTTGAATAGGCGTTTAGTGAAAGTGAAAGTATTAGTCTCTCAGTTGTCTCTGACTCTTTGCAACCCCGTGGACTGTAGCTCACCAGGCTCTCCTGTCCATGGGATTTCCCAGGCAAGAATGCTGGAATGGGTTGCCATTCCCTTCTCCAGGGGCTCTTCTGGACTCCAGATTAAACCCAGGTATCTTGTATTGCCGGCAGATTCTTTACTGTCAGAGCCACCAAGGAAGCCTATTTTAAAAATCATACATGAAGTCATATATTATTACCTGTAACTAGTTTTAAGTCAACACCACAAAATAATATTCTGATTGTCTATTTTTATACTTGTTTCCAAATTAAATTTTCATCCTACACTTATAGTTATCTTTGCCTTTGTATCTAACATAGATGTTAAATCTACTATAAAGCTAGAAGCCAAGATAGTTTTATTTTAGAGGCTGAGAAACTGCACATGATGTTAATATTATAGTTTTTTTATATATACAAATTTTTTAAAACACAACCTGATCAATATTGATTATAGATTTAGCAAATGACAAAAGAATGAATGGCAGAAATTTGAAATTTCTATTTTAGAATTGGAAGGGATATATTAGGAAATAAAAAATCTCAGGGGATTTTTTAAGGTGAAGGAAAACATGTTTCACAGAAATGTAAATATGGATGGAAATTCAAGTGGCAGATGGTCCTGGGTACTGGGTTTACTATGCACATCTTGTTGACAATAAGATGTTGGTGTGGATGTTGGTTGGTGGCCAGTCTCCACCAGAAGATATTCTAGAGGAAGAAAGCTGAATTTCTTGAAATGCAGACCCCAAAATAAATAAAATCTAAGAGGGCTCCACATTTAGGACTCAACTTTAAATACATTTTTTCTTGATTTTTTTTTTCTTTTCAAAATAAGACTAGCCTGACACCATGACTTTATACAGATAAATTATATTCACCTGATTACATTTGGCATAAAATTATTTGTAGTCATTAATGACATGTCTTTCACAATATATGTTGATTTTTGAAGCTTTTTGTTTTGTTTTGATGTTACTAATTCGAGGTGAGTAGTGTTTGGGGAAGTTTGTGGTTATTTTTCTTTTTACACTTAAATAATACTATTGTTTTAGCTTTCTTTTTCAACACTAATTGAGTAAGCAATATAGATTGAGATTTTGTAGTTAAAGGATTTATTGTATTTTTTAACATGTCAGAAAAAGCAGATGCAAAAGACCTTGGAAAGAAGAGGAGCAAAGACGGAGAGAAGGAAAGAGAAAAGGAAAAATTCAAATGGTCAATACATGGTTCAAGACCCTCATCAGATGTACAATATTCTCTACAGTCTCTGTCAGATTGTAAGCTCTCAGTCTCCTAGAATAATAGTTATTGTACACATTTCCTAAAATGCTGGAGAGCATTGGAGCACAGAAATGTATTTCCTGTTCAGATATATCTAAATGAGCTTTTCAGAGTTGCCCATAATTGTTAAGCTCTCAGATGGTTGTGCATAATGAAGCAAGATCTTACATATGAGACAGAAGCCAAAATTATCAAAGTACTTATGGTACAACAGTCACAAAAGTGTTTACATGAATGAAGATATATACTAATATATATTATTATAGTGTATATAACATAGTTTACATTATAAAATATATAAGTATATTTATGTAAATATTTGATTAGATATTGATATATATTAGTATATGTCCTCTTCTATATAGGTTCTATATATATATGTATATATAAAATCTTTTCTAAAAAACTTTATAGTCCTAACATTGAGTCATCTATCTTGGTGCTTCCAGAATGCATAATTCTCAGTTCACTCCTCTTTACATGAAAACATGTCCATTTACGCCCAGTATTATGCTGTATCATTTTTTTTCATTTTGTCTTCTTTCTGAATACATTGCTGTGATTTTTGTGAGAATAGCTTCATAGCTATGGCTTTGCATTTTTGCAGAAAGATATTTGGTGGTTTGGTAAAGAAAATACAAACACTAGTCATTTTTTTGTATTTTTAATTTCCTATTAAACATTTTTTTCTTATATTGATATCTTAAGTAATCTTTTTTGATAGTCGATGACATAACATCCCCCAATTTACTGATAATTATTCATATTTGTGAGATTGCAAAACCGTTTCTTGAGTTTCTTTGTAAAAATGAAGGTAATAATGCCTTTTTCTCTACCAAACTCATAGTTAAGGTCAACCTCAAGAAACAGTATGTAGTTCAAAGTTTGGACTGTGGACTAAAATTGCCTGGGTTCAGATCTCTGCTCCATGAAAAATATGTATTGGAGAAGGAAAAAATTTCCCTCTAGTCTCTCCAGGTTCTTCTAGCTGGTCTAAGAATCAAATTGATATGAGGCATATTCACAGAAGAAAAAAATAATAATCATTATGTATTACTACGTATGGGACCTTATAAGAAAAATAAGACCCAAAGACATGTTAGATAATTGAGGCTTACCTACCATGTGAGAGAAGGAGAAAGGGGGTAGGGGTTGTGACTTCAAATGGGAGGAAAACAATTCACTGGAGATGGGAAAACAAATGTAATGTTTGCTCTGCCAGGCAGAGACAGTGGAATACAGAGAGGACTCTGGTCTCCAGGCCATGCTGAGTGCCCCCCAAACACACCTGGCCCACATTCTTTATAGTCTCTTTGGTGACAGTACTCTGCCTGGACCAGGCCTTTAAATTCTTTTAGACAGTTACGAGGGGTGGTAAGTTCTTAAAAAGCATCAGGCTGAAATAATCCTCATGCCAAGGAGATACATTTTGGGGTGACAAATTTTGCTCCTGTACATATACAAATTTTCTTTTTAAATGTGAAAACGTATTTTTATAAGTTTGGCATATTTCACATCTTAATCCATTCTGGAGTGAGCCAGGGCTCACATCTAATTTACATAATGTGGCTTTAAAGATATTATTCTTCAATAAACATTATTTAGTGCAGTTATATATAACTGCTTAAACTTTAAAGGAATAAAACAAAACTTTTCAATTAAAAATAAAAACAAGAAGAAAGTAAATTCTGTTGTTTTGACCAGAATCTTTAAAGGACAAAAACACGATGAATCAAATGTAGTAATTTCAGGGATATTAGGGAATAAATATTGATTCTCAGAAGCAGATCTACAAGCATTATACATTTCAAACTAAGTTACCTTCTTAGTTTCCCTTTCTCATGAGAGGATTAATTTGTGGTTTTTTTCTCCTTGAAATGACATAGAAACTCCCAAACTTCTTTAAATTCAAATTAAAGATTCTATGAAAGTTAAGTTACATAGGCTAATAGCCAGAGTGAGTTTATGTAATAACTTTTTTACATTGAAATAAAATGATTCCTTAATGAATTATATGGTACTATTATGAAAGCAAAACTAATGAGACATTCTATACTATAGATGTACATTTGAGAGTTAGCATTTTTAAAATGCATGTCAAGTCGTTTACCTATTTTTCATCAGCAAAGATAAGGTCATTAAGAAATCTGAATGGTCTACCATGACCTGCCAGACCCATTTTGGCTAGAATTCCCATGACACAACATATGTTTGGATTTACAGGTTCTTCAGCAATACAGTCCCCTCAGATGGTAGTATATGCAACCTTCACACCTCTCTATTTGTTTGAAAAGAAGATATTTTTATTAGAGAAGATGGTAAGCACTAAGGCCAAGAAACTTGGTATAATTTATGGTGTTTGTGTGTGTCTGTGGTCCTTTGTTGTAGAAAAGTGTTGTTTTTTTTCGTTACCAAGTCATGTCTGACTCGTTGCAACCCCATGGAATGAAGCAAGCCAGTCCTCCACTATCTCCTAGAGTTTGCTCAATTCATGTCCATTGAGTCTGAGATGCCATCCAATCATCTTATCCTCTGCTATCCCCTTCTTTTGCCTTCAGTGTTTCCCAGCATTAGGTTCTTTGCAGTTAGTTGGTCTTCACATCAGGTGGCCAAAGTATTAGAGCTTCAGCTTCAGCATCAGTCCTTTCAATGAATTTTCAGGGTTGATTTCCTTTGAGATTGACTAGTTTGATCTCCTTGCTGTCCAAGGGACTCTCAAGAGTCTTCTCCAGCTCCACAATCCAAAAGCATCAATTCTTCAGCACTCAGCCTTCCTTATGGTCCACCTCTCACATTCATACATGATTACAGGAAAAAACATAGTTTTGACTATAATGCACCTTTGTCAGCAAAGTGATGTCTCTGCTTTTTAATACACTGTCCAGATTTGTCATAGCTTTCTTTCCACCGAGCAAGCGTTTTTTAATTTCATGGCCACAGTCACAGTCTGCAGTGATTTTGGTGCCCAAAAAAGGAAAATCTGTCCCAGCTCCCACTTTTTCCCATTCTATTTGTCATGAAGTGATGGGACCAGATGCCATGATCTTTAGTTTTAAATGTTGAGATTCAAGTCAGATTTTTCACTCTCCTCTTTCACCCTCATCAAGAAGCCCCTCTTCACTTTCTGCCATTAGAATAGTATCATCTGCATATATGAGGTTGTTGAAATTTCTCCCAGCAATCTTGATTTCAGCTTGTGATTCATCCAGCCTGGCATTTTGCATGATGTACTCTCATATAAGTTAAATAAGCAGGGTGACAGTAGATAGCCTTGTCTACTCGTTTCCCAATCTTGGACCAGTCTGTTGTTCCATGTCCAGTTCTAACTGTTGCTTCTTGACCTTCATACAGATTTCTCTGGAGACAGGTAAGGTGGTCTGATACTCCCATCTCTTTAGGAATTTTCCAAAGTTTGTCAACACCCTTTTGCAACAATGAAAGTAGAAAATATACCATTATTCAATTACAATTTTATTCTTGAATTTCAGTCTTGTCTCTGTAATTAAACACTTCGGTACAGGGACTCAGTACAGGCAAAGTTTTCTTAATGCTGTTCTGTGCTTAGTCCCTCAGTTGTGTCCCATTCTGAGACCAACCCCATGGACTATAGCCCACCAGGCTTCTCTGTCCATGGGACTTTTCCAGGGAAGAATACTGGGGTGGGTTGCCATGGCCTTTTCCAGGGGATCTTCCCAACCCAGGGATCCAACCCAGGTCTCCCACAATGCAGGCAGATTCTTTACCAGCTGTGCTACTGGGGAAGCCCAGATGATTGCAATAGTTTAATCTAAAAGAAAAAAAAAAAGATGTAGTTTTATATAGTTTATCAGTTCTCTTCATTGTAAACAAAGGGCATCAAATCATGTATTTTAGTGAGAATTGTATAAATCATTTCTAAGTAATAGTACATCACTTTTCTATAAACAGATCATACATACTTTCTTAACCTAAGACAAATTAAATGAATTCATATCTAGTAAACCACTGCTATGAATGCCTTAAAATAATACACACAAAAATGTTAATTGCTCTTTTCTTAGAAAATTAACAACTTATAGAAAATTTAGAAAATATGGACAAAGGGGTTTAAAATTTAAATATTTGTAATATAAATGCTTAGTCATAGGCACTGTTAACATTTTGGCCTATATACTTTGCCTTTTTTTTTTTTTCTTCTCTGCATATTTCCTACATGTATATGTGTATAAACTTTTTACTCAGGGAAATTCTATTTTACTTTCTGTTTTGAAATGAGCTTTTTCACTTGACACTGTATCACTAACATTTTCCTGTGATGTTAAACATTTGATAACATAATATTTAATAGTTACATGAGATGTGTGGATTTGCCATAATTTTATGTTATTTTTGGGTTTTGGACATAAAAAATCATTCTTTTCTCCTTCCCTTTTAAAGGGTAAAGCTCACTAAATTACTCTTTAATCTATTTAGACAAACATCTTATTGCATCTGTATTGATCCCTAACCCTCTAGGGGGAATTTTAAACATCCAACACTTTATTGCTAGAATTCCATGTGTCTGAAATCGTGTGAACTCCGGGAGTTGCTGATGGACAGGGAGGCCTGACATGCTGTGATTCATGGGGTCACAAAGAGTCGGACACAACTGAGCGACTGAATTGACTGATCATTACATTAAAGTATAAGAAAACAGTAATAAATAATTTGATTAATTAGAAAAAGCTAACTGTTTAAAAATTGAATGGAAATTTGGTTGAAATGTAAATACACCAATTGTATGATTATTGCACTTATATTTGTCTTCTGGATGATTTGACCAAGGAGCTTAAATGTTATCATTTCTTCTTCCTTTTCTTTCCTTCTTTGTGCCTCCACCTTCTCCTTCTCTTTTTTAGATAGGAAACATTCCTTACTGCAAAAGTCTGCAATGTAAGAAGGGTAATATTGTCAAGACAATAGGACAAAATGTGCTATTATGAATGTAGAGAAAAGGGCAGTTCTTCTGTTTTCATTTAAAAGTTGTTCAAGTTTGGTCATGGCTAAATTCAAGTGTGCTTCTCAGGGTCCCCCCTCAACTTAAGTCTCTTTTTAGGATGGCTGCATCAGCCCTGATTTTATTTTTTCTTAATCTTACTACCTGACATTGGCCATTGCCTTAGCTATTCCGAGATATTAAACCCTCTAATACTGTGGACTGCAAAAGACCATGAGCCATGCTTTGTGGAGTGTTCCATGGGAAGTACTTAAATACTTTTAAAAATTGAAACACAAAAAGATAAGATTGACATCGTAATTACACAAAAAAGAAGGCACAGAAAAATTCACTTGAACTTTTGTCTTTCTGACTGAAAAACCGGGAAACAAAATTTTTTAAATTTAAAAGTAAAAAAAAAGCACATGTTGACTCATTAATTCAACAGATGTTAATTAATTATTCTTTGCTAAACAGCTAGCTGGAATCTGAGGAAGACACCATGTTGAGCGTGACTAATAAGGACTTTCCCCACAAAGTTTAGAGTTGATGAGAAAAGCAGGCAAGCAAGCAGTAATAAAGTTAGAATATTAGCATAATAGAAGTTGCTTGGAATATGGTAGATGTAGCATTTAAATAAAGTGCATTGACTGAGTAACCAAATAAATGAATTAATGAAGGAGTGAAATAATGTATATGGAACACATAGCAGAGACATATCTTTCTGTCTAGTGGGTGACCAAGGAAATCACTGCAGATGGTGACTGCAGCCATGAAATTATAAATCGCTTGCTCCTTGGAAGAAAAGCTATGACAAACCTAGGCAACATATTAAAAAGCAGAGACATTACTTTGTTGACAAATGTTCATCTAGTCAAAGCTATCATTTTTCCAGGAGTCATGTATGGATGTGAGAGGTGGATCATAAAGAAAGCTGAGCACCAAATAATTGATGCTTTTGAACTGTGGTGTTGGAGAAGACTGCAAGGAGATCAAACCAATCAATCCTAAAGGAAAACAACCCTGAATATTCATCGGAAGGACTGATGCTGACGCTGAAACTCCAATCCTTTGGCCACCTGATGCGAAGAACTGACTCACTGGAAAAGACCCTGATGCTGGGAAAGATTGAAGGCAGGAGGAGAGGGGGACAACAGAGGATGAGATGGTTGGATGACATCACAGACTCTATGGACATGGGTTTGAGCAACCTCCCGAAGTTGGTGATGGACAAGGAAGCCTGATGTGCTGCAGTCCATGGGGTTGCAGAGTCAGACACAACTGAGCAAGTGAACTGAACTGAGGGAAGTCTTCCCAAAGGAAAAAAAAGAAAATTGTTGAAGCAGTGGCTTTAAAGTTAGCCTGGAAAGTAGGAAAAAGCATATGCGTGAAGCAGAAGGAAGCTTATGTTGGAAAGTTTGGAGGTGAAGGATAACCCACTGGGTTCAAGGGACTACTGGAGTTTGAACAGACTGCAAAAGAAGAAGTTTTAGAGGCAGTCTGAGGTGTAGGGGGGAGCCTGGACATGCAGAGTGTTATAAATCCTCACTGTGGGGGTTGAAATGTCTTACAGGGTCCAGTGGTTCAGGAATTGGCCCAGTGTCTGTAACAGTAATGAGATGAGCTTCCAAGCTGTAATGAACCGCCTCCAACATTACAGTCTCCTGCTGTTTCTTTTACGTTACCTATTAGGATAAGCAGGGTCTCTTGGTAGAGATCAGAATATAAAGATGATATCATGTTTTGAAGATAAATCTACAGAAGAAAATTCTTTCTAATGGAATTTTATTAAATGGAGTACATAGCAAAAAATTCTAGCCCCAAAGACAAGAAGAGCAACATGTAAAATAAAATCAACACTTTACCTTTATGTGAGGAATTGGCAAAGAATGCAAGAAAACAAAGCAAAACATGGAAAGAAACAGTTTCACAAATTACTCTATCTTATCCCCCCATCTTGTTACTTCTGGGTCTTCTAAATTTTAGTTTTATTTGTTTATTTATTATTTCCTTTTTATTTAAATGGGTTAACTGGGAGTTCTAAAAAAGCCTCCTCTCCCTTCTCAAACCCTTACTTTTAGAATATCTGAGGTGGACTGACTAAGGGAGTGAAAGGGTGTTATGGGCAAGGAAACTTCTGGTTTGTCTTACATTTGGGCTTCCTTGGTGACTCAGTGGTAAAGAATCCGCCTGCCAGTACAGGAGATGCGGGTTCAATCCCTGGGTCAGGAAGATTCCCCTAGAAAAGGAAATGGCGACCCATTCCAGTACTCTTGCCTGGAAAATCCCATGGACAGAGGACCCTGGCAGATTACAGTCCATGGGGTTGCAAAAAGCCAGATACTACTTAGTGATTAAACAACAACAAAAACATGAATTATTCAAAAATATTTCCTGAAGAGGCCTAGTAAGTATTTCACTAGAACATTTCACTATTTTAAATTACTCTCTGTCCCTAATTCTAATATAAGGAAATCTGGAACCCTTGAACAAAGTTTCCCAATATCAAACTATGAAAATTATTAAGCATTAATTTACCTTATTCAGAAGTATTGTGTAGTATGTTGGAAATAAAGTGAAGTATGAGAAACTGGCTTACATACTTTCAGTTCAGTTCAGTTGCTCAGTCGTGTCTGACTCTTTGTGACCCCATGAATCGCAGCACGCCAGGCCTCCCTGTCCATCACCAACTCCCGGAGTTCACTCAAACTCGCGTCCATCGAGTCAGTGATGTCATCCAGCCATCTCATTCTCTGTCGTCCCCTTCTCCTCCTGCCCCCAATCCCTCCCAGCATCAGAGTCTTTTCCACATCCTTTCCACATCAAGCTAATACTTTTGTGAATTATTTAAATAATAAAATAGATGAAAATACCATACATAATTATTTAATACTATATCTTAGATCTTCTGAATGCCTTGAATAGTTTTGTTTTTTGGTGTTCCACTGTTCAAAAGAGAAAGCAGGTGGATTATAATTTTGGTTGTAATTATAAGAAGGAATTGAGATATATAGAGCAAATGTATGAACTATCCAGAAATTATTCAACTTATAAATACTACTTAGGGCTTTCCCAGTGGTTCAGTGGGTAAAGAATCTGCCTGCAATGCAGGAGACACAAGAGATGCCAGTTCAATCCCTGGGTCAGGAAGATCCCCTGGAGGGGGAAAATGGCAACCCACTCCAGTATTCTTGCCTGGGAAATTCAATGGACAAAGGAGCCTGCCAGGCTATAGTCCAAAGGGTCGCAAAGAGTTGACCTTGAATTATTAAAGCATAATTTCAGAGGTTTCTGAATTTTTTCAATGAATTGCCAACATATAGATGGGATAAAAGGGGCATGACAATTTCCTCTCCTTAAATCAGTGCTTTAAAAAAAATTTAAAACATTGAAGCAACTTTTCTCTTTATTCCATATATTTATAAAGCTTTTAAATGACTCTACTGAACTTAATACATGTTCTAGCTGAGGCAATAACTTCCAATAGGCTAGTAGGTGAGCTTCTGATCCTAATTCAAATTACTACTTTGTAAATTTTCATTTTCAAACATTGCTATTTGCATAGAAATTGATGATATAAAACCACGAGGAAGAAAAACAGTTATTGGCAAAACTGACTTTAATGTAGTTAATGTTTTATTTTACTTTAACTGTGTCAGCGTTTAGACCATAATATCAGAATTTGACTACAGGGTATGTTACTTTAACCTTCACATACCTTTCAGTTTCTTATGGCGTCTTTCAGCCATCAGTTGGTAGCTGAATTTCTACAATGACTTGAATTTCTTCCAATGACTTGATTTGGATTTGCCTGGACCATCTGCCCTTCTGTGAATGCCTCCTTTGTCAGGAGTGATCATGGGGATTTTGTGCAGGGAAGCCTGAGGACATAAACTGTAGACCAGGCAACTGCTTACCCTCATGGACCCAACACACTAAGGGCAGTGGGGTTTTTTGAAAACTATCGAGCAATTGTTAGTGCTTAAAAAAAAAAAAAAAAAACTGACAAAGACTTTATATGTTAAGTACTTGTATCAAATCTTTAACCTTTAAAGAAAGTGTTAGTAGCTCAGTTGTGTCCAACTCTTTGTGACCCCATATGGACTGTATAGCCCACCAGGCTCCTCTGTCCATAGAATTTTCCAGGCAGGAATACTGTGTAGCCTTTCCCTTCTCCAGGGGATCTTCCCCACCCAGGGATTAAACCTGGATCTCCTACACTGCAGGCAGATTCTTTACCATTTGAGACTCCAGGGAAGCCCAACAAAAATAATAGTTGATTAATTTTGGACCAAAACTGATATTCTGAGACTTTTGCAATGTCATAGAATCTTAAAATCTTAGAACCAAAACTGATATTCTGAGACTTTTGCAATGTCATAGAATCTTAAAATCCTAGCTCTAGTCCCTCATTTTGTAAATAAAGAAAGGGAGCCCCACATACCCTAAAAGACTGAAAGAAATACAGAGAGTAATAGCGCTTACACTACGTGTGTGTGTTAGTAACTTAGTCATGTTGGACTCTTTGCAACCCCATGGACTGTAGCCCACAAGGCTCCTCTGTCCATGGGATTCTCCAGGCAAGTATTCTGGAGTGGGTTGCCATTTCCTTCTCCAGGGCACCTTCCTGACCCAGGGATCAAAGCTGGATCTCCTGCATTACAGGCAGATTCTCTACCACCTGAGCTACCAGGGAGGCCCTAGTGCTTATGCTAAAGGATGAGGAAATATTACCACTATATCTCTCTAGAATAGTGGTGATAATATTTATATAATGATGGAAAGTGTTATCTTTAATGCATAAAGCAGATACAAAACTCCTTTTAACCCTGCATTCCACTTTTTAGGCTGATTCTGCTGAGAAGCTTAGAGAATATGGGCTTTCCCATATCTGTAGCCATCCTGTGCTGGTCACAAGAACTAGATCCTGCCCCCTTATAGCACCGCCAAAACCACCTCCTGTACCTCCCTGGAAACTCTTTCGTCCAAAAAAAGAAGCTGTTATAACAGATGAAGCTCAAGGTATGGTTCATCTTGTCCAAAAATCTAATCAACTTTCTCTCTATGAAGTTCTAATAGTTCTATTTGTAATATGAGAGATATATCAAAAAAGCAATCCAACATTACACTTAAAGCCTTCATCTAATTTTATGTCTGAAAGGATGACTTCTGCACATCTCAGACTCTGATTAGTTTGGTTTTCACATCTAAACTGACCAGATAAATACAGGCCATTCTTTGGGTGATGGCACTATGATTATAACTGTGATAGAAAAGTGGTTTGGAGCACATAAACAGCATATATGTTAACCCACTGGTGTGGATTTCAAACATGGGGATCATTCTGTGCTGCCCAGTAGGACATCATCTTTAATTGACTGAATTTTATTTAAAACTGCTATAGGAGTAAGACTTCTGCCTGGGCTGGCTCCTGTCAATATCGTCGTGTAGCCAATGAGCAGCAATTGTACTTGGAAATACACAGATTCACACAGGCTGAGAATATGCTAAGGAGTCTGTTCCCATTTGGTTCTTATTCCTATCTTTTATTTCTGAATTCCTTATAATCCAAGTCTAATTTTTATTCCTTTTATCATTTCTCTATGTCTTCATTTACACTCCTTCTGTGAGCACCATGTTTGAATGGAAGAGAGACCAACATGGCAAGAGAAGAGTTGAGCAAGACCATAAATGGAAAATCATGAGCAGAGGGGATTAGAAAACAAAAACTAAAAATTAAAAAATTATGGCCTAGCAGAATAGCTCAGTTTGTTTATGTTGATTCAAAGTAAACATATGGCCTTTCTGTAGCTAATTTACACTTGTAGGTTTTAATGAATGATGATAAAGAATTGGAGTGCTGTGGTTTATATATGTGTGTGTGTGTGTGTGTGTGTGTGTGTGTGTGTGTGTGTGTGTATTTCCTATTCCAAAAAGCTTAAATTATCTTTTTTGTTATCTTTGTGTTCTTTTCCTTGCTTTCTCATTTTCTTCCTTTTTCTTTTCCAGTACCTCATTATCTTCTAATTGTATTGATCCAGTAACAGGTCATCACATTCTAGAGGTTACTGCATTAGGCCTGTCCTTGAATGAACAATGAAGACAAAGCCACAGTGAACATACCTAGTGCCAGTTTACTAAAGGCATCCCTAAGAAGCATGTAAATAAGCTTTAAGTGGTTGGTCCCATGAACCATGTCTTATACTCTTAATGATGGTGCTTGCTGTGTTCCTGCGACCAATTCAAGTACTGCTGATACTTCAGTGCATGGGACAAAAGAACTGTATCTCAGCCACAGAGTAATACATAAGTCTCAGTGGTACTTACGGTACCACTGGTACAGTGGTACTCAGGATCCTAAAACTACAATAGCCACAGAGATTGGAGTATTTACCTGTTCCTTGCCTCCTACGTCCAACCATAATTTACATGTTTTTAAGATATAAATAACAACTGTTAACCATGTAATTTTCCTCACATTTGCTTTCTGCCTACATTGATACAACCAGTACAGCTGGTGGCAAAAATTTTCTAGCACAACATGTTTTATCCTTGCCAGAAAAGAACAAAGATTAAAGAAATATCTGGTTTAGATGTAAAGGAGAAATGGTCAGTTTATTTTTATTTATTTATTTTTTTTACTAACCTTGTCTGCCTCTCTCCCACCTGCTTCATTATTTCAGTTATTTCCTTACATTCCTTGAGTTTCTGCAACAGGCTGTTGATGCCACTCCAGTGCCAACTGTTGATTTTGATTCCAGGAACTTTCCAACTTTCCTCCCTCCCTCTTTCCTTCCTGTCCACTTTCGTTTTTCCAAAGATCAGAATTCACATGATGCTTGAGAGAAAAATCTTGCTATATTTTAATTTAATTAAAAGCTATATTTTAATTAAATGCGAAGATGGTTGTACTCAGTTGTGCCTTCCTCTTTGTGACCCCATGGACTGTAGCCCGCCAGGCTTCTCTGTCCACGGGAGTTTCCCGGCAAGAATACTGGAGTGAGTTGCCAATTCCTCCTCCAGGGGATTTTCTTGACTCAGGGATCGAAACTGTCTCCTGCATCTCCTCCAAAGGCAGGCGGATTCTTTACCGCTGAGCCACCTGGGAAACCCTAAATGCATAGAGGCACACTTAAAACAGTTCTTTCAGAATATCAGAAATACATGAAGGAAAGGAAAAATATTAAAATATTTTTTAACATTTTAAATAGCTGAAAAATATTACAGCTATTTTCTGATTTTGCTACTGACTGTTGTATAACTCTGTGTCTCTGTTGTAAGCTGTGGAAGAAAACCTCAGGCTTGATGGGATTCCAGAACTGAGGTCTTCCACTTCGAGGCTTACCACATCGCTGTCTTCTCTCCACTGGGTTTAGTATTTCAAGTGAAAATAACAGGAAACAGAGAAAGAGATCAATTTAGAGATGATCACAGAAGAAGCACAGAAAAGTCAAATGCACTGTGTCATATTCTCACTTCTTTTCATCCTGTGGGCATCTTTTTCACTGCTATAGGAGCTTTTGTTAAGATAATCATGCCTAATGTTTAATTTACTGTTCACCATATTTGTGCATGGGCTGTGTGCCTTCTCTATTGAGAAGTTACTTCTTTGTCATCTTCAGACACCTTTAGGAATACCTGTAACTAATTTCTTGGCCTATTGCTTTCTTTTCTATTTCTGACCTTTACTTGTTACATTTTCTGTTCTTCCTACTACTAACTTCATGTATTTAGCCCACTTTTTTTTTCATGTCTTGAGCAATTGTGTTGTTAGAGGTTAACTAAACGAAAACATTTTTTAGTAAAAGACTTTTATAGAAAGTCTTTCTTGTACTTGAAAAAGCAGTGAATGCCAAATACAGTAATAACTCTAGAAGACATGACTGATTTTCTCCCTTGAGATTTCATTGTTTCATGTTGTAAATCTGGAAAGCAACTGAAGGAAGACTAAAGAAATCTCAAATTGGCAGGATCTATAAAGCCTTTTTAGTACGAAACTTTATATATCACGTACATTTCTATTTAAGTCTACTGAAATTTGCTGAGTAAATGGATAATCTAATCAGTATTGCATTAAATGTTAAATTCTACGTATAATCTTGGAATATTTCTTTTAACAAGTGTAGAACACTGCCTTTCTCTTTTTAGAAATAGTAATAAAGAAGCCTGACCAATTTCTTGAGATTTCAAGTCCATTTTTGAATTATAGAATGACTCCATTTACCATTCCAACAGAAACGTAAGTATTTAACAGTCTTTCCCATGAATACCTCTTGTTAACAGATAAAGTATTTTGTGATTTTGTGTAGTTAAAAATGTATGGTTTGGTGGCAAATGTATTTAAGTTTGTGTAAATGCAGTGATTATAGGAAAACAAAAATGTAGGTTCTATTTCACAGTAATAAACATTTAAGATAAATTTTGAATTGGTTAAAATAAGGCCTACATATGTCAGGTTTTACAGCTTTGGCTTCTGTCTGAGAAGCCATATACTGAGACACAGTATTTTGTTTTACTTTATTTTTTAAATATAAATTTATTTATTTTAATTGGAGGTTAATTACTTTACAGTATTGTTTTACTTTAAAAGTTAGCATTGGGAAATGTTTTTGATTCAGTTCAGTTCACTCTCTCAGTTGTGTCTGACTCTTTGCAACCCCGTGAACCGCAGCACGCCAGGCCTCCCTGTCCATCACCAACTCCCGGAGTTCACCCAAACCCGTGTCCATCGAGTCGGTGATGCCATCCAACCGTCTCATCCTCTGTCGTCCCCTTCTCCTCCTGCCCTCAATCTTTCCCAGCATCAGGGTCTTTTCAAATGAGTCAGCTCTTTATTACCTGGTAAATTATATCACAAGATCAAATGATTGTCATAAATACCTGGGAGATGAAGTCCGTCACTCTTAGAAGGAAACAAACAAACAAAAAGAGCTAACTAAATATAACAGCAAAGACAATGAAGAAGAAAAAGAAAGAAGGGAAGGAAGAATCCAAATTTACTAATATTTGAGTGTGACAGTAGGGATAGAAATAAAACCTGTGATCCTGGATCTCATGTTTTTAACAAGTTCATGTCTATGTGCTCAGTCACTCACTTGTGTCTGACTCTTTGTGAACCTATGGACTGTAGCCTGCCAGGCTCCTCTGTCCATGGAATTTTCCAGGCAAGAACAGGTTGCCATTTCCTACTCCAGGGGCTCTTCTCCACCCAGGGATTGAGTCGGCATCTCTTGCATCTTCTGAATTGGCAAGCAGATTCTGTATCACTAGTGCCACCTGGGAAGTTCATCGTGGCGAAAATGAAGTCTACAGATAGCAGAAATGAAAAGGAGCAGTGGGTGATATGATTTTACCATTAAAAGTGTGGTGGTTTATTATGAAGCAATTGATAACTAACACATGGATATGTACATATATCAAGGATTATCAATTTTTTGTGCAGTTAACTATATTTCAATAATCCCTCAATAAAGTTGTAAAAAATAAAAATAAATAATATTCAATAGTAATAATATGTAAAATGGTTTACAAAATGGGGTTCTAGAACCAAGGAAGACAAAATAACTGATATATAGAATTCAATGGATGTGCTTAATCACAGATTAGGTAAAACAAGAAAAAGACAAGTTAGAAAAATGAAAAACAGGTCAAAAGACAACATCCAGACTGATGTTCAGAGACTAAAACAAAAAAAAAAAAAAAGAGGGAAAGTACAGTAAATGACTTATAAGACAAGTTGATAAAGATCAACATACTTGTATATGGGTCCTTAGAAGTACAGGATAGAGTTTGGGGAATAATCATGAAATAAAAATATAGTGGGAAAATTTTCCAGAAAGTTAAAAAACTAAATCAAGATTTAGGAATTTCTAAGAAACGTCACATAATATAAATGGAGAGAAAACTGCAGCTGGATATTATAGTAAAACCTAAGACTGATAATATGATAATATATAGATATAAAGTGAAAAAATACTCCAACAAAAATCAGCATGGATAAATGTCACATACAAAAATATTAGACCAAAGAAATCTGGTACAAAATGTATATGGTTTATTTTTAATTATTTTACTAATACAGATTTTTTTTAATAAAAGCAATATATGGTGCTGGAACTCAATAGTCGGGAAGTTACCCATGGGGAGGAGTGTTGGCTGTGATGGGCAAGGGCAGGATTTGTGGGGCCTGATAATACCTCTTGATCTGAATAATGGTGATATGGCCGTGTTCACTTGGTAGGTTTTCATCAGGTTTTACATTTATGATGTGTGTACTTTATTCTAATTTTTTAAATCATTAAAATTTGTGAATGGCTTATATATATATGATAGGCTTATATATGTCATGAATACAATTACCGCTAGGTATGGTTTATCCTTCCCTTGGATATATTAAAATCCATGCTAAGAGTATAAACTGATGAATAAAAGCAGTCAGAATTTAGATCAGAAGCCTATTCATTGTACTTTCCTACTTCCAGAGCCTGTTTGCATCATAGCCAGTCAATCTACAATTTTTGGATTCTAGTTAAGTTGAAGATATTAGGAATATTATTGAAATATCTTACTTTTAAGGCCACTGCAGCTCTGTGCCATCAACGATTAAACAGTGAAAAGCGGGTGAGGAGAGACTGCTAGGCTGCAAAGCAGACATAGTTAGCCATGGGAATCTTATACACAGAAAATTCAATTTGCTGCTACCTTGGTTTGAAAGATTTGTTCTGTTATATATTTGCAAATCTAGTTTTCCTCAAACTTTCATTTTAACCTGTAAAAAATCATATAAATAAATTATTAATTTCTATACACATCTTAAATAAGTTTTAAAAGTTAGCTGAATTTATTTAAACATTTTAAATTGCATTTACAACAGTGGCATATTTGATTTTTCTTTACGTACTTTAAAAGCCAAAAAGAATAATAAATAAACTCTTACCAATTATACGAGAAAGGAGAAAATGTTAGTCACTCAGTCATATTCGACTCTTTGCGACCCCATGGGCTATAGTCTGCCAGGCCCCTCTGTTCATGGAATTCTCCAAGAAAGAATACTGGAGTGGGTTGCCATTCCGTTTTCCAGGAAATCTTCCCGAACCAGGGATTGAACCCAGGTCTCCCTTATTGCAGGCAGATTCCTTACTGTCTGAACCACCAGGGTCATCCCTTACCAATTATATAAATCATCATTAAAAATTCAAATAATCAAAATGATGTTTCTGGGGAACCATGGTTTTTCCTATGCATAAGTATTGATGCTTTTGAACCGTGGTGTTGGAGAAGACTCTTGAGAGTCCCTTGGACTGCAAGGAGATCCAACCAGTCCATCCTAAAGGAGCTCAGTCCTGGGTGTTCATTGAGGACTGATGCTGAAGCTGAAACTCCATTCCTTTGGCCACCTGATACAAAGAGCTGACTCATTTGAAAAGACCTTGATGCTGGGAAAGATGAAGGCAGGAGGAGAAGGGGACCACAGAAAATGAGATGGTTGGATGGCATCACTGACTTAATGGACATGAGTTTGGGTAAACTCCGGGAGTTGGTGATAGACAGGGAGGCCTGGTGTGCTGCGGTCCATGGGGTCACAAAAAGTCAGACACAACTGAACGACTGAATTGAACTATTAGATTTTACAAACCAAAAATTCTCTCATACCTATAACTCTCATTCGTATCCGACCTTTTGCAATCCCTTGGACTGTAGCCCACCAGGCTCCTCTGTCCATGGGATTCTCCAGGCAAGAATACTGGAGTGGGTAGCCATTTCCTTCTCCAGAGGACCTTCCCAACCCAGGGATCGAACCTGAGTCTCCTGCATTGCAGGCGGATTCTTTACCACTGAGCCACCAGGGAAGCCTCCATAACTTCATTATAAGCCTAAAATTAAATATAAAGCTATATTTTATGGCCTAATTTGTTAGATTATGTAACATGCTACATTTTTTCATCTGTTGCAAACACAAAATACCATGTAGAGACAGAATTTTCTTAAACATAAAAATAGTAAACCTTGTAATTTTTCTACTTAATTTTATAGTTAGTGTTACCCACTATGATAATTTTATCATTCCAAATAGTTTTTGATTGTCTATTAACTCACTGAGATTGCATACTTCTCAAATATTTTATGGACTGTATGAACCAGAGTTGCAGACCATCAGGACTAAGTTTTCCAGGATTCAAAGTGTCACACACTGACCTCTAGAATCTCTATGCTAAGAGGGACCACAAACGGTTGGTTTCACAGCCTGAACTTCCCATGTGACTCCCTTACTTGATTTTCTTATTCCTCCTTTCAGTTTTTTTTTACCTAATTAAGGTGGATGAAATTCTGTAACCTGGGTCTAGGTGACTTCAACACTTGATTGGATTCAGTTAACATATTCACTGCTTGAACCTGTTAGGGATTTCCTTGTATATCCATTGTAACTGGCCTAGACAAAAGCAAAAACATGTGTGAATGGCATTTCATCCTACCTGACTGCTAGATAGTCAGAGTTCTCAGGTCGGCATAAAAGAAAGCTGGTCGGTTGGTTTGTTTTTGATGAGCCCTGGAGTGTGACTGCTACACAATTCCTTTTCCTTGAAACATTGTCGTTGTAGCAACCATATGCCTGGTTCGCCTGTTCCTGGCTCCTGGCCGTGTCTGCAAGAATCAGAGCTTCACAAGTGTTTGTGCTACCCTCTAGTGGCAGTTTCAGGTAAATCTGAGACAAAAGCTAAAACGAGGTAAAGCAAGTTTTACCAAACAGAAGGCAATGGCAACCCACTCCAGTATTCTTGCCTGGAGAATCCCAGGGACAGAGGAGCCTGGTAGGCTGCCATCTATGGGGTCACACAGAGTCGGACACTACTGAAGCGACTTAGCAGCAGCAGCAGCAGCAAGGAAAAATCCAAAAGTAAAGGAAGTTCTATATACATGAAAATTAATTTTACCTTTGAAACACACATACTTAAAATATTTGTACTATAACAAATCTATTTCTGTTGTTATCGTCCAGTTGCTAAGTCGTGTGCAACTCTGCAGCCTCATGGAGTGCAGCACACCCGGTCTCCCTGTCCCTCACCATCTCCCAGAGTTTGCCCAAGTTCATGTTCATTGAATCAGTGATGCTATCATATTGTACCCATAAACTTCTAGCTTTGGCAGTGTTGATTTGAGGGTCATGTCAGTAATAACCTGAAAGAAAATACAGTGTACTTGGCTAGCTACTATAAATATCACACACCCATAATTAAAATTTTGACTTCTATTTCACTGATACATTGCTCTGATACTCAGTTAAGTCAATTCCTAATGTAAGATTCCTGTGTGTTCTGATCATCAACAAAGATGACCACCATAGCTTTAAAATAAACTGTGTTCCAGGAAAGTTTTACAGCATTGCACTGACTGACAGAGACTAGTGCTTCAGTAGTATAGAAAGCAATTAAATGTTTTTAACACAAATTAAAAAAAAATATACTACTGGTTGTGGAAGAAGGAGATTGATAAAATGAACAAAATCAGGACTTTCTATTGTTGACAAAACATTAAAGGGATATTATTCAATCACTATAAAAAGAAGGAAATCTTGCTACTTGTGACAATATAGACAGATCTTTAGGACATCATGTCAAGTGAAATTAGGCAGACAAGGAAGACAAATACCATATATTCTCACTTCTTTGTGGCATCTAAGCAAATAAACAAACTCGTAGATACAGGAGAATAGACTGGTGGCTGCCGGAGGCAGGAGGTCAGGGTGGATGAAGTGGGTGAAGGAAACCAAAAGATACAAACTTCCAGTTATAAAATAAATAAGTCCTGGGAATGCAATGTGTAGCATGGGAACTATAGTTATTAATGATGATGCTTTAGTCCCTAAGTCATGTCTGACTCTTGCAACCCCTTGGACTGTAGCCTGCCAGGCTCCTCTGTCCATGGGATTTCCCAGGCAAGAATATTGGAGTGGGTTGCCATTTCCTCCTCCAGGGGATCTTTCCAACCTAGGGATTGAACTCGTGTCTCCTGCATCGACCCAGGTGGACTCTACTGCTGAGTGACCAGGGAAGCCATAGTTCATAATACTGTGTTATATATTTGAAAATTACTGAGAGAATAAGCCCTAAAAGTTCTTATCACAAGGGGAAGAAATTGTAACTATGTGTGGTGATGTACATTTCTTAGAGTTTTGATTACCATTTTGCCATGTATACAAATACTGATTGTTATGTTGAATGCCTGAAACTAATAATAATGTTGTATGTCACTTATATCTCAATAAAAACTGCACTTATTTATTAGTACCTTTAAACAAGAAGTTAAGATTAACAGAAATTTTTCTTTCTTTCTTTTTTTTTTTTAGTCATTTTGTACGATCTTTTATTAAGAAAGGGCAGGTTCCAGGATCTGGTTTATCTTCCCTTACTGAAAATGATGAAACTGCAACCTTTAGCCAGATAGACTTAAACCAATTGACAAAAATTATGTCTCAGGTAACTATGTTACTCTTATTATTAGCCCAGTTCTTAACAATGAAAGGTTTTTTTTCCCCTTAAACTGTGAAATGTATATAAATGTATTTGAGCACAATAAATAATACTGAAAATGAGCTTCTTATGTACCTATTTCACAGTACCCCCACAGGTACCCCACACAGGTACCCCTCTGCTCCTCCCACAGTAATCAGGAAAGTATGTGTCCCAGGGGCAGGGCTACACAATACAAGGGTTTATTGGTATGTCTGAACTGGGAAAGGAACCCTTTAAATCGGGTCGCCCCAAATGAACTGAACCTGAGAGAGACATTAACCCCATGTGTTAAAGCCATTGAGATTTCAGGACTGGTTTGTTATCACAGACTAGTCAGCCTTATATGGTTCATGTTTTTAAACAGCAAAACTGCCTTACCTTTGCCTCTTAAAATAGATATAAATTTTATGATAGGGAAAACATGACTGTTTTCAGATGTTCCCTAAAGGTTAAGATTTAGCACAAGTCAGGAATTAATTATTTACCTGTTTCTTCTTCCACCTTCATCCTTACTTCCAGCTGTAATGGAAGAAAGATGATAAGGGGTAAAAATATTCGTTCTTTAAAAATATTCTAGCTGTGGAAGGATTAGGTATTTTTTCTTATACAACTTTATGTACAACTAATTGCTTCATTTTTTTTTCTCGCTTGCTTATTTTTTCTATGACACATTAGAAAGCTGTCCCAAACAACTTTTTTTTTTTTTTAAAGAAACACCATTAAAAAAACACCCTCTGAACACCTTCACCACACAAACATGTGAGATAACTCTATCAATGCCGACTATTTTCCTGGAAACATCACCCCTGGGATACTTTGCTTTCTTGCTCTTGTTCAAACTGATAGAAACCTGCAGTTGTCATCCTGGGACTTTCTCTTCTCTCTCTCCTCTGATGCATTTTCTAGTTTTTGGAAACTATGCTGTCCTCCTACTTTATACTTTAATTTCAATGGCATGCATCTTCTAATACTCCCTGAGAGAAGATGCATGGAAAGTGAAGACTATGAGAACAAGAAGTTATTTGTATATTCTTGAGGTTAACCCTTTATTACACATACGATTTGGAAATAATTTCTCTCATTCCGTAGGCTGCATTTTCACTGTTGATTAGCTCTTTTTGAATGACAGAAGATTTTCTACATAGTCCAATTTTTTTTTTACTTTTGTTGTCTGTTTTTGCTGTCAAATCTAAGAAACCAGTGTCAAATCCAACGTCACGAAGCTCTTCACCTATGTTTTCTTTGAAAAGTTGTTTTCAGTTTTAGTCTCTTTTTTTAAAATCAGCTTTACATTCAAACTTCCCGTTGAATTTATTTCACTTTCCTATTTTTAGATTCTAAGAGCTCTACCTTGTTCTTGATGTATTTTTATAGAAGTTTACTATTTGAGAAATGACTATCTTCTTAACTTTCTGATAATACTAACTTTTAAAATGTCTCCTCATATGATTATTTCTGGTTCCTATGAATCTCTCTAGGCACATCCATTAGTTTCTTTCTTTTATATGGGGCTCTTTCCTCAACTGCCTGGTAGCACTTTGTTAGACACATATCAGGAGTTTATGACATTAAAGGGCTGCTGATTAGAAGAAGCTTTATGGCATGGATAGAGCTTGTCAGCTAGTAGCTTTAACTTGAGATAATTGGGGATAAATGAGCTTCATTCAAGGGTGGGACTGGCTCCAAATATGAGATTCCCTGAGGTTTTCCTCCAGCTCTGTTCAGTTTCATAGGTTAAGGGTTCTCTAATCTCCCTGCTGGGGTGGAATGTGGTGGTAAGGATTGTCATACTTTTATCCACCAGAGTTATTAAAGCCAAGCAGCAGAGTTCCTGAGAGTCTCAAAATTCATCATGTGGATGTTCACTTAATTCCTCTCCTCTCTTTGTAGTAGCCTTTCTTGCTTCCCACGCTGTCTGTGAACCCAGATCTGGAGATTTTTCATTTAATTTCTCCACTTAAATCAAGCTCCAATGTCCTATTTAGGCTGAAGAAGGATAGATGCTAAACCAGAAGGGATTAGGGAGAAGTGGGGACTTGTCTGTTCCTTATATAGACATTCAACCCACCCCATTATTTTCAGCCTGTATCTCATTTCCTCCTTTTCAGTTCAGTTAAGTCACTCAGATGCGTCCAACTCTTTGCGACCCCATGGACTGCAGCAGGCCAGGCCTCCCTGTCCATCACCAGCTCCTGGAGTTCACTCAAACTCATGTCCATCGAGTCGGTGATGCCATCCAACCATCTCATCCTCTGGTGTCCCCTTCTCCTCCTGCCTTCAATCTTTCCCAGCATCAGGGTCTTTTGAATGAGTCAGTTCTTCACATCAGGTGGCCAAAGTACTGGAGTATTCTCCTTCTCAGATGCCTGCTAATTGTTTCTGGGCTTTTAAGGCTTGGATGGGCTTGCTTCTCACTAACACTTCATATTCAGTTATCTCTACTCTGTTTTCTTCTCCACCCACTTTACATCATCCAAAATATTGTTAGCATCACCCACCACTAGTCTGTATAAATTTATACAATTTTATCTTTTAAATTATTTTCATTGTGTTTTAGAAATAGCAGAGTACTACATGTGCATTCAGTGTATTTTCCCTGTTAAAAGTTTGAGAAACCATTTTTAATACTTTGAAATAATCCTCTCTAGTTTCTGTATGTGTGCTTAGTCACTCAGTCGTGTCCAGCTCCTGCAACCCCATGGACTGTAGCCCACCAGGCTTCTCTGTCCATGGGATTCTCCAGGCAAGAATACTGGAGTGGGTTGCCATCTCCTTCTCCAGGGGATCTTCCTGACCCAGGAATCAAACCCAGGTCTCCTGCATTGCAGGTAGATTCTTTACTGACTGAGCTACAAGGGAAGGCCCACTAGTTTCTGTATAGTAACCATTAATCATAATCTCATTTTAGTCAGTCAGTATAAATTATTGGTGTATAAGTTATAAATTATCAGTGCCTCATACCATCTAACATATCAACTCAGGGATATTGT
This sequence comes from Ovis aries, assembly GCF_016772045.2. NCBI lineage: Eukaryota > Metazoa > Chordata > Mammalia > Artiodactyla > Bovidae > Ovis > Ovis aries. The sequence goes on from NC_056061.1 coordinate 71,205,404, forward strand.
TGTTTTAATTTAAATTTTCTTATAAGATTCAAACATGTAATAAGCTCATACAAGCAGTATTTTAATGTCACAAATGTAAACTCTCACTCAAATTCACATCTTTTGGATTTTAAGGTTGAAAAAAAATTCCATTTTGCTGTATGTTTTAGTAAGGATTTAGAGAAATTTCGATTTCTCCAGTGTTTAGAAGACTGTATGAAACCTTTTAAAAACCGTGGTGCTTTAGAGAGCAGTCATGTTTTGTTGAACTGATAAATGATTTCTCAGTGTGTTCCTTTCAATTCACAGGGAAATGTTGCTTCACAACCTGTACTCGGAAAAGGTAAATCAATAATCTCCTCATGACTTTTTTCTCAGATATCACAATACAAAGGGGTCTCTGCTTCCTGACAGCTTCTTGCTCTCCCTTCTCCTGTTCCCAGCACCCCTCCCCTCACCCCAAGGTCTCCTCTGATGTGTAGAGTCTAATCTGCTCCCGGCTAGAAAAATCAGATGATCACACTCGTTAAATTCAAGCTTAAAGTCAACATGAAAGACAATCTGATTAAAGCCCCATGAGTCATGCTCATGTGTTTTAATGCATGCATGTTGGATCAAAGCACTAAAACCACTGCAGATTCCTCAGTTCCTGAATAATGACTTGTGTGTGTGAAAGTGTGAGTTGCTCAGTCACGTCTGACTCTGTGACCCCGTGGACTTGTAGTTGCTCGGTCTTGCCTGACCCTGTGTGACCCCATGGAGTGCCACCAGGCTTCTCTGTCCATGGGATTCTCCAGGCAAGATTACTGGAGTGAGTTGCCATTCCCTTCTCCAGGAGATCTTCCCGACCCAGGGAGCGAACTCCCAAGGCTCAAATCCAAAAACAGTGTTGTGTGGCATGTGTATATATAACATTGTGGTTCCAGAAAGTGTACAGGAAATTTATGGCCTTGATAAACATAAAATAAGATTGCAGAATCACTGACTATGGAGATCAATTGTCCTATAGAAAGATGACAGTCACCATAGATCTTTCAAGTTTTTGTTCTTCTGTTGTCTGGGTCATCCCATCGCTTAATGTCAGTTTATAGCAGATTTTACATGCATTGTTCAGTTGCTAAGTCGTGTCTGACTCTTTGTGCCCCCATAAACTGTAGCATGTCGGACTTCCCTATCCTTCATTATCTCCCTGAGTTTGCTCAAACTCATGTCCATTGACTCAGTGATGCCACCCAACCATCTCATTCTCTGTTGTCCCCTTCTCCTCTTCCCCTCAATCTTTCCCAGCATCAGGGTCTTTTCTGGTGAGTCATCTCTTCACATCAGGTGGCCAACATATTGGAGCTTCAGCTTCAGCATCAGTCCTTCCAGTGAATATTCAGGGTTGATTTCCTTTAAGAGTGACTGGTTTGATCATACATAAAGCATAAGCAGCTAAATCCTGTTATAACTTTACAATCTCTAAAGAATGTGTGCACAAATTTATAAAAGGGTTTGCAGATTTTCTGGACACTCTGCTTACAAGGTAGGATTAAATTCTCCTGAGCGTATGAAAATAGGTCTCTGCATGGACCTCTACAAATCTGAGGCCTGCATGGAAATGACTATCTCAGGAAATATTTTCTCAAAAACAGACTTCAGTATGTGAGCTCCCCTCTACTGTTTTCCATATCTTAATAACTTAGTATTTCACACCTTAGGTGTGTTTGACACTGTTGTCTTCTGCTCTGCACAGATGAAACAGCAGACTATGGAGTCAATGACACAGTCCATCCAGCTGAAGGAGTCAGTTTGGAAAAAGATTTGATCAGCCAGACAACAGCAACACAGGAAAAATCACAGGAGGAACTTACAACAATAAATAACAGTGTTTCTAAAGAAATATGGTTGGATTTTGAAGACTTCTGTGTATGCTTTCAGTAAGTATAAATTTTATAAGTGTGTGTAATATAATAAATATATAAGCCTTTGATTTTTAGCTTTCATGTAAAAGAGTTAAACCAGTGTTAGTCTGGTGTTGATCTAATAGTAAACAAAAATATTAGAAGGAAATATGGATGAGTTGATTGTCCACACAAAGCATGAGTAGCCAAACCAGTCTCAGGCCAATTTCAGCCTCTTCTCAAAGACTTATTTTTTGTTTAAGTTTATTCACTGAGAGAGATCATTTGCGTCCCTGTCAGGCAACTAGTTATTATTTTTCTCAGCTTTATTTATGTACAATTGACAGATAAAATTATAAATACTTAGTATGCATGGAGGATGGATGAACTGGGAGATTAAGATTGATATATACACTGCTGCTGCTGTTAAGTCACTTCAGTCATGTCCGACTCTGTGTGACCCCATAGACGGCAGCCCACCAGACTCCCCCGTCTCTGGGATTCTCCAGGCAAGAACACTGGAGTGGGTTGCCATTTCCTTCTCCAGTGCATGAAAGTGAAAAGTGAAAGTGAAGTTGCTCAGTTGTGTCCAACCCTCAGTGACCCCATGGACTGCAGCCTTCCAGGCTCCTCCTTCCATGGGATTTTCCAGGCAAGAGTACTAGAGTGGGGTGCCATTGCCTTCTCTGGACATATATACACTATCATATGTAAACTAGATGTGGGAACCTGCTATATAGTACAGGGAGCTTAGCTGAGTGCTCTGTGATGACCTAGAGGGGTGAAGTGGGAGGGAGGCTCCAGAAGGAGGGGATATATGTACACATATAGCTGTTTCACTTCATTGTAATAGCAGAAACTAACACAACTTTGTAAAGCAATTATACACACACACACAAATGTGTACATGGTGATGAATTAAAACAAATGCATATTATGAAAGATCCCCCCATCCATTTCATTAACGTATCTATCACCGCATATGTTTACCTTCTTATTTTGTGTGAGAACATATACGTTCTGTTCTTTGAGCACATTTTAATTATACAATGTAGTGTTATCAACAATACTCACCATATTTTACGTTAGATCTTCAAACCTTAATTCATCTTGTAACAGAAAATTTGTACTCTTTTTACCAATCTCTTCTTGTTTTCCCCACCCTCAGCCCTGGCAACCATGTTTTCCCTCTCTGAGTTGTTATCATTTCTTGTAATTGTCATCTATCTTTACCTGTTTTGCCTATAATTATTCATGTCTGAGAAACTTAATATGTAGTACTAGTCTGTTGCATATAATGACAATAACCTGTTATAAATGTTTTTCAGGACTCTATATATTTTCCACAAACCAAGTTCATATTGCCTTAACTTTCAAAAATCAGAATTCAAGGTAAATACATTATGATATCTTCTCTTTCACTTCTTAAATTTTTGATGGAATCATGCTAGTGAAAAACACTTTCAAATTTATCAAGCATTTCTAAACTTCTAATATAATTGTATTTTAAAAATTGTTAGAGTCTTCTACTAATTGCTTACCCAGACAATAAGCAAAATTCTGCTACCTGGTATTTCCAACTGTGGTCCATCTGATTACATTGCAGCAGTTCAACCCTGAGATGCATTATTCTATAAATTCACACTAAGGAAATTTTAACTTATAAATAAAGGGAGGAAAAGCACAACAAATTCACTATGCATGCTTGCATGCTAGGTCTCTTTAGTCATGTCCAACTCTTTGCAACCCTATGGACTGTAGCCCGCCAGGCTCCTCTGTCCAGGGGATTCTCCAGGCAAGAGTACTGGAGTGGATTGCCAAGCCTCCCTCCAAGGGATCTTCACAGCCCAGGGATCAAACCGACATCTCATATGTCTTCTGCTAATTAATGTTCACTAACTTGCACACAATTCCTAAAACATAAGCACATTTTCACTATCATTTTTGCTATATCAGCCCACATTCTTGCCTCTGCTTGAAATTAATTCACGTTAGTCCTGCCCACTGCTTGAAGTTCATTCCCCTTCCTCTGGCCAGTGTCTACAAGTCCCTCAGAGCAGCACGGATGCCATGAGACCTCCTTCCCTGGCCATAGAGTCCGAGTCAAGTATGCTCTCTCCAAGCATTCCGTGTGACTGTCCACACTCAAACACTTTCCTCCCTCCATCCTGACTGTATGGTCTTTCCTCCGTGTTCCTCCACCTACCCGTCCACTTCATGTCAGCATCTTAAGGAGGACTCTGTCCTTGTCTTTACTGTTGCAGTACAGGCCCTGGCATGAAGTAGAAACTTGGTTTTAAAAAAAAAATTGTTGAATGAATTAATGAACAAGTCTCACATGGAGTAGAATTTTGGAGAAGATGATGAAATGGATCCTGGGAAACTAAATTACACTGAAGCGTGCTTGTTGCTTGTATGGGGCCATGCAAGCCCCCAGTGATAACTTAACATCTCGCTGAGCTAATGCAGAGTTGGGGGAAGTAAGAAGGCTTGGAGATGACTTCTTCCTTTGCACTTGTACTAAATGAAAATGCAGACAGAGAAAAAAAACCTTTTTGAGCATCCCTCAAGAGGTACTTTGTAGCTGGTTGCCTGCTCTGAAAGTACGAATCAGTTCTGTACTAGTGACTGGGGCCGGCAGAATGACTGACCTGGCTCGGTAATCTGTCTACAAAATATACCCAGAGGAATGCTTTGACTTTATGAAGATCAAAAAACAAACAAAGCAAAAGCAAACAAACAAAACCCAAACTGTTCATTAAGAATAGCAGAACCCAGTGTGTGGTATGCTCTGTATTTACCATTTACAGTTAATTTAGGAATGTCATCAGATTCAAATTACTGGCAACAATTAAATGATAGTCATTTATAGGTGCCCCCTCTGTTCCCAGCCTTGAACTAGGTTCTTTTTTGCATCAACTCTTCAAGGCAAACCCAATGAAAAGACTATTATTATTATCAATTTTAAGGTTAGGAAACTGAGGCAGACCAGGTTTGGGTAAAATGCCCAAGACCACCAAACTAGTAAGTGGCACAAACGTCAGGAGAACCAGATTTGTCCTCAGTGAAGCCTGTGCCTTTCTCACTACTGTACCTTCGGAGGAAGCAGATCCATGGCTCTGGAGCCAGACTGCCTGGTTTTGAATGCAGATTCACTTGGGATAAGACTCTGCCTCAGTTTACTTATTTATACAATGGCAGTGAGAGACCTATATCAGAGTTGAGAAAGGAATGAGAGAATTTGTGTAAAACACTTAGAAGAATACCTAATACTTAGTAAGTGAAATGCTAGCTGTCATTATTATTACCGAGAGCATTTGGCACATGAGTTTTTGTTATACATTGCCACCCTAATATGTGTGTGTGTGTGTGTGTGTGTGTGTGTTTGGACATTTTTATGAAGTGATGGTAAATACAGAGTTTTATTTTCCTTTTAAAGTTCCAGCTTGGCAAAATAAAATGACAGCATCCATTATGAGTCCCTTCATCCCCCTGAAGTTTTTCTTTTTAACATCAATGGTCTGAGAAAATGATGACTTAGAGGATATTGTTAGTACCCAAAATTAACGGCCTTTAGTTTGGACTGCCTATGGTCTGAGGCTAGGCAGTCATGATTTAGGGGCTTCCCTGGTGGCTCAGATGGTAAAGAATCTGCCTGCAATGCAGGAGACCCAGATTCAATACCTGAGTAGGAAAGATCCTCTGGAGAAGGGCATGGCAATCCACTCCAGTATTCTCGCCTGGAGAACCCCACACACAGATGAGCCTGGTAGGCTACAGTCCATGAGGTGGCAAAGAGTCAGACACGACTGAGCAACTAACACTTTCACTTTTAGTCCTGATTTTAGTGGCCACAGGCACTGCCTGCTGAGCTAGGAACACAGAGTCTGAGGCTTGTCCTGTGCACACCCTTTAGCTGTCCTCATGGGTGATGTCATGGGAGCTGGCAGGGGCTTGCAAAGACGTCTCATGTCTGCACCAGGGAAGATTCCCTTCATGTGGCCTCCAGGGCCACCTCATCTTCAAATTCTCAGACAATTTAAAATGATGGCAAATGAGTTATAGGTAGAGCCTCCTCCTTGCTCACACAGGCTACACTGGCAAATCCAAGGTCTTTCAGAGTTTTAGACAGGGAGTATTTGAAACAACTGCCTCTATCACCAACATGTAGCAGACAAAAGAAAACAAAAGAAAATTAAAATAAAGTGTCAAATGCTAACAACTATTGGAAAACTGAGTGATGCAATCATTTTAAATAGTTAAATTGCATCAAACATTTCTAGGAATCTTATTATACTTGATTATTAAGGATTTCTTTTTCACAATATAGCTTGTTTTTTTTTTTTGCATTTCAACTTGTTATTTAAATATTGTTGTAAAATAATATAGAAAGCCTTTAAATTATGCTGCTGCTGCTGCTAAGTCACTTCAATCGTGTCCAACTCTGTGTGACCCCACGGACGGCAGTCCACCAGGCTCCGCCGTCCCTGGGATTCTCGAGGCAAGAACACTGGAGTGGGTTGCCATTTCCTCCTCCAATGCATGAAAGTGAAAAGTGAAAGTGAAGTCGCTCAGTCATGTCCAACTCTTCGCAACCCCATGGATTGCAGCCCACCAGGCTCCTCCGTCCATGGGATTTTCCAGGCAAGAGTACTGAAGTGGGGTGCCATTGCCTTAAAGTATAATGACAATTAAATTAACACATTTACCATACACCATCAGTCAAAATTATGTTGAAGCACTGGGAAATTGAACTGCAGTAATAGCACAATAATTGAAAGGCCAACATTGGAGTTAGGTATTAGTAGATAGACAGACTTACTTTTGAATCTAAGCTGTGCTACTTGCAAGCTCCGTGACCTTTGACAAATTACTTACCCTCTCTGTATTTCAGTTTCTTCATCCATAATTATAGATGTTAATAGTACCTACCAAAGATGGATTGAAATCATATTCATGTAATCCTTATGTGCCTGTCCACTAAGAGATATTCCAGTTTTGCTCAATACTTTCTTGCATGCCTCAAGCAAAAATCCAGCTTAGTTCTGGAGTGGGTAGCCTTTCCCTTCTCCAGGGGATCTTCCCAACCCAGGGAATAAACCCATGTCTTCCACATTGCAGGAAGATTCTTTACCAGCTGAGCCACAAGGGAAGCCCCCAGTTCGGTTCATTAGCATGCAATGGGCATAATTCTGAAGACCTTGTAGAATGAAGGAGGAATAGCAAAAACCACCAAGCAGCATGTGCTTAATCACTCAGTTGTGTGTCACTCTGTGACCCCCAAGGACTGTAGCCAGGCTCCTCTGTCCAGAGGATTCTCCAGACAAGAATACTGGAGTGGGTTGCCATGCCCTTCTTCAAAGGATCTTCCCAACCATTGGGTTGAACCCAGGTCTCCCTCATTGCCTGCAGATTCTTTACCATCTGAGCAGACAGGGAAGCCCAAGTAGCCTACATTAATACATTTCTATTCTCACCCTGTTTACTTATCAGGGACCTATTTTCTGAGCACTGCTCAGCTATAGGCTCAATTTCTTCCCCTACTGTCGTTTCTGGAACAAACATACCCCCTTTCTTTACTCACCGAGGAAAGCTTTGGCTCTCTCTGATATGGTGGCCAGTCTCAGTGTCTGCAGACATGGGTTCCATGGACTGCTGCCAGCATGCACCAGTGTGATTTTCTTCCTTTCATTAAATCTGTAAAGTACTTGTTGTGGTGTCTAGAACACACTAAATGCTCTATGAATGTCAGATATTGTACTTTCATTAGAATTGGGAAATACCAGCAGGAACAGGCCGATACGAAATGCAACAGTTAGTCTATTTCTTGCAGTTTTCAGATGAACGTGTGTCCTATCACCTATTCATGGACAGTTTAAAGCCCATTGAACTGCTGATCTGCTTTTCTGCATTGGTACGCTGGGGAGAATCTGGAGGTAAGAGGGCCATGAGAAAATTGCAGTCTGAAAGCCCAGCTCACTTTCTATTCAGGGGAAATGTATACTACAAGTTTTAGACACCGAATGAAGGACCTTATTCCCTCTCTAGACCTCCTAAGATCTTCCTGCTCCTCTGACATCAAGGAGTATGCTCACTCTTGCCACCCATCTCTCTTTGTTCTGGTCATATGATCACCTTTTATGCACATCTAGTCCCTCTGTTTCTCTTTCCCCTTATACATGTCATCATTCTTGATTCTTTAAAAATCTTTTAAAAATCACAAGCTCTTTCTTCTTCGATTTGACTCTTCCAAAGGCCTTTGTCTCCACCCTGCCCTGGGCCCCTACTATCATGGTTTTATTTAGATTTTATTGTACTAATAACTGTATTATCTCAATCAATCTTAAGCTCTCTGACCCCCACCTGAAGCTCCAGTTCACTCTCTCTAGAATTCCCATCCCTACAATTCTTGGGCTGAATGGGGACCACCGTTCATCAACCTGACAACTTTCTCTGTGTCCACCCTCATCAGATCCTTATTTCTCTGAGTCCCAACACAGTTTCCATGGGCCCTCATTGTATTTATTGGTGTTTCTTCACATGTGCCCTCAACACAAGTGCATTCTTACCCTCTCAAGTTATGTTCCTGACAAAACCCTAATACTGGTTGAAAATATCTCTGTGCCTGACCTGGGGTTGCATCAGAGCAGCTGAGTGTAACTGAAGAAAAAAATTCCTACTACCTAGCCCCATTTTAAATTGAGGACCACAAACCTCAAAAAGAACGAACAAAAAAATGACCTAAGCACTGTCAACATTCCCCAAGTTCATTCATCCTCCAAACTTTCATTCTTATGGATGGTTATTGCAAACCTGCAGATCTCTCTCCATCTTCAAATCTCCAATTCCCAGTCCATCCTTCCTCACTGAAGAGATAGAAGAGATCAGAAATGACCTACTCTTCTCCTCATATTGAACTCTCTGAAGCTCTAATCACCTTTGCTTCCTGTTCTGACAGAGAGACTGTTTCTTTTCTTCTCTAAGGCCGGTTTCTTGTGAACACATGCACAAATACACAAAACAGTATTCTTTGATTGACTTGTTTTACTAAAGCATTTATATGTAACTCAAATGAACAGCTCTGACCCTGCACAGGTATAAATATTTGCTGCATGCTTAATATTGAATTTCTTGCCTACCTTGATGGCAGAGACTATGGTTTTCCTACTGAGATATACCCAATGTTTTAAGTGGTATCAGATGTGTAGCAGGTAGGCAATAAATATTTGTTGAATAAACTTTCGAGACTTCAGCGGTGTGATTTTAGTATGTCTACCTAACCAACAGTTCCTAAGCTGCACCACATCCTAGAACATTGAAACTCCAAATGCATGGAAGTGTTTCAGATTACGTGGTGGCCTGTAACATTAGCTTGAGGGTTAGCTGCAAAACAAGGTAAGAAGTATTTTGCCCTCAGCTACCAATGAAGAATAATATTTTCTACCCATTTTCAGATTTTAAAAAGTTAATTAAAGTTTAATTAGATTGTTTTAATTAATTTACAAAATACAATTAAATTTAAAAGGTTAATTTAATTGAAATGAAAGTTTTGTTAATTATGTTATTTCTCCACACACTTAAAGCTAAGAATCAAAGGTAAAAAACTTAGACAAAATGTAGCATATTTTGCCCTTGTTTTGACACTTTCTTAGGAAAATCTCTAATTTCCTAAATCTTTCTTAGGAAAATAGTAATTTTCCTCCTTTAAAATTGCATCCAGCAGGATATTGTGATTGTTGCTCTACATAAGAAAAGCAGTGGTATACTACAGTGAAATATCCCTGGCTGACCTCTTTTTTCCTAACTTTTCCATTCCTGGTTTCTTCACCTGGGGGAATGACTACGAGGAGAAAATTAGGAATAGGAATGAAGATCTTGCTTCCTCTCGAGTATTATTTCCCATAACTATTTACCCAGCGTAATTTCTAATGTTTTATGAGCATTTTCAGAATATGTCTAATTGTTGGTTGTTGTTAATATTATTATCATTATGTTATTATTATTAATGTCATATTGATAAAAAGCAATACTAGTGATGGCCAACTATACTCTCACAATCGAATTTTATATATATATATAATTTTTTTAACTTTTCCTAAAGCTTTAACAAAGAACAGCCCTCCCATAGAGCCTGGCCTACTTACAGTTGAGACGGTTTCTTGGAAATCTCTGAAGCCACGTGATCTTGTTGTGACAATTCACACCTATGCTACCAAGGCTACAGTGGTTCGCCTGCCTGTTGGGTATGGAATGACTTTATTTTTCCCATACTAAGAATTATTTGATGACTTGTAAACTTTTGACTACTAGATAATGAAACAATATGGAATCTAATATGTTGTTTCCTACAGTGATTTCACAAAGTATAGGTCTATCATCATGATTCTTGAGAAAAATAATCCTGGGAATGAATAAACTGAAGAAACGCTGTACCTTTTGGAAGATGCATAATTGTCAAAGAATCTGAAACGTCTTTAGTAAAGAGTACATTTTAAATGTGTTTAACCCAGTATTTCCTAAAATTAATTTATTAAAATGATCTTTTTGTTTTATTATGCCATAGTTCTTAATAAGGACCATGACTTTATTTAAAAACAGGCTGAAAAACAGCATTTTTTCTATAAATCTATAGTTTAACCGTAATTATTTTTAATTTTACCTGTAGCTTTATTTTAAATTAAGATATAATAGGTTAAACACATCACATTTTCCATTTTAAAGAAAAGATATATAATTGAAAAGTTTTCATGATTTTTGATAAGTAAAGTTCAAAATATTACATCATATTTCAGATAAGATAAATATTTTGCTGAATTTCCCAAGATCAATCATGATAATTCTATGATTAATGAAAAGCTATGGCTCTTATTCAAAAAGCAAAACCCAAGCAACAAAATAAAGTGCTAAAATAATCTATGGCAAGCATCAAATATTCCTAGAGGAATAATGAATTTTTAAAATACTATATTTTTTACATCTCCCCTAAAAACTCTAGTATGGAAAGATTCTTCCAAAAATCATTATTCTGTCTGAGTGCTCATTCATCAAGATGACCAAGGATGGAGAACTGATAGACAATCTACTTTTATCTGGGCTTCCCTGCTGGCTCAGACAGCAAAGAATCAGCCTGCAGTGCAGGAGACCTGGGTCCAATCTGTGGGTCAGGAAGATCCCCTGGAGAAGGGAATGGCAAACCACTCCAGTATTCTTGCCTGGAGAATTCCATGGACAGAGGAGCCTGGCTGACTACACTACAGTCGATAGGGTCACAAAGAGTAGGATACAACTGAGCAGCTAAACACTTTCACAGTTTACTACTCCTATCTACATTTCCCCCCAACAGGGACCTAAGCAGCCACCAGGAAGGTTTAAGACATGCTCTCAGTCCTCTCCATGGTGCTACAACCTGGTAGGAGGGACATAAGCAACATACATGAAGCTATGCATTTGTGAGAAAATGACTATGAAATCTACAAAGCACTTGGCCAATGTGAATTATTACTGTTGTGAGGGGGAAATCGGGACCAGTGTTTTGCAATATGCCTGCAGTGCATGGGAGATGTCTCTAACATGTACAACTTTGTCATTTAGTGTGACCACTTTTATCCAACATAATTGGTGAAATGTAGATTCCATGCTCTCTGAGCGTTCTTTCAGAGTAAAAATTCATCGGTCATTACCTCATCTGTGTTACAAAATTCAGCCCATACTAACCTCTGACTTCATTTGAGCACAAAGTATCATCAAGAAGCTAGCAGAGGCAAGGACTACAACAGAGGAGAGCCTCGATCTGTATCTAGTGTCCACTCTCTTTAGGAGACACATGCTGCTCTTCACTGCATACTCCCCCGTGGGCCACTCCATACACATCTGCAGCATGGCGACCTTCGTCATTGGGGATGAAGATGTTGTGCTCCCCAACTTTGAGCCGGTAAATTGGTTAGCAACTGTGATTTGTTTGTGCGTGCTTTAGTTTCAAAGATCTTGAACTAAATCATATTTCTATTTATTTATTCAACTTACTCATTTTTTTACTTTTTAAAACTATTAAGTATATTCTGTAAGAAGTTATCAAATATGACATGTTAATAAGAAGTCTAAACTCTGTGGGGATACAAATAAAATCATTTTATTTTAAAAATAATTAATATTTTTATTTCATTTAATTTTATTTACTCACCTCTGCTCTGGTGAATTCCCTTACACATCTGTTAACACATAAGGCAGATCCCATAGTATCAATAGTATTGTTCCACTGAGAAACATAAAGGATCAGTACAGACTTTTTCAATGCAGGTTAAATTTCTGATATTTTATATGTTCCTTTCCTCCTTCTTTGTCCTGAGGAAGGGACTTGGATTCAGGGAGAGAGGATCCACAAAAGGGTCAGTCATTTCTTCATCTGCTTTTAACCTCTTGGTTTTTCTAGCTCCTTGGCTCTGACAGGGTCTGAAAGAAAACAGAGATAAATAAATCTTCCTTCAGGTCCTGTCTTGGTTTAGACGTCCTCTCAAGGACATCTTTAGACATATGCATTTTGGGAGATAAGTATTTATAGGGCCTTTCTACTGCATAATTCAGCTCTACCTGCTCCTCCAATCTATCTCCATATATCACAACTTCGTATTAGTGAGATGAGATTCACTTAGCCAGTCAGTAAACCTCTTGTCCAGAGCAGTAGCAGGATGGCTCAGAACCAACTCCGTGCTCATGTTTTCATGGCCCAGATACGCTCCAGTCACGCGTTCTTCCCTCTGCAGGCAGTGGTCCTGAAGGATGCCCTATGGCTGCCTCTTCTCTTTCTGCACCACCTCTCATCAGACCTAACTCCTGCTCAGTAGACACAGAAGGATGATCATCCAGCCCATCTTCTATGTCGCTTAAACCCTTGATTAGATTTACCCTGCTTATTTTAAATTCTTGCTTTTTCTCTTAAAAAAAAAGTATTTTTACTTGAATAAATCAGTGTTATCTAAAAGAAATTGTACTAAATAAAACTGTATAAAGTGAAAGTGTTAGTCGCTCAGTCATGTCAGATTCTTCAAGATAACTATAAAATAAAGGCAGCCAACTTAATTGCCACCATCATATGATTTAGATGAATAATAAATATGCTTAAGTGGTAAAGAATCCTCCTGCCAATGTAAGAGACACAAGAGACGCAGGTTCAATCCCTGAGTCAGGAAGACCCCTGGAGAAGGAAATGGCACCCCACACCAGTACTCTTGCCTGGAAAATTCCATGGACAGAGGAGCCTGGTGAGATACAATCCATGAGACCTCAAAGAGTCAGACAAGCCTGAGTGACTGAGCATGCATAATGATATTATAATATTTTTTTAAAAAACCTTCAGGGAACTTGGGGATTTTTAGCACATGAGCCACCATCTCCTCGCGTGGCCCTGAAATAAACCTTTCTCTGCTTCAAACTCCAAACAAATAAACAAAAAAAATTTTTTTACATAGTATGGCTTATCTAGTTGGTTTCTTTTTTATTTTTTGAATTGAAGTAGAATTGATTTACAGTATTATGTTAATTTCAGCTGTTCAGCCAAGTGTTTCAGTTTTAATATATATTTTTTCAGATTATATTCCATTATAGGTTAATTAGAAGATATTGAATATTGTCCCCTGTGTTATATACTAAGTCTTTGTTTCTTATCTCTTTTATATGTAGCAGTGTATATCCGTTAAACCCATACTCCTAATTTTTCCCTCCCCTACCTGTTTGCCTTTGGTTAGTCATAGTTTGTTTTCTATGCCTATGAGTCTCTCAGTTTTGTAAATAGATCCATTTGTACTTATTTATTTTATTCCACGTGTGATATCACACAGTATTTGTCTTTATGTACTTAATCACTATGATATTCTGTAGGCCCATCCATGTTACTGCAAATGGCAGCTTTTCATTCTTTCTTATGGCTGAGTAATATTCCAGTACTGTATCCACGCATTGACTGATAGACATTTAAGCTGCTACTATATATAGTGCTGTGAACACTGGGGTGCATGTAGGGAACTTAAAAGCTTTTGAACAGCAAAAGAAACCAACAAAATGAAAAGACAGTCTATGGAATTGGAGATATTTGCAAATGATGTGACTGACAAGGGGTTAATTTCCAAAATATACAAACAGCTCATACAACTCACTGTCAAAAAACAACGTAATAAAAAATGGGCAGAAGACCTCAATAGACATTAGAAGACATTCAGAAGATTAACAGGTATATTAAAAGATGCCAACATTATTAATTATTAGAGAAATGCAAAGCAAAACCACAATGAGGTATCACCTCACATAGGTCAAAATGGCCATCATCAAAATATCTACAAAAAATAAGTGCTGGAGAGAGTATGGAGAAAAGGAAACCTTCCTACACAGTTGGTTAGAATGTAAATTGATACAGCTACTATGTAGAACAGTATGGAGGGTCCATGGTGGTGGTGCTTTAGTCACTAATTCATGTCCAACTCTTGTGACCCCATTGACTGTAGCCTGCCAGGCTCCTCTGTCCATGGGATCCTCCAGGCAAGACTACTGGAATAGGTTCCTGTTTCCTTCTCCAAGGGTTCTTCCTGACTTAGGAATTGAACCTGGGTCTCCTGTTGCAGGCAGATTCTTTACCAATTGAGCTACGAGGGAAGCTCTTAAAAAACTAAAAAAAGGACTACCATATGATCCAGCAATCCAGCTCCTGGACATATGTCCTGGGCTTATATTCAAAAAGATGTATGTACCCCAATGTTCATAGCAAAATTGTTTACAATAGCCAGGAAATGGAAGCAGTTTGTATCTTTAGGTGATTTAATTCCCTAATTAACTATTTGGGTCTGTGAACTCATATTTTCCTGGGATTATTGACTCCTCCATCTTATAAAAGTTATTAGGGCTGACTTTTAGGCCCCAGTAGTCTTCACTTGTAATCAAGAAGGAAAGGGGGATATAGATTGGTTCAAAAGCAGAGAGACTCAAGCTTCTGAGAGCCATCCTTGATCACTCCCAGTGCTACTACTTAACCAGGTGACTTTTCTGGTCATGGTTTCATTTCAGGGAGAAACTATTAAGAAGAGATTTTTCCAAAGCTTTGAGGAGATTAGGAGAAGGTCAGGGGGAAGTAAATATATTAATATGGCAAGTCAATTGCCTCTGTTTTCATCAGCTTCTCACTCCATTCTCATACTATTCCTGCTGGACTAGTCCTTAGAATTTCTACAGGGAACTGTGGAGTGATGATATTGCCCCTAAGGAAAGGGGCAAAAACAGACCTTGCAAAGTTTTCCTCCTGCATGACCCTCTTCAGGCTGCCTGTAAGCACCTTCTGCTCTGCAACTTCTCCGTCATCTGCAACACCTCAGGGTTTTCTCCATCTTTAAAAATAAGTTCCTTCCTGATATCCCTGTCTCCTTCTTGCTTTACTGTTTCTTCAGAGTTTATAGCAGAAGGAAGTCAGAAGCCCGTGCTAGTTCACCCTCTTGCCTTTTCTTTCTTTTTTTTTTTTAATTGCTCTCTCCCTGAACTCTTCTCTGCCCTTCAGCCATCAGATACCACACAGCTGTCAGACTAATTCCTAGACGTTCTTCAGAACAAAGGTTGGATATTAATACTGTGGAGGAATTGTCCCTGGCCCCCAGTGGGGTTAGTGCTCTTTCTGTGTGTTCCTACAAGAGCAAGAATCAGGTTCCTTGCTTAACATCTCTTTGATCATGACTCCTGGTGAAATACTTTGATCAAGTAAACCCTCCATAAATAACTGTTGAGTCAGTCACATAACAGATTTTTAATATATTAACAGAAACTAAATCTTTGTAAACCTAATTACACCTAAATAAATGAAAATGAAGCTGAGTACTATGCTTGGTCTTCACAGGAAAGCTACCGATTTACAGAGCAGGCTTTAACAATTTTGAAAGCTGTTGGACATGTGATTGCTAATTTCAAAGATAAGGCTAAACTTCCTGCAGCCCTGAAGGATCTGCAAACAGCTCACTACCCTATCCCCTTCCAGGATAAAGAACTAACTGCACAGCACTTCAGGGTAAGTATGTTCAGGCTGTACGGTTCCTGGAAGAACATGTTCTATTTGTAATAATATATCTCACATTTGATAAGATCCCCTAAATCAGAGCTGAGAAAATGTTTTGGATGAAGACAACTTGGAAAGTGAAGACAGCAAGCAGAAATGAGAGATTAGGAAGAATGAAATGAGAAAGAAAAGCATATTTGTTAAAGGATGTGATAATGATTGCTATGGGTTACTGGGGCTCAGTCCTCCAGGGGATCCTGGTGAACTGTGGAGGGTATCCCTCAGAAGCATCCTACTAAAGGATGAGGTGACTGTACTATTTATCCACCCACTCCTTCCCCACTGATATGTGGATGCTCTCCAGGTATCAGTATTTCCTCACACTTTTAGGGCTAAGCAGCTTCCTAGCTTTCAGTTCAGTTCAGTCCAGTCACTCAGTTGTGTCCAGCTCTTTGCGACCCCATGGACTGCAGCACGCCAGGCCTCCCTGTCCATCACCAACTCCCCGACTTTACTCAAACTCATGTCCATTGAGTCAGTGATGCCATCCAGTCATCTCATCCTCTGTTGTCCCCTTCTCCTTCTGCCTTCAATCTTTCCCAGCATCAGGGTCTTTTCCAAGGAGTCAGTTCTTCACATCAGGTGGCCAAAGGATTGGAGTTTCAGCTTCAATATCAGTCCTTGCAATGAACACCCAGGACTGATCTCCTTTAGGATGGACTGTTTGGATCTCCTTGCAGTCCAAGGGACACTCAAGAGTCTTCTCCAAAACCGCAGTTCAAAAGCATCAATTCTTTGGCATTCAGCTGCTGGGGTCCAGCCCCGGTGGATCCAGGGTGATTCAAAGGTGGGGACGAAGTCTGCGTCCTTGGAAAAATACATATTTAATTACAGATATATAGAGAGATTAGAAATGGATAGTGTAGTAGGAAAATTAGTGGAGAAAAAGAGGCTGAATAACTTGGTTTACGTGGAATAGCATCCATGCTCCAGATGGGAATTCAGCCAGAAAAAATGGGGAGCAAGGAAGAAACGACATGGGGGAATCAGTCTTTCTGGAAACTGATCCAATTTCTTTATTTTTGGGTTTGCTTATATCTTTTGTTACACATAGTGATGAATACAGAGTCACGCGGGGGTCAGCAGTCCTGACCTTTATTAAAATCAGGTGCTTCACATAAAAAAGGTCTTGAGGATTTTACATCATCTTCTGGCTATGAGACCTGCTGACATTTTATGATCCTTTCTTTCTGATAACCAAAAACTTATTTCTTCCAAGGGTGTTTTTTCTTAAACCAGGCACCACCCTCCAAATAAAGTTACATTACTATAGGATGAGGGTGTAGCGAGTTACAATCAAGAAAGGAATTTATTTAACCCAAGGTTAACATGATTAATCTTAAAGGTTAATACTTATTTCTCCTGTATGCTAGTTATATTCATTATAAGGGCAGGGAACATGGAGATTTAGCAGCAAACATCAGCCCAACAAATGAAAATCCTTTCCCCAATGTTTCCCTTAAGATCTATTTAGTCTTAAGATAGTGATAAAGTTACATTTTTACATAGCAAGGACACAGTGATTTATAACAAAGTACAGTGATCTATTACAAAAGAGAAAATTCATTAACTCAAAAAGTCTAGTATTGCTAACCTTAAAAACTACTATATTTCCTTTTCTATATTCCAAATACATTGATTAATATATTCCCAGGTGCCTAAGGATATGGAGGCCTGGCGGCAATCATTGACTCAACAATGAGAAAAGCCCTATGCTAATTAAGACTTTCAAAATACTCCAAACTCTCTGTGCTGTTTACGGTTGAGAGGTAGTAAACAATCATGTGGTAGTGGCAGGAGTATGGATAATCCTGTCACACAAGCTAGTTTGCCAGTAGAGAGGTTTGACCTGAGACACCCTTGTCCCACCCAGGGCAGGGAATTAGCAGCAATTATTGGCACAACAAATGAAAAAACCCTTCACCAGTATAATTCCTAACCAACCCACTATACTGACAATTTCCAACTTCCCAAAGGAATTTGCCTTTAGCAAGTCTAAAATATCTCGTGCCTCTCAGGTTGGGAGGCTGTAAACAATCACATGTGGCCGGATGAACCTATACAGTTGGGCTAGATAACCTTCAGAGGAGTCAAGCTGAAATACTCTTGTCATGCCCAGGAATTTTTATTGCCTTGGAGCTGCACGTTTTCTCCTTCTCCGAGAGAAACGGCTATGGGGGAGAGCACCCCCTAAAGTCAGAGGTGTAGGTGAGAGCATAAAACACATAGATGGGGTAGATGCTTGGGAACAGGGGTTTTCCTGAGGCTTGATCATGCCTTTGCATATGCCAAGCCTCCTTCCTCAAGACCTTTGCCATGGGCAGAGTTCCTCACGCTGGCCCCCGGCATTCAGCTTTCTTTATGGTCCAACTCTCACATGGCCACTGGAAAAACCATAGCTTTGAGTAGGCAGACCTGTGTTGGCAAAGTAATGTCTCTGCTTTTCAATATGCTGTCTAGGTTAGTCATAGCTTTTCTTCCAAGGAGTAAGCATCTTTTAATTTCATGGCTGCAGTCACCATCTGCAGTGATTTTGGAGCCCCCCAAAATAAAGTCTGACACTGTTTTCACTGTTTCCCCATCTATTTCCCATGAAGTGATGGGACCAGATGTCATGATCTTCATTTTCTGAATGTTGAGTTTTAGCCAACATTTTCGCTCTCCTCTTTCACTTTCATCAAGAGGCTTTTTAGTTCCTCTTCACTTTCTGCCATAAGGGTGGTGTCATCTGCATATCTGAGGTTATTGATATTTCTCCTGGCAATGTTTGATTCCAGCTTGTGCTTCATCCAGCCCAGCATTTCTCAGGAGGTACTCTGCATATAAGTCAAATAATCAGGGTGACGATATACAGCCTTGACATACTCCTTTCTTGATTTGGAACCAGTCTGTTGTTCCATGTCCAATTCTAACTGTTGCTTCCTTACCAGCATACAGATTTCTCAAGAGGCAGGTCATGTGGTCTGGTATTCCCATCTCTTGAAGAATTTTCCATAGTTTGTTGTGATCCACACAGTCAAAGGCTTTAGCATAGTCAATAAAGCAGAAGTAGATGCTTTTCTGGAGCTCTCTTGGTTTTTTTTGGTGATCCAATGGATGTTGGCAATTTGATCTCTGGTTCCTCTGCCTTTTCTAAATCCAGCTTGAACATCTGGAATTTCATAGTTCACATACTGTTGAAGCCTGGCTTGGAGAATTTTGAGCATTATTTTGCTAGCATGTAAGATGAGTGCAGGTCAGGAAGCAAAAGTTAGAAGTGGACATGGGACAACAGACTGGTTCCAAATAGGAAAAGGAGTACGTCAAGGCTGTATATTGTCACTCTGCTTATTTAATTTATATGCAGAGTACATCATGAGAAATGCTGGACTGGAAGAAACGCAAGCTGGAATCAAGATTGCCGGGAGAAATATCAATAACCTCAGATATGCAGATGATACCACCGTTATGGTAGAAAGTGAAGAGAAACTAAAAAGCCTCTTGATGAAAGTGAAAGAGGAGAGTGAAAAAGTTGGCTTAAAGCTCAACATTCAGAAAACGAAGATCATGACATGCAGTCCCATCACTTCATGGGAAATAGATGGGGAAACAGTGAAAACAGTGTCAGACTTTATTTTGGGGGGCTCAAAATCACTGCAGATGGTGACTGCAGCCATGAAATTAAAAGATGCTTACTCCTTGGAAGAAAAGTTATGACCAACCTAGATAGCACATTCAAAAGCAGAGACATTGCTTTGCCGACTAAGGTCCGTCTAGTCAAGGCTATGGTTTTCCAGTGGTCATGTATGGATGTGAGAGTTGGACTGTGAAGAAGGCTGAGCGCCGAAGAATTGATGCTTTTGAAGTGTGGTGTTGGAGAAGACTCTTGAGAGTCCCTTGGACTGCAAGGACATCCAACCAGTCCATTCTGCAGGAGATCAGCCCTGGGATTTCTTTGGAAGGAATGATGCTGAAGCTGAGGCTCCAGTACTTTGGCCACCTCATGCGAAGTGTTGACTCATTGGAAAAGACTCTGATGCTGGAAGGGATTGGGGGCAGGAGGAGAAGGGGACGACCGAGGATGAGATGGCTGGATGGCATCACGGACTCGATGGATGTGAGTCTGAGTGAATTCCAGGAGCTGGTGATGGACAGGGAGGCCTGGTGTGCTGCGATTCATGGGGTCGCAAAGAGTCGGACACGACTGAGCGACTGAACTGAACTGAAAATGAGTGCAATTATGCTGTGGTTTGGACATTCTTTGGATTGCTTTTGTTTTGGATTGGAATGAAAACTGACCTTGACCACTCCTGTGGCCACTGCTGAGTTTTCCAAATTTGCTGGCATATTGAGTGCATCACTTTCATAGCAACATCTTTTAAGATTTGAAATAGCTTAACTGGAATTCCATCACCTCCACTAGCTCTGTTCATAGTGGTGCTTCCTAACGTCCACTTGACTTCACGTTCCAGCATGTCTGGCTCTAGGTGAGTGATCACACCATTGTGATTATCTGGGTCATTAAGATGTTTTTTGTATATTTCTTCTGTGTATTCCTGCTTCTGTTAGGTCCATACCATTTCTGTCCTTTATTGTGTCCATCTCTGCGTAAAAAGTTCCCTTGGTATCTCTAATTTTCTTGAAGAGATCTTTAGTCTTTCCCATTCTATTGTTTTCCTCCATTTCTTTGCATTGATCACTGAGGAAGGCTTTCTTATCTCTCCTTGCTATTCTTTGGAACTCTGCATTCAAATGGGTATATCTTTCCTTTTCTCCTTTCCCTTTCACTTCTCTTCTTTTCATAGCTGTTTGTAAGGCCTCCTCAGACAACCTTTTTGCCTTTTTACATTTCTTTTTCTTGGGGAAATAGTCTTGATCCCTGCCTCCTCTACAGTATCACGAACCTCCGTCAGTAATTCTTCAGACACTCTATCAGATCTAATCCTTTGAATCTATTTGTCACTTCCACTGTATAGTCGTAAAGGATTAGATTTAAGTCAAACCTGAATGATCTAGTTGGTTTCCCTGCTTTCTTCAATTTCAGTCTGAATTTGGCAATAAGGAGTTCATGATCTGAGCCACAGTCAGCTCCCAGTTTTGTTTTTGCTGACTGTACAGAGCTTCTCCATCTTTGGCGGCAAAGAATATAATCAATCTGATTTCGGTATTGACCATCTGGTGATGTTCATATGTAGGGTCTTCTCTTGTGTTGTTGGAAGAGGGTGTTTGCTATGACCAGTGCATTCTCTTCACAAAACTCTGTTAGTCTTTGCTCTGCTTCATTCTGTTCTCCGAGGCCAAATTTGCCCATTACTCCAGGTATTTATTGGCTTCCTACTTTTGCCAGCCTCCTTTACTGAAAGCCTTAAAGGAGTGATACAAAACAGGGAGTGGTACCCCTGCTCACTATTGACGCTTCAGTGGATTTTTGTTGTGGTCCTGAACTGTCAGTGGCATCATGGCTTGCCTATACCCTCTAAACCTTATAAACTAAACCTCTTTAGTTGTGACAACTAAAAATGGTTTCAGATATTGTCAAATAGCCCCTGAGGAGTAGTGTTGCTAGAGTTAGACATTAAAACACAGGATACCCAGTTAAAATTTGTTTTATTAAGGACGATTTTTAGAGTAGTTGCAGGTTCATCACAAAATTGGGCAGAAGGCATGGAGACTTCCCATATATCCCCTACCCGACACACACACTTCCCCCATTACTTACCAGCTTCCCCCATGAGTCGTACATTTCTTACAACCGATGAGCCCAGTCAAAGTCCGCAATTTACATTAGAATTCACTCTTGGCATACATTCTATGGGCTTGGACACATGTATAATGACATAGACCTATCACTGTAGTATCATACATAGTAATTTCCCTGCTCTAAAAGTCCAAAGTGTTCTGCCTACTCATCCCTCCCCTCCCCCAAGCCCTGGCACACACTGATCTCTTTATTGTCTCCATAGTTTCGTCTTTTCCAAAATGTCACAATGTAGTCTTTCTAGATTGGCTTCTTTGACTTAGAAATAGGTATTTAAGTTTCCTCCCTGTATTTTCATGACTTCATAAGTCATTTCTTCTTGTGTGCTAAGTTGCTTCAGTCATATCCAACTCTGAGACCCTATGACTGTAGCCCACCAGGCTCCACTGTCCATGGGATTCTCCAGGCAAGAATACTGGGGTGAGGTGCCATTTCCTACTCCAGGGGCTCTTCCCCAGCCAGGGACTGAACCCACTTCCCTTAAGCCTCTTGCATTGGCAGGAGGGTTTTTTTTTTTTACCACCAGCACCACCCGGGAAGTCCCATTTCTTCTTAGTTCTGAACAATATTCCATTGTCTGGATATAGCACGGTTAATTTATTCACTTACTGAAGAACATCTTTGTTGGTTCCAAGTTTTGGCATTTATGAATGAAGTGGCTATAAACAACTATGTACAAGTTTTTGGGTGGACGTATGTTTTCGATTCCCTCAGGTAAATACAAAGGAGTGTAATTGCTGGATCATATAACAAGAGTATTATAGCTTTATAAAAATCATCAGACTCTTCAAGAGTGGTTGTACCATTTTTCATTCCCATCAAAATGATTGAGAGTTTCTGATATTCCATATTCTAGTGAGAATTTGATGTTGTCAGTGTTCCAGATTTGGGCTCTTCTAAAGCACAGTGGTAAGTCATTTTAATTTGCATATCCCTGATGACATACAATGTGAAACATCTTTTGATATGCTTATTTGCCATCTGTATATCTATTTTGGTGAGGTGTCTGTTAAAGTCTTTGGCCCATTTTTAATCAGGTTGTTTGTTTTCTTATTATTGCGTTTTAAGTATTCTTTTTGCAAATATTTTTTTCCCAGTCTATGAAGTCATTAGAGAAGTCAAAGCCTTCTCATTCTCTTGGCATTTTCTTTACAGAGCAGAAGTTTTCATTTTAGTGAAGTCCAGCTTATCAATTCTTTCTCTTGTGTGTCATGGCTTTAGTGATGAATACATAAAGGCACTGCCCTACCCAAGGTCATCTAGATATTCCCCTAACTTATCTTCTAGAAACGTTATACTTTTACATTGTACATTTTACTGTTTATTTTGAGTTAACTTTTGTGAAGGGTGCATGGTCTCTGTCTAGAATCATTTCACTCAGCCAATTTTTAATTTCATATAAGAAAAACAGTATGTACAATCTATAAGATACAATTATATTAGAAATTATTTATACTAGAAATTTAATTTCCCTGTTATTCCACTTTAACTGAGCATAAGGTGTTGTTGAGGAAAGATAATTAAGAACAATCTTCAAACCGAGAAAAACTCCACAAAGGGAGAAGAAAAAGAAAATCATTGCATAAACCTTAAACTAGAATGTGATACACATCAAGGGCAATCTGCTAAAGAGATTGCAAGGACCCAAGGAAATTTCTCTTTTGTATAGTTCATCAGATAGAGTCCATTACATACATACTCTCAAGATAAATGATAAATAGTGCTTAAGTAAAGGGATTTGATGGCACCATTTATTACACATAGTGAATCCTAAATTCACCTGGCATTTGGGGTGACCATGTGCATGAAGGGAAAGGGGTTTTCCTGAGACCAGAATGACTTCCTAAGAGCTCATGGAGAGGGAGAAGTATGACTGGGTGAAAGTCACTACAAATAGTGCCCAGCGGGCCCTACTGAGGGCTTCCCTGATGGCTCAGTTGGGAAAGGATCTGCCTGCAATGTGGGAGCCTGGGTTCGATCCCTGAGCTGGGACAATCCTCTGGAGAAGGGAATGGCTACCCACTCCAGTATTCTGGCCTGGAGAATTCCATGGACTGTACAGTAAGAGTCAGACACAACTGAGCAACTTTCACTTCATTTCACTTCAGCCCTACCTAATCCATCAAGTGCTTTACTCCCTGTGAACATGTAAATAGCTACAAGTAAACAAGCAGAAATGTGCTATGGTTATCATCACCGATAGTATGATTGGATATGTGGAATCTGTCAACAGTTCAGGATAAAAATCATGAAAAAAAGAACTTGAAAGAAGGCATATGTGTTCTGGTTGTAGTCTAGAAACCTTCCATCAGTCCTCTTTGGTGAAATAAAGAATGAATTGGCATCAACACTTCCCGAATGAGAGTCAGTGTCTTAAGAAAATAGTCAGGGACAAAAGAAGAATGCTCTTTAGACCCTGGTGCATCTTTCAACAACGCAAAGAACATAACTGTACAGAAAACACACATGTTAAGTGCTTGCAAAAAGTGATTTGCAAGAGTAGGAGTCTGAGTATGAATACATTTTTTGAATACTTGGATCAATGAAGTGAAGTGAAGTTGCTCAGTCATGCCCGACTCTTTGCGACCCCATGGACTGTAGCCCACCAGGCTCCTCAGTCCATGGAATTTTCCAGGCAAGATTACTGGAGTGGGTTGCCATTTCCTTCTCCAGCGGATCTTCCCAACTCAGGGATCGAACCCGGGTCTCCCGCATGGCAGGCAGATGCTTTACCGTCTGAGCCACCAGGGGTCGGTATCAATATATGTAGTTTATTTTATTTTTTCATATATGTTTAAATGTAACATGTGATGAAAAAGTTATGCCTAAATAAATTTAAAAGAGGTTTCTGAATAGGAAATAAATACTCACAGGTGATAGAAAGTGATAAAAATCTTGAATGGCATATTTTCTTTCTTGAAGCACATGAATTAATAGTGTATCTTACAATAAATGGCATCTCAGAATAAGAGAAACCTGGTATTTAAGTTGCTTAGGCATAAGAACATTATTTTTTATCTTACGCTGTATCACCTCAATTAATTTAATATTAATTTTGGTTAAATATATATTATAAACATTGTGTTGATTAAATCTTATTAAGTTAAAATTTATCAGATGTTAAATAAATTTGGTCTCTTGTTGTCCAGTCATGCTAATGTCGCCCTGGCGGTATTCTAAGCTCAGTTGTGTCTGACTGTTTGCAATCCCGTGGACTGTAGCCCACCAGGCTTCTCTGTCCATGGGATTCTCCAGGCAAGAATAATGGAGTGGGTTGCCATTTCCTTCTCCAGGGCATCTTCCTGACCCAGGGATCGAACCCAGGTCTCCTGCATTGCAGGCAGACGCTTTACCCTCTGAGCCACTAGGGAAGCCAAATCTTATTAAGTTAAAATTTGTCAGATGTTAAATAAATCTGGTCTCTTACAGATGAGGGAGTCTTCAAAGAGTCTTCTGTTAGATGGTGTGTATATCTGAGAAACAGAAAGTTTTTCAGAGCCTCTCTGACTACGTAAGAGTATTTTCTTGATTTAGAAAATATACTAATACATTTAATCTTTTTCAGGTTTTTCATATTTCTTTATGGCGTTTAATGAAAAAAGCTCAAATAACAAAACCTCCACCCAACACCAAATTTGCATTCCGCGCTGTGGTTTTGGACTTGGATTTACTCGATTCTTCTTTGGAAGAAGCTTCTTTAGGTACTAATTAATTTTAGGTGTTTATGTGACCAAGAAATTCCTAGCTTTATAAAGGATACATAATTTGAGGAAAATGCACCCAACATTTTTGTGACCTAGGTAGAATATGTCAGTATTGACAGTTGTAGGGTTCAAGTTTTGCCCTGAGAAAGCTCAAAAGTTTCCAAAGATCTGACATGTGTCCCCTGTTCCACGTATTTCCAGGGAAGCCCAGAATATCCCAGTTTTATTTGTTCCTGACCTTAAAAAGCAGACCGTCACCTATCTATATAGTACGACTTGAGGGATTCTGAAGATATTCTGATCTCAGTACCCCTCATTTCTTCCTTTTCCAATGCTCTATTCCCACGATTTTAACTTTTTTTTTTTCAACTTAAAGAGACCCTTCTTGCTATTTTCACAGAGGAATTCAACAGTATTTCACTAAAGTGTCAATATTTAGCATTTCCCTTCTCCAGAATGTTTACATTCTAAAAAGGAACCACCTGCAGAATTCAACGTTAAATATATAAGAACAAACCTATCATTGTGGCAGACGCATCAGATGGCCTCGAAAGCTAAAGGCAGTGAAAACTGAAGTAGAGATTAGATTACCTTTCAGTCCAAAGTTTGTTTTTCTCTTTCTAGCGGAATGGGTAGATGCTAAGTACAGTGTGCCAACAAGCGATAAAGACTATTCTCCAGAGGAAGTAGCAGCGGCAATTAAAATTCAAGCCATGTGGAGAGGAACATATGTCAGATTGCTTATGAAAGCGAGAACACCAGGTATGCTCTTTCAATCATTTATAAAATGAACTTGCATAAATAAGTGAAGTAAAAGTCATTCAATCGTGTCTGACTCTTTGCAACCCCATGGACTGTAGGCTGCCCAGCTCCTCTGTCCATGGAGGCCTTAATACTGGAGTGGGTAGTCATTCCCTTCTCCAGGGGATCTTCCCAACCCATGCACTGAACCCAGATCTGCTGCATTGCAGGAGGATTCCTTACCATCTGAGCCACCAGGGAAGCCCCTGCATAAATAAAGATGAATATTTGTTTACATGCTAACAAAAAGTATTTTAGGTTCATTCAACTCTATGGCTCAGCTAATTGTTTTTAATTCTATAAATATTGAAATTTATTGAGTTCAGGGTGTAGGTAGGTATGCTCAAGCTCTTGTTCCTGCAGTTTAGTGCAATGTGGCTTTAGTCTGTGTCTGACACAGACTGAGCACACAGCAAATACTGGCTGAATGAATGATCAGCTGTGTTTTCCCAATCTTTTGTGAGTTCTTCAAAAACAGGAAACTGGCCTTTTTCCCATTCATCCCCAGTGCCTAGCCGAATGCACAGCAGTCAGTTTCAGCTAAGTCATTGATAATTTTACATTTCTAGGCCATTTTTCAAAGTGAATGCATGAATGAACTAAATGAAGACGTTTCCACATATGTCCATGGTATCATACACTTAGCATAAAACACATTCAAAATGTATTATTATATTTATCAAATCAAATATGTTTTTGTATATGAAACTGTTTGTGAAAATATCTGTTTTATCAGCTCAAAATAAAACACTGCAAAAGGCAAAAAAATTATATTCAATTATTTTCATTCTGTAAATTTTGTTGACATATTTATGTGAAAAGCCTTGCCTCCTATAGAATTCTTTGAGTATTTTGAAACATTTTGTTGTAAAGGTATCTGAAACAATGAGAAATATCAAAATGTTCATCAAAGCAGTAAAAACTATAGATCCATAAATGTTAAACAAGCTGCATTGCGTAGATTTGTGATAGAAAAATATCCCTGTTGTTTGTCCATATATACTGTAAAAAGTATATTCATATAATAATTTTTTCTCTTTATAAAGACAAAAATGAGCAGCTTTTTAATAATATTTGTGTTCTCACTCAACATATAATTATTGAATAATTCTTGTGTATGCAGAACTATTCTATGCTATGGCCTTAAAGAGATTAGTAAAACTTCCAAGGTTTCTGCTCTGATGAATCTTGTGTTATAGTGGTCCCAGGCATGCAATGGAAAGTAAATATATTAAGATAACGATCTCAGATACCAGGAAGTTCTATGAAGAAATTAAGATAATTAGAAAAAAAAAGTCAGTTTCTGACATGTTAAATTTGACACGCTTATGATGTATTCACATTTTTTTGTCAGATCATCTCCTCTTAAGCCTTTTGTGGATTATGTTTTAGGTTAAGCTTCAGTGAGATCCCATTAGCCACTGTTCTTTAGAAAAAAAATGGATGGATTATAGTTTCTAATACAAGAGCATTCATAAGGACTTTTTTTGCTGTGATAAGTGGTCTTTTGTTGTAAACTCTTTGATGAGTATATTCAATTAGATCAAAGAGCATTTTATGATTTTTTAACTAGAGATGAAGGGAAACAGCATAAAATGATGATCAGAACTCTCAGCTAGAGGTTCATAGCTTTGTATTTTAAACATGGTTTTATTGCTAGTAAAGCTTCTGACTCTGGATATTACCTTACTTGTGAGTTTCAAGTGCTTCACCTATAAAAGGAGGGCTTAGAACAAGATGATTTTTCAGGCACCTTACAGTTTTTATATTGTTATTTTTAGATACAAAGGAAAATGCCAGTGTTGCAGATACTCTTCAGAAAGTTTGGGCTGTGTTGGAACAGAATATGGAACAGTATGCCATTTCTCTCTTAAGGTAAAGCAGTGTAATGATTTTTTTTTTTTTTTTTTGCAGTATCTTGGTATCCTCCAAGTTCCAGTTCAAATGCCACCATATTTGTAGGGTTGTAGGATTTTCCCCTAATCACTACAGCTAGAAACATACCATTGCTTCTGAACTTCCCCACTTACTACTTCTTATTTGTCTTCACTACACTTATCTAATGTTCTAAGCAGGAAAACTCTGAGAAGCAAAGCAGAGTTTCTTGAAGTCTTTTGGTGCTCAGGAGACAAAAGTTAAAAGTTTAGGACCTGCCAGGGGAGACTATTGTTGTTTTTAATGTCCAATTGCTAATCTATGTCGTACTCTTTGGCAATCCCATGGACTGTAGCACACCAGACTTCAGCAGTGCAAGCCATCACTTGAAATCCCTGGTGAACAGCACTCTAAAAACAGGGACAAGTGTGAGATAAATTGGGCCTTAGGAAAACTGCATTTTAACCATTAATCTTCTTGGAATGAATCTGATGCTATGAAAGAGTGAGGGCAGGAGGAGAAGGGGGCAACAGAGGATACGATGGTTGGATGGCATCACTGACTCAACGAACATGAGTTTGAACAAACTCTGGGAGATAGTGAAGGACAGGGAAGCCTGGCACACTGCAGTCCGTGGGACTGTAAAGAGTTAGACACAATTTAACAACTGAACAACAACAAATTATATAAAAGAAACAGACCATTTTGATGTAGGAGCTAGCAGACCAAATCTCTAACAGTAACTATTATGGAAATGCTCAAGAAAATAAAGAATAAAGAGAAAATAAATTAAAAGTTTAGATTAATAAAGCACAGTTAAATGGAGATTACATAAATACAATTTCTAACAACTGAATTTAAAATGTTTTGGTTTAACAGCATATCAGGCAGAATAGAGGAAGAAATAGTGAACTGAAAGACAGGTCAATAGAAAAATCGTGGAAAATAAGGAAAGAACTAAGAAAAATGTGGGGCATGCTTAGAAAGTCCAATATTTATATCATTATAGTACCAGAATATAAAAATATAATAGCTGATACACTTCTAAAACTGATAAAATACATCAACTTGCATTTTCAAGAGGTTCTGCATGCAGAGTCTGTGCAGGAAGGACACAAAGAAAACCATACCTAGACTTATCATAGTCAAACTGCTAGAAACCAAAGGCCAGAAGAACAATCTTCAACGTTACCAGAGAAATAAGACATATTATTTCCAAAGGACAATTAGACTAATAGCTACATGTAGGAGTAAAATCTTAACCTTAGCAATGCAAAATGCAGAAATTGGGTAAATGGAGCTGCAGAGATCTAAAGTTCTGGCATTACTGCAGAAATGGTAAAAGTAATAATCTAGATGAAATGCTAATAAGGCAAGGATGCATAATATATTCTCTAGCAATGTGCTAAGTGGATCAACTAGTGAATTTAAGAAATAAGATTAATACTACACATCTTATAGAGAACAGAAAAGAAGAGGAAACATTTACCAACTCAAAACCTTGATTTTAAAATCTCAGCAAACATAGTAAAAAAAAGAAAGAAAGAAAGAAAGAAAACAAAAAACTGAAATTGCAAACCAGTCACCCTCTTGAAATTAGATGAAAAAATGTAGCAGATCAAAATTGGAATGATATAAAAAGATAATATCTTTTAATTAAGTGGGTTTCCCACTCTGAGACATGCTAGGGTGGTTTAACATTAGGAAATGCATTAATTAGGCACATTAACAGGGAAAAGGAACAAATCATTTGGTCCTTCAGATAAGTTCAGAAAAAAACATTTGAAAAAAAGCAACACAAATTCAAAATTTAAAAATTTTTAGCTAACTAAGTTTAGAGAAGATTTTCCTTTATGTGTTATGGAACCTAGTATATTTTTTAAATTACTGTAAACATAATTAGTGGTGAAAGTTTGAAAGCTTTTCCTTGAGTTGGGGAATGAGATAAAGATGCCTGCCCAAACACTTCTATTCAAGGTAATCCTGAAATTCTGAAAAGGGCAAAAAGGTAATAAAGCAATTTAAGTGTCAGTAGAATTTGAAGGGAAGAAATAAAACCACCATTTACAGGCAATATGGTTGTTTATATAGAAAGTACCAAAAAAATGCCACATGAACCAGAAGATATAACCAACCTGGTCTTTGTTCTTATAATTATTTTTAAAAGCTTTTTAATATCCTACTTCCCTGATGGCTCAGGGGATAAAGAATTCACCAGCAATGCATGAGACACAGGGGATGCGGGTTCAATCTCTTGGTCAGGAAGATGCCCTGGAGGAGGGCATGGCAACCCACTCCAGTATTCTTGTCTGGAAAACCCCATAGACAGAGGAGCCTGGCAAACTACAGTCCAAAGGGGCGCAAAGAGTGGACACAACTAAGACACGGGTGTGCAAATATAAACCTACCATTTTCCTTCCACTACCGAAGACCAGCCATCAGAAACAGCAGGTGAATCCTGTCCTCCCTGAGGATCTCTATGGCTTTGCTTCCCACTGACAGTACAGTCAAGCCATCTACCATGTGGAAGCCAAGAGCAACTCTAGCTCTGTCTAGATCTCTACAGAGAAAACAGTCTATGATCATTATACCTTCTGTCCCAGCTAATACCCAACATTATACAAAAGACTCCTGAGGCCTTACAAATAGCTGTGAAAAGAAGAGAGGCGAAAAGCAAAGGAGAAAAGGAAAGATATAAGCATCTGAATGCAGAGTTCCAAAGAATAGCAAGGAGAGATAAGAAAGCCTTCTTCAGCAATCAATGCAAAGAAATAGAGGAAAACAACAGAATGGGAAAGACTAGAGATCTCTTCAAGAAAATTAGAGATACCAAGGGAACATTTCATGCAAAGATGGGCTCAATAAAGGACAGAAATGGTATGGACCTAACAGAAGCAGAAGATATTAAGAAGAGATGGCAAGAATACATGGAAGAACTGTACAAAAAAGATCTTCACGACCCAGATAATCATGATGATGTGATCACTAATCTAGAGCCAGACATCTTGGAATGTGAAGTCAAGTGGGCCTTAGAAAGCATCACTACGAACAAAGCTAGTGGAGGTGATGGAATTCCAGTTGAGCTGTTTCAAATCCTGAAAGATGATGCTGTGAAAGTACTGCACTCAATATGCCAGCAAGTTTGGAAAACTCAGCAGTGGCCACAGGACTGGAAAAGGTCAGTTTTCATTCCAATCCCAAAGAAAGGCAATGCCAAAGAATGCTCAAACTACCGCATAATTGCACTCATCTCGCATGCTAGTAAAGTAATGCTCAAAATTCTCCAAGCCAGGCTTCAGCAATACATGAACCGTGAACTCCCTGATGTTCAAGCTGGTTTTAGAAAAGGCAGAGGAACCAGAGATCAAATTGCCAACATCTGCTGGGTCATGGAAAAAGCAAGAGAGTTCCAGAAAAACATCTATTTCTGCTTTATTGACTATGCCAAAGCCTTTGACTGTGTGGATCACAATCAAACTGTGGAAAATTCTGAAAGAGATGGGAATACCAGACCACCTGACCTGCATCATGAGAAATCTGTATGCAGGTCAGGAAGCAACAGTTAGAACTGGACATGGAACAATAGACTGGTTCCAAATAGGAAAAGGAGTATGTCAAGGCTGTATATTGTCACTCTGCTTATTTAACTTATATGCAGAGTACATCATGAGAAATGCTGGACTGGAAGAAGCACAAGCTGGAATCAAGATTGCTGGGAGAAATATCAATAACCTCAGATATGCAGATGACACCACCCTTATGGCAGAAAGTGAAGAGGAGCTAAAAAGCCTCTTGAAGAAAGTGAAAGAGGACAGTGAAAAGTTGTCTTAAAGCTCAACATTCAGAAAATGAAGATCATGGCATCCGGTCCCATCACTCCATGGGAAATAGATGGGGAAACAGTGGAAACAGTGACAGACTTTATTTTGGGGGGGCTCCAAAACCACTGCAGATGGTGACTGCAGCCATGAAATTAAAAGACGCTTACTCCTTGGAAGAAAAGTTATGACCAACCTAGATAGCATATTCAAAAGCAGAGACATTACTTTGTCGACTAAGGTCTGTCTAGTCAAGGCTATGGTTTTTTCCTGTGGTCATGTATGGATGTGAGAGTTGGACTGCGAAGAAGGCTGAGCACCAAAGAATTGATGCTTTTGAAGTGTGGTGTTGGAGAAGACTCTTGAGAGTCCCTTGGACTGCAAGGAGATCCAACCAGTCCATTCTGAAGGAGATCAGCCCTGGGATTTCTTTGGAAGGAATGATGCTAAAGCTGAAACTCCAGTACTTTGGCCACCTCATGCGAAGCGTTGACTCATTGGAAAAGACTCTGATGCTGGGAGGGATTGGGGGCAGGAGGAGAAGGGGACGACCGAGGGTGAGATGGCTGGATGGCATCACTGACTCAATGAATGTGAGTCTGAGTGAACTCTGGGAGATGGTGATGGACAGGGAGGCCTGGCGTGCTGCGATTCATGGGGTCGCAGAGAGTCGGACACAACTGAGTAACTGAACTGAACTGAACTGACTCCTGAGGCTCCTAGTGCTACTGAGGCTGGTTCTGGCTCCTGGCTGGGTGGGAGCTACAGGACCCAGGATCTCCCTGATCATTTCCACTGTGTTCTGGAATATACCACAGCCTTCCAGCAGGGCAATCATGGAAAAACCTAGTTGCACTAGAAATCACGTACAAGGAAAACTCTGGCACTCTCCCCTTGTTCATGGCCTTTGCTTTTAGGGTTTATTTTAAAATCTTTTTTTCTTTTTTTTTTTGGAAATCAATTCCTCACTGTAAACTACATTCTATATTTATTCTCTACATTGAATCCCCAGACTTTCAGTGGCTCCTATTCAGTTTTATTGCTAGTTTTCCTGCTTCTAATTTTCTCACCCTTATAGCTTGATCTTAGGTGCTGATTTCCCATCTGTAAATTTTTATTACTCCCAGAGTCATGAATTAGGTTCTCCTTCAACTAAAAACTTCAGATAACTTTGGGCACTTTTGAGAGACATCCTGGTTGACCTGAAATGGTCACCTCTGCCTTTGAGCCACACACAACGAGCCTTCATTTGATGAAGTACTTAATCCATCCAACAGTGGACTGCAATATTTTATGCTGGGTTTGTTTTGGAGGAGGGATTTATAAATAGAATTTATTTCAAAAATTGCTTTGCCATTGATACTTAAATTATTTTTATCTTTCCAGGCTTATGTTTAAAAGCAAGTGCAAATCTATGGAATCTTATCCATGCTATCAAGATGAAGAAACTAAGATTGCTTTTGCTGACTATACTGTGACTTACACAGACCAGCCACCAAATACTTGGTTTATAGTTTTCAGGTGAGGCGATCATATATTGGCAAATAATATCATCCCTAAGTGGTATAAAATATTCATATAAAGAGAGTTTTATTTGTGATAGTAGTAATAGCATGAACGTTTAACTTGCTTTTGGAACTTAGTTAAAATTCGTTCCATATGTGATGTGCATAAATGAGTTATTATAGAAACTTTATCCATGTTTCATTAAACAAAATATGAAGAATATGAAGTTAGCTATTAGATCTTTTGATGAATGTGGCTTCTCCGATGGTTCAGCAGGTAAAGAATACAGCTGCAATGCAGGAGATATGGGAAATGCAGGTTCAATCCCTGGGTTGGGAAGATCCCCTGGAGGAGGAAAGGTAACCCACTCCAGTAGTCTTGCCTGAAAAATCCCATGAATAGAGGAGCCTGGTTTGCTACAGTCCATGAGGTCTCAAGAGTTGGACACGACTGAGCGACTATGCATGCACACATAATTAAACTGATATGCTTTCAATATAGAAATGAATCATTTAATTTCCAAGCAATAGCATGTTAGAATCACAAATTATTTATAAATAGGATTTCTTAAAAGGTTAGCATTTGCATGAAAAAATAATGTATTAATTAGAATTTTAAAGGAAAACAATATGTGTACCTTTAAGTTATTTGCAACTTTAAACTTATTGTTTCTTATTTCTTGGCTTCAAACCTAATTTCAAACTTTCTTTATGATGTTCATCCCAAGGGAAACTTCACTCTTTTGTAATTACAGAGAAACATTTTTGGTTCCTCAAGATATGATTTTGGTTCCCAAAGTATATACTACACTTCCAGTCTGTATGCTCCACATCGTTAACAATGACACAATGGAACAAGTGCCAAAAGTGTTCCAAAAAGTGGTGCCTTATCTTTATACCAAAAATAAGGTAGGTTTAAAATGATTCTCCTCATTTGAAAGAATAACAGTGAGAAGCCAGCACCCTGAGGGTTTCCAGCAGAAGGTAGAACAGATGTGTTTTCAGTCCATAATTAGGCCCTGGTCTTTCTGCAGAGAAGTCTCGTGTATTTGACAGCAATAGGTACTTAATGTGAGTGCCAGAACATTCACCGTTTAGTCCCCTTCTTATCTTTTCTCCAAAGAAAATATGACGAAAGGAAAATGCTATAAATCTCCATTATTAAAATTATAAAATCATACAAACCCTTAAAATGAAAATGGAGGTAAAGAGTACAGTTAGTCTTATCTCTAAACCAAATCATCATCAGGTTGCCTCAGTTTCCCACTGGGTTTTTTGTTTGATTCCTAAATATGTTTGAAGATTGTGTTTACACAGCCACTCACCAAATTTGGCCTAGATTTTCCTTTGAATGTAAAAATTTCTTACATGTGTAATTGGAAATCAAAGGTCTCAAAGATCCATAAGAGAAAGGTGATTTCATTCAAAGGGAGATTCTACTCAGTTCACAGATGTCATTAAATTCTAGAGATGAGCTCTTTACTTCACCAGATAAGTATACTAATACTGATCATGTTAGTCATTGATACTTACTTTTGGTAGAGATCTTTAGTTGGGTATTTAGTTAGAACTGCACAAGACTCTGATTCTTATTCACATGTAGCATACTTTGGGTTTGGTTTAGCTTTGCTTAGTAGCTCCACTGTAAACCTCCCTTCCTTGAGTAAACAAACTTTGGGGGTAGGTTTAAACAATGCCGTTGAGTCACTATTCAGGAGAACACACTGCTGCTGCTGCTGCTGCTAAGTTGCTTCAGTCGTGTCCGACTCTGTGAGACCCCATAGATGGCAGCCCAACCAGGCTCCCCCGTCCCTGGGATTCTCCAGGCAAGAACACTGGAGTGGGTTGCCATTTCCTTCTCCAATGCATGAAAGTGAAAAGTGAGAGTGAAGTGGCTCAGTTGTGTCTGACTCTTCGCGACCCCATGGACTGCAGTCCACCAGGCTCCTCCGTCCATGGGATTTTCCAGGCAAGAGTACTGGAGTGGGGTGCCATTGCCTTCTCCAAAATTTGCAACAAACATAGCCATTCCCTCTCTCAAATATTTCCTGTCTTCTACCCTTTCATCTTGTGTTTGTTTTAGAACAAAATAGAGAGAATGTGGAGGAAAATATAGAGCTGTATGAATAGCAAAATAGCTTCTGTCATCCTTTTTGTGGCATGGTTTTCCTTTCATCACAATTCTTGGTCTTCAAATATTTCTCCAAGTTACTCAGCTTTTCTACAATGTAGTTCCCAGAACTTCCTTGAACAGAACAGCCTTGAAAAAGACTTCCAACCCACCTAAAGGATAATGATTGCCCCATTGTTTTTAGTCTATGATTGCAATAGCATTTTGGCACTGCAAAGGCATTTGACATATATGTAGACCATTTTAGGTCAACCTTTTCTAATGTATATCCATAGAACTAGGGTCTAAATTAAAAAAAAAATCTGGTACACAGTCAATCCTTCAGAATAATTTGACATTTTTTTCATAATTTTTCAAAGACCATAACCTGTGATGTGAAGTATTTAATCTGCGTGGTTTCTCAGTATTTGGTACTCTGTTATGTTACACTTTTATTCCAGAGTCTTGAGATCCTTTAAAACTGCCAAATTCTCTCTTCAAATCCTATCACTAGTTTAGCTTTAGATTATCACTTATCAATATATCTATCCTACTATTTTATAAATCTTTTATTCTCTCTCAAAATTGTTCTCTGAGTCTAGACAAACATGAAATGAGTCATGTAATTTTGTTTGACTTCTTTAATACATTAGTCCCATAAGCTCAAATAATAAAAGCAACAGTAAATCTTTGCAGGTAAAAATATTTTAGCATACATAATTTATCTCCCTTTTCTACTTGCCCCAAACATAATATCGAAAGTCTTTATAGGTGTTGCAATTCTGAGCTCATTACAGGTATTGGGATTTTAGTTACTATTTGGAGACATTTATTGGAGTGTTATGAATTCATTCTCTCTTGTGTACATCTAATTTTTGTTTCTGGAAATCTAAACACATCAGCTTCCCTCAAACTCAGTTGGTAAAGAATCTGCCTGCAATGCAGGAGACCCAGGTTTGATTCCTGCGTCCGGAAGATCCCCTGGAGAAGGAAATGACAATCCACTCCAGTATTCTTGCCTGGAGAATCCCATGGACAGAGGAATCTGGTGGGCTACAGTCCATGGGGTTGCAAAGAGTCAGATACAACTTAGCAACTAAACCACCGTAAACATCAGAGAGTTTTCTCTGCATCAGAGAGCAACTAGCATACAAAACCTGTATTTTCCTGCCTTGTTAGAAATGTCTGGAATTATAAACTCAGAATCGCTTTGAACTTCTGTGTGTTGTCACTTTCCCAGGTTCCTTAATTGCTTCTTTTCTCCAACTTAAAGAGCTCATCTCCAGGCTCACAACTGGGCTCCATGGAACCAGACCTCTGCTAATTCAGTAGCTTTACTTGCCACTCATCATACCAAGGGAACAATATTTCCATAAACTCTTTTGCTTTCTTCATCTCATATTTAGAAAGGTGATTCTGAAAAGACAAGAAAATCAAGTAGGAAGCTATTGGGCTAATCCAGGAGGCAATGATAAAATAATAATAATAATAACTTGCCTTAGGTAGAATTAGAAGAATTAGAAGGAAATGTAGTAATCATCTACCACAGTTAAGCATTTTTTAATGGCTAGGGAAACATACAAACAGAAATATTAGACTGTTCCATTTTCTCCAAAAACATGTAAGATGGAAGTTTTTAAGAGGGATTTCAAAACATAATACTAAGTGATTTGTCACTTGTTAAGAAATTTGAAGATTTTTATGTATATTAAGATAAAGCATTTTAGTACTGTGAAGCCATATATAGGAAGGGGCCTCCCAGGTGGCACTAATAGTAAAGAATCTGCCTGCCAGTGCAGGAGATATAAGAGACATGGGTTCAATCCCTGGGTCAGAAAGATCCCCTGGAGGACGGTATGACAATCCACTCCAGTATTCTTGCCTGGAGAATCCCATGGACAGAGGAGCCTGGGGGGCTACAGTCCGTAGGATCGCACAAAGTCAGACACAACTGAAGCGACTTAGCACCACCCATATATTGGAGGGAAGCTATGCTCACCACTATACTACCAACCCTAGTGAAAGCATACATTGTATCTTTGAAAACTAGTAACAATATTACTTACTTCAGTGTAATTCTTCTTTGTTGTAGAAAGGCTATACATTCGTGGCTGAAGCATATACTGGTGACATGTATGTGTCATCCTCACGATGGAAACTGCGCCTCATTGGCTCTTATCATCCACTCCCGTGCCTGTCTCGAGACCCTCCATGTAATACCTTTGCCATAAAGGAAATCAGAGATTATTACATACCCAATGATAAGAAAATTATATTCAGGTATGTAATAGAAAGGAAATGCATTCCTGTAAAGTATCAATATAGTGTATTAAATAGTTGACTTTAAATTTAAATATTTTATGTAAATATTGATACTATCAAAAATAATAAATCTTTTGGTAAAATCATAATTTTGAACTTCAGTTTTATACTTTTGAAAACAGAGAGCAATATGATTGTATAAATGTTATGTAAGATCCAGCCTATGTTGCATGTGTGGTTTCTTAGTTCTCATCCTATTTTTGTTGTTGTTTGGTCACTCAGCCGTGTCTGACTCTTTGCGACCCCGTGGACTGCAGCATGCCAAGTTTCCCTGTTCATTACCAACTCCCAGACCTTGCTCAAACTCATGTCCACTGAGTTTGAGCTCATGTCCATCATCATCCATGTAGTGATGCCATACAACCATCTCTTCCTCTGTCATCCCCTTCTCCTTCATACCTCCAATCTTTCCCAGCATCAGGGTCTTTTCTAATGAGTCAGCTCTTTGTATCAGGTGGCCAAAGCTTTAGGTGTATCAGCTTTGGAATCAGTCCTTATGATGAATATTTAGGATTGATTTCCTTTAAGATTAACTTGTTTGATCTCCTTGCAGTTCAAGGGATTCTCAAGAGTCTTCTCCAACACCACATCAAAAGCATCAATTTTTCAGTGCTCAACCTTCTTCATGGTCCAACTTTCACATCCATACATGACTACTGGAAAAACCATAGCTTTGACTATACACACCTATATGGCAAAGTAATGTCTGTGCTTTTTAATATGCTGTCTAGGTTTGTCATAGCTTTTCTTTCAAGGAGCAAGCATCTTTTAACTTCATGGCTGCAGTCACCACCTGCAGTGATTTTGGAGTTCAAGAAAATAAAGTCTCACTGTTAACTTATATGCAGAGTACATCATGAGAAACGCTGGATTGGAAGAAACACAAGCTGGAATCAAGATTGCCGGGAGAAATATCAATAACCTCAGATATGCAGATGACACCACCCTTATGGCAGAAAGTGAAGAGGAACTAAAAAGCCTCTTGATGAAAGTGAAAGAGGAGAGTGACAAAGTTGGCTTAAACCTCAACATTCAGAAAACGAAGATCATGGCATCCAGTCCCATCACTCCATGGGAAACAGATGGGGAAACAGTGGAAACAGTGACAGACTTTATTTTAGGGGGACTCCAAAATCACTGCAGATGGTGACTGCAGCCATGAAATTAAAAGACGCTTACTCCTTGGAAGAAAAGTTATGACCAACCTAGATAGCATATTCAAAAGCAAAGACATTACTATGCCGACTAAGGTCCGCCTAGTCAAGGCAATGGTTTTTCCAGTAGTCATGTATGTATGTGAGAGTTGGACTGTGAAGAAGGCTGAGCACCAAAGAATTGATGCTTTTGAAGTGTGGTATTGGAGAAGACTCTTGAGAGTCCCTTGGACTGCAAGGAGATCCAACCAGTCCATTCTGAAGGAGATCAGGCCTGGGATTTCTTTGGAAGGAATGATGCTGAAGCTGAAACTCCAGTACCTTGGCCACCTCATGTGAAGAGTTGACTCACTGGAAAAGACTCTGATGCTGGGAGGGATTGGGGGCAGGAGGAGAAGAGGACGACCGAGGAATAGATGGCTGGGTGGCATCACTGATTCGATGGACGTGAGTCTGAGTGAACTCTGGGAATTGGTGATGGACAGGGAGGCCTGGCGTGCTGTGATTCATGGGGTTGCAAAGAGTCAGACACAACTGAGAGACTGAACTGAACTGTTTCCATTGTTGCCTATCTATTTGCCATAAAGTGTTGGGACTGGATGCCTGATCTTAGTTTTCTGAATGTTGAGTTTTAAGTCAACTTTTTCACTCTCCTCTTTCACCTTCCTCGAGAGGCTCTTAGTTATCCTATTTGACTTTCATTAAACATCCTTCATAACACTCTTCCTTCTTTTTGCTCTCTCCTTGTTCTATCTCATCTCTGGTGCTTCTCTTGTGTTTAGTTCAGTTCAGTTGCTCAGTCATGTCCGACTCTTTGTGACCCCATGAACCACAGCACGCCAGGCCTCCCTGTCCATCACCAAATCCAAAAGTCCACCCAAACCCATGTCCATTAAGTCAGTGATGCCATCCACCCATCTCATCCTCTGTCATCCCCTTCTCCTCCTGACCTTGATCTTTCCCAGCATCAGAGTCTTTTCCAATGAGTCAGCTCTTCGCATCAGGTGGCCAAAGTATTGGAGTTTTAGCTTCAGCATCAGTCCGTCCAATGAATACCCAGGACTAATCTCCTTTAGGATGGACTGGTTGAATCTCCTTGCAGTCCAAGGTACTCTCAAGAGTCTTCTTCAATACCACAGTTCAAAAGCATCAATTCTTCAGCGCTCAGCTTTCTTTGTAGTCCAACTCTCACATCCAAACATGACCACTGGAAATACCATAGCCTTGACTAGACAGACCTTTGTTGACAAAGTAATGACTCTGCTTTTGAAAATGCTATCTAGCTTGGTCATAACTTTCCTTCCAAGGAATAAGCGTCTTTTAATGTCATGGCTGCAATCACCATCTGCAGTGATTTTCAAGCCCCCACCCCCACCCCCAGCCAAATAAAGTCAGCCACTCTTTCTACTGTTTCTCCATCTATTTGCCATGAAGTTATGGTACCGGATACCATGATCTTAGTTTTCTGAATGTTTAGTTTTAAGCCAACTTTTTACTCTCCTCTTTCACTTTCTCTTGTGTAGATTTCTCCTTATCTGCCAACTCATCCTTCTTTTCATACTTATCTATACATTCTCATATCTCCCTGAGAATACATAGATAAGTAGTCCTCATCATGACTCTGCTCCCTTTCATTTATCAGAGCTTTTGGTTTTAATTCCCACACACTTCTCATCTTTGTGCCCTCCTCTTTATTCTCAGTGTCCTCCACTACTTCACAGTCTCATTATATTTTATCTACAGAAACACTGTGTTTCTGGAATACATGTCTCCATTACATTCACTTTTTCTTTATATTTTCTATTTCTCCCTCTCTTTCTCTACCACCGTATTCATTACATGAGTGTTAGTCACTCAGTTGTGTCCAGCTCTTTGCGACCATCATGGACTGTAGCCCTCCAGGCTCCTCTGTCCATGGAATTCTCCAGGCAAGAATACTGGGGTTCATAGCCATGCCCTTCTCTAGGAGATATTCCTGACCCAGGGTTAAAGCTGGGTCTCCCACATTGCAAGCAGATTCTCTACCATCTGAGCCACCAGGGAAGCCCCTATTCATTACACACCCATGCTTTACTACTGGAATAGTTACCTAACACACATGATTAAATACGTGATTCCCTTTCACTGAAATTTGGGAGATCGAAGCGTCAGCTGAATTGATTCCTGCTGATGGCTGGGAGGGAGGAAATATCCCATGCTCTCTCCATCTTCTAGAGGTTGCTGGTCACTGACATTCTTTGGCTTGTTGATTTATAACCCTGGTCTTTGTATTCCTGTTCATGCATCATTCTCCCTGTGTCTCTCTCTTTCCAGATTTCTCGTTTTCATAAGGTCCTCATTTTAACTTGATGATTTCTGGGAGATAACATCTCCAAGAATGGTGGCATGGTGAGGTGCTAGGGTTTAGGACTCCAGCAGGTTTTTGAGAGGAAACAATTTAACCTATAACAAACAGTGACAGTGAATATAGAGGGAAAATAAAGGACAAGGAAGTGAAATGGACAATCTTGGTTGATTATGGTTTGACTTGGGAAACTGTTGGAGAGTAAGTGTTGTTTATTTAAATAGAGGTTTCAGGAAGAGGACTCTATTTGCTGATTGGGCAAGAGAAAGACAATTAATTCATTTTTACATGTTACACTTGGTAGGCCAGTGAAATGTATGAGAGATATTGCATAGGGTTGCTGGGTTGGAAACATGGATTTGGAAATGATCATTCTATTTCTGCCCATTAAAGTGGCTGGGGAAGTTTGTACAAAAAGAGTCAGATACTGGACAGAATATATCAAATGTGAAAGTGAAAGTGAAGTCACTCAGTCATGTCCGACTCTTTGCGACCCATGGACTGTAGCCCACCAAGCTCCTCCATTCATGGGATTCTCCAGGCAAGAATACTGGAGTGGGTTGCCATTTCCTTTTCCAGAGAATCTTCCCAACCCAGGGATCAAACCCAGGTCTCCCACATTGCAGACAGACGCTTTAACTTCTGCACCACCAGGGAATTTCAAGGGAGGAAAGGCAGCCAGGTTGAAAGAAGAAGGGGCGGGGGGGGGGGGGGGGAAGGGGTGGCCTTACAGACATCTCCTGCCACCTACAGATGCCCAGGCGTTATGGGACTTTTCCCTGGGCCTCCAGAGAAGGGAGGACTGGAACTCGGCCCTACCAGAAATCAGACCAGACCAGAACCAGAATTCGAGTTCTCTGCCAAGAGGAGGTGATCAGTCTCTAATCCTCAGCTCAGGCTGAGGGCCCTTTGACCAGATTCCTGCGTCCAGGACTGGGGGACTAGAAAAACAGGGAAGGATAGGAAGAGTTAAGGAGAGGAAAGAGAGAGGGAAGGGGAGAAAGGTCAATAAAGTCTCTTGTTCCTTACCGGTCAGGGCACTCTGGCCAGTTGTCCGCGTATTTATGAGAATGTCGTATTTATGAGAATGTCGATGTGACAGAAGTCTAAAAAAAAACACCCCTGAATTAGGAGTTACAAAAACTGTTATGCCCATGGGGAAAGGTTTTTGAAGAAAGAAGAAATGAGGGTTGATTCAACCCTGTCAAATTCCCCTGAGAGATCAAGGAGGATGAGAACTGAGATTTCTGTAGGGTAGTGACAAGCTGCTTGAAACCATAGCAAGAGCAAGTTTAGCGCCTTGTTGGGGGCAGAGTGAAGTGTTGTGAGTGAGTAGAAGGTGATGAGCTGAGACAGTAGAAGTTGGCGACTCTTCTTAGACTATAAGCTGGGGAGTCAAATAGAGCTGAGGCTGACCAGCAGGGTTGATTGAAGACATTTTTCAGTTTGGTTTTTGTCTTGTTTTGATCTGTTTTTAAACAGGTGAGACCTCCATGGGTACAAAAGCCAAAATCAAGAAGTAGTAAAGTGAGGAAACAAGATACAGAAGAGAGAAGAGAGAAAGGCAAATTTGTAGAGAAGCTGAAAGTTTATAGAATCCTGAGCATTTGCAAGGATTCACCTAAAGTAGGAAAGAACTCCAACAAAAGGTCGAGCGATCTTAGACTGCATTAAGGGACAGAGTCAGGAATTT
Source organism: Ovis aries (assembly GCF_016772045.2). NCBI lineage: Eukaryota > Metazoa > Chordata > Mammalia > Artiodactyla > Bovidae > Ovis > Ovis aries. The sequence continues at coordinate 71,248,412 of NC_056061.1, forward strand.
TCATTCTTTCTCCAAGAGGTTCCCAACCAGCATGGTTAAAGGGGGAGAGCACAGGTGATAAGTAATAGTTCTGATTTCTATTTTTGTGGCTCGAAGAAAACACTTGACAGTGAAGTTTTGAAAGCTATCGCCAGTTGTGCTCTTTGTTCCACTGGAGAGGAGGGAGTGATGGAAAGGTGCGATGTGGCAGTAGTTTGCAATCTATCAAATTTTATCAGCGAGTGCATCAGTTCAGTTCACTTCAGTCACTCATTCATGTCCAACTCTGCAACCCCATGTATCGCAGCACGCCAGGCCTCCCTGTCCATCACCAACTCCCGGAGTTCACTCAGACTCACGTCCATCAAGTCAGTGATGCCATCCAGCCATCTCATCTTCTGTCGTCCCCTTCTCCTCCTGCCCCCAATCCTTATCAGCATCAGAGTCTTTTCCAGTGACTCAACTCTTCACATGAGGTGTCCAAAGTACTGGAGTTTCAGCTTCAGCATCATTCCCTCCAAAGAAATCCCATGGCTGATCTCCTTCAGAATGGACTGGTTGGATGCCCTTGCAGTCCAAGGGGCTCTCAAGAGTCTTCTCCAACACCACAGTTCAAAAGCATCAATTCTTCAGTGCCCAGCCTTCTTCACAGTCCAACTCTCACAACCATACATGACCACTGGAAAAACCATAGCCTTGACTAGATGGACCTTTGTTGGCAAAGTAATGTCTCTGCTTTTCAATATGCTATCTAGGTTGATCATAACTTTTCTTCCAAGGATTAAGCGTCTTTTAATTTCATGGCTGCAGTCACCATTTGCAGTGATTTTGGAGCCCCCAAAAATAAAGTCTGACACTGTTTCCACTGTTTCCCCATCTATTTCCCATGAAGTGATGGGACCCGATGCCATGATCTTCATTTTCTGAATGTTGAGCTTTTTCACTTTCACTCTCCACTTTCACTCTCCACTTTCACTTTCATCAAGAGGCTTTTTAGTTCCTCTTCACTTTCTGCCATAAGGGTGGTGTCATCTGCATATCTGAGGTTATTGATATTTCTCCCGGCAATCTTGATTCCAGCTTGTGCTTCTCCCAGCCCAGCATTTCTCATGATGTACTCTGCATATACGTTAAATAAGCAGATTGACAATATACAGCCTTGACGTACTCTTTTTCCTATTTGGAACAGTCTGTTGTTCCATGTCCAGTTCTAACTGTGCTTCCTGACCTGCATATAGGTTTCTCAAGAGGCAGGTCAGGTGGTCTGTATTCCCATCTCTTTCAGAATTTTCCACAGTTGATTGTGATCCACACAGTCAAAGGCTTTGGCATAGTCAATAAAGCAGAAATAGATGTTTTTCTGGAACTCTCTTGCTTTTTTGATGATCCAGCAGATGTTGGCAATTTGATCTTTGGTTCCTCTGCCTTTTCTAAAACCAGCTTGAACATCTGGAAGTTCACGGTTCACGTATTGCTGAAGCCTGGCTTGGAGAATTTTGAGCATTACTTTACTAGTGTGTGAGATGAGTGCAATTGTCATATCTAAATAAAATGTTATATATCTCTGCTTGGGATGTGATAGTAATAAACACCTCATACGTAATTTCATTTTACTCGAGCATACTGGGATCTTTTGCCAAAGTCTATAACAGCACTAATATTTCCAGGATTTTAACTGACTGTATAAAGTAGGTTTACTTGTAGATTATCATATCAGTAAATAATACAATTTCCTTAGTGATTTGAAGAAAAGACTGTTGATAAAGATGAATGTTTTTCTTTACAGGTATTCAGTTAAAGTTGCATTGCCACATCCTGTTACAATACACGTACGCACATCCAAACCAGATGTATTCATCAAGCTACAGATCTTAGAAAATGAAGAAGTTATCGTGAGCTCCACTGGGAAGGGTCAAGCTATCATACCAGCAATTAACTTCTTGGGGAATGAAAAAGTCTTAAGCTCCCAGTGTAAGTTTGGCTTTTAAAATTGGTCATATATAGATTCATAAACAGATATTTATGTAACTGATGGTTAAAAAATATTTTAAGATAAAATAGCAAGTAAAATCAGTAAAATTTGATACCATAGTATTTTTAGAAAACTACTGCATTTGTGCATGACATTAATCCCTGAAGAGCAATAGATTTGTTATAATTGCACTTTAAAGACTTTATTACTTGAGCCCGATCAAATTTTCAAATAAGAAATAGATTTTTATTATTTTGAAATAATTTTTAATTAATTAATTTATTTTAATTGGAGGCTAATTACTTTACAATATTGTAGTGGTTTTTGCTAAACATTGACATGAATCAGCCACGGGTGCACATGTGTTCCCCATCCAGAACCCTCTCCCCACCTTCCTCCCCATCCCATCCCCTAGGGTCATCCCCCCACACCAGCCCTGAGTGCCCTGCCTTATGCATCGAACCTGAACTGGCGATCTGCTTCACATATGATAATATACACGTTTCAAAGCTACCCTCTCAAATCATCTCACCCTCGCCTTTTCCCAGAGTCCAAAAGACTGTTCTTTACATCTGTGTCTCTTTTTTTTTTTTTTTACTTTTATTCCAAATGCATTATTTTTAGAAAATATTCTACTTATTAAAATTAATAAAAATGTTGAAATTATTACCTGCAATGTAATATTCACAAGAGCTTTTACCTAATAAAATTATTTCTGAAATAAGGGATAACAGTGATACTGTAAGATATATTCATTTATTTTAATAACTTGATTATGACTATAAAAGTAACACCTGCCCAATGTAGAAAGCTGAAAAATAGAAAATTATAAACAAGGCAGCAAGAAATCCTTTGTAATCATACAACCCAGAAAATAGAAATACTGTTAGCATATTAGCTTTTACACCTCTACTGTCCATTTTTACATTCTCAGTTTAAATAAAAGTAGAATATTACCAGTTTTGGTAACTGATATTTGTTTTTCTTGTTTGTGACATTGGTTGGAGTCTTCAAACCTATGTTAAATAAGAGTGATGATTATATACTTCTTATTCTTAAATAAGAAGGCTTAGAGCATTTACCATTTAGTATGATTGTTGTTGACTTCTGATAAATGCCCTTTATAGTATTTAAGAAAGTTTTTCTCTATTGATAACTAAGGATTTTAATATAGGTTTGAAACTTTATTGGTTATTTCTTTGTTTATAAAAATCATCAAATTTTATCCCTTTGCATCTCATAAATTAATTTTTAATTTGGAATACATTCTTGAAATAAAACTTATTTATCCATGATGTTTCAATACAGTCCTATATGTTTTGACTATACTATTTTATTTGGTTTGTTAGATTATATTTTCCCTTTAACTTTTAACTATTATAATATTTTTATAATTTCCAAATAACTGTTTTAGCTGGTCTTCTGTTGTTAATATCTACTTAAACTTTTGGAGTTAGTGTGATTTATATATTTTCATTTTGAGCATTGGATAGGTTTTTTCACTGCAACCTAATTCAAATCAGTTTTGGTTTGTATTACATTAAAGTTTATAAAGAACACTTATTCTCTAATTTTAGAGGTAAATGATTTGATGTCTAAATATATGTGTACTCACACACACATTCTCGCTATGTGTATATAATAAAAAGAAAACTTGCTAGTTGCAATATTTAAAATCTCAATTGTCATTTATATTTTATCTTATTGGCTTGTAATTTTTTGAAAAAAGTATGTTAAGATCTATTTTAATTGTAAACTGTGTACAAATTTATCTCTAATATTTTCCAGTTTACATATCTATATGTTACATTGTTAGTTGCAAAAAGTTATACATTTGCTTTATATTTATTGATATGCTGTATTTTTTAAATGAATATAAAGCAGTATTTTTTCAACTTTAATAGATTTTATGATAGTAATGCTGATTCTTCATTTGTTATCATTTGCCTGTTCATTTTGGTTCACACATTTAGCTTTTCAACCTTTCTCTTATAAATGAGTAATTTTTCCACTAAATCTAAGATTCTAATCTCTGAAATGGGGTGATGTAATCCACTTACATTTCTTTTGATAAGCTTGCTTTTTCTGATTTCTGCCTTCATGCTTTATTTTAAAATTGATTATACTGTCTAGCTGATCTTTGCAGAACTATGTGGTGGCTGGCATACTTCCTGCATTATTCCCAATGCATTATTCCCAATAGCATTTATGCTGATTATCTCAAGTATATAAGCAAATTACTAAAAAGAATTTACCTGTTGCCTATTTCCTAATATTCATACGTTTCTTTTCTTTCTCCTTTTTAAAATAAATGCAACCAAATCAAGACTCTTTCTCCTCTGTTATTGACCCTGGAAACTGTTATTGCAGCCCAGGGGCATTCCTTTCCAATATGAATGAAAATCTGGAGGAGCAGAGAATTGAGAAGACACTACTTTGTAATGACACAATTAGGGCACAGATGTCATGCTTTAGACACAGGAAGGTGGGAAATTCCCTATTACATCAGTAATACAATGAACTTAGTTAAAACAGCAAATTAATTCAGATCATGTCTCCTTTCCTCCCACCTTTTCCCCTTTAGCCCTGAACATCCTCTGGATCGTCTTCAGTACTAGTTCATGTTTCTGCTTTGTGGCTTTTCATGCCAGTCTGCCTGCACCATCTCTATATACTTATTTGGATAAGCCCAAATAACAAAATATAATATTTATACATATTTCTCTTCAAGTATGTTAAGACCAGTAAGGGTACTATTAGGTTTTGCTGGTCCAAATTCCACTCTTACTCTTGAAAATGACTTTGTTTTCTTTTCTCTAATCCACGTTGTACAGATTTTTTTTTTTTTTTTTTGCTTTACTTCATGTAGGAATACTGTGATTCCAAAACTTTACCAGGTCCTGTGGGCGATTCTCCTATCCTGTTTACAGCCTTAACATCTTTTCTTTAAGTAACTAGTTGTCCTTAACATTACTCTCCAAAGTTTTTTATTTATATTCATAGAGGCAATAAACACTGTAATGATAAACTCTGTATGATAAACACTGTAGTTTATCATGTATCATAAACACTGTAATGTAGTTTATCATGTATCATAAACACTGTAATGATAAACACTATATGATAAACACTGTAATTTATTATATTAGTTTAGTTCAGCTCAGTTGCTCAATCATGTCTGATTCTTTGCATACCCATGGACTGCAACACACTATGCTTCACTGTCCATCACCAGCTCCTGGAGCTTGCTCAAATTCCTGTCCATTGAGTCTGGGATGCCATCCAACCATCTCATCCTCTGCTGTCACCTTCTCCTCCTGTTCATATAGCTTATCATTATTTCACTTTAAAAGTTAGCATTTTATGGCTGAGTAATATTCAGTTCAGTCCAGTCACTCAGTCTTGTCCAACTCTTTGCGACTAAGTAATATTACTCAGCCATAAAAAGGAACGCATTTGAGTCTGTTCTAATGAGGTGATGAACCGAGAACCTATTATGCAGAGTGAAGTGAATCAGAAAGAGAGAGATAAATAATGTATTCTAACACATATATACAGAATCTAGAAAAGTGGTACTGAAGAATTTATTTACAGGGCAACAGTGGAGAAACAGACATGGAGAATAGACTTATGGACATGGGGAGAGGGGAAGAGAGGGTGAGATGTATGGAAAGAGTAACATGGAAACTTACATCACCATATGTAAAATACATAGCCAATGGGAGTTGGCTGTATGGCTCAGGAAACTCAAATAGGGGCTCTGCATCAACCTAGAGGGGTGGTGTGGGGAGGGACGTGGGAGGGAGTTTCAAAAGGGAGAGGATATAAGTATACCTATGCCTATTCATGGTGAGGTTTGACAGAAAACAGCAAAATTCTATAAAGCAATTATCCTTCAAAAAAATTAATTTCTTTAAAAGTTAGCTTTAGCAAGAGAATCACACATAAACATTTGACACAATGGTATTTTTTTACTTCCGGCCAAGAAAGTGACAGCAATGGAGGAGAAAGATAATGAAAACATAATTCAGAAATTGACCCCAAATTCGAGCCATTATCCAAGAATGTTCTTCTTTTACAAGATGCTTCTATTTCATAAATGTATTTCTAAATAAGCTTAAACTTTAAAATTTAAATTTTAAATTTCCCCTGAAACCAAAAATGGCATTTTCCTTCTGATTGCTTTGAATATATAGATTAATTATACCTTCATAGTATTGAATTTCTATGCAAGTAAAGGCTATTTATTTCCATCTATTCAGGACTTCTTTTATGGTTCACAGAAAAGATTGAAAATTTTCTCCATAGAAGCTGATAGATTAGCTATCATAAATTAGATATTTTCTTTATTTAGATGTCAGACAGACTCTTATTTTTAAAGAATGCTATTAGTTTATGTTTATGAATCATATAAGCAGATATGAAATTTCTTTTCCTTTCTAAACGTTTTTTAAGGTGCTTCTCTTGGAAACATATCCATTTATGAATTTTTTGCTGTATGTACTTCTGGAAGGCCCCCACCAAAAATACATGCGAAAAATGTGTTTATTTGTAGTGAAATGGGACATGACAGATTAAGCTATATATTCTATAAGCAAACACGGAAAAGTAAAGTGTTAAGTCGCTCAGTTGTGTCTGACTCTTGAGATCCCGTAGATTATAGCCCTCCAGGTTCCTCTGTCCATGGGATTCTCCAGGCAAGAATATTGGAGTGGGTTGCCATTCCATTCTCCAGAGAATCTTCCAGACCCAGTGATCAAACCCAGGTCTCTTACATCGCAGGCAGTTTCTTTACCATCTGAGCCACCAGGGAAGCCTGTAAACAAACATTATATGGTACTAAAGAAGGAATAAATTCCATTGCAAAGATATTGACGGCTTTGAAATGAGCTAGGAACAAAAATCTTGAGCCTCTTTAGGTTTTTTGCTATCTCATGGAAATTTTTAAAGCATGTCTATATATCTCATATACCTATTAGGAATAATATTTTACATCAGTACTCATGCTGTAAAGGTAATATAAAATTCATAATTTTCCACAAAATTTTCTTCAGTTCAGTCACTCAGTCGTGTCCAACTCTTTGAAACCCCATGAACCTCAGCACACCAGGCCTCCCTGTCCATCACCAACTCCCGGAGTCTACCTAAACCCGTGTCCATTGAGTGGGTGATGCCATCCATCCATCTCATCCTCTGTCGTCCCCTTCTCCTCCTGCCCTCAATCTTTCCCAGCATCAGAGTCTTTTCCAATGAATCAGCTCTTCATGTGAGGTGGCCAAAGTATTGGAGTTTCAGCTTAGTATCAGTCCTTCCAATGAATATTCAGGACTGATCTCCTTTAGGATGGACTGGTTGGATCTCCTTGCAGTCCAAGGGACTCTCTCAAGAGTCTTCTCCAACATCACACTTCAAAAGCATCAATTCTTTGATGCTCAGCTTTCTTCACAGTCCAACTCTCACATCCATACATGACCACTGGAAAAATCATAGCCTTGACTAGACGGACCTTTGCTGACAAAGTAATGTCTCTGCTTTTCAATATGCTGTCTAGGTTAGTCACAACTTTCCTTCAAATCCTAGCAATTGAGGATTTGAGGAAGAAATATGTATGAGTAGTAGTAAAACATTTTATTTTGTATAGTTGTATAAGGTTCAAATTTGTTGATGATTTATCATAATTAATGCAAGCAGTCTCCTACTGATAGTGATGTGTGATCATTCTAATCATTAGTTTATATAAACAGTACTTAATTTTTTAAAGAAATCTGAATAGACATTTTTCTAAACATGTAATATGCATATATTAGATAAATGCTTAGAAGTAGAACTGTTGAGTCACTGGGTACAGACAGTAGTGATTTTTGTATATATTGTCAAATTACCCTCCATTGAGTTTGCATAAATTTATCTTCTTTTACCCACTCCCCTGAATGACAGGGTTATCATATTTTTTGGTTCTTCATATTTCTGATTTCAATTTGAATGCTAAAAATTTATTTATATTTTGCTTACCATTAGGGTGGTTTAAGCATACTTTTATATATTTTATATATCACCTTTTAATATTTTCTTCTTTGAAAACAATTTTGAGTGCTTTGCCCATTTTTTAATTGGAATTAGTTGTTTTTTTCTAATTTATGTGTAGACTATCATATATTAAGGAAAATGTTTTCTTTATTTTATATTTGTTTCAAATATTTTTCATAACAGTGGGTTATGAATGATTAAGTACATATTCGAAGGAATTAATGAAGGAAAGGATAGGGAGTTTGTGTGATTCATTTTTAATTTTTTATTGAAGTATAATCTACATAGAGCAAAAAAATAAATCTAAGTTGATGAGTTTTGATAAGTTTATCTATCAGTGTGACCTACACTCTTAACAAGATATGGAAAATTTCTGTTACCCAGAAAAATTCTCTCAGGCTATTTCTATTCAATTTCCCAATACCCAAAGAGGCAAGCACTGTTCACATTCCCATCACAATAAGTTTGCATCTTCTAAAACTTCATAAAAAGTAAATACTCTTTTAGCACACTCAACATAATGTTTTTAAGATACATCTATGTTGTTGCTACTCCATTCCTTTTTATATTGTTGAGTGTTATTCCATTGTATAGGTATACCATACGGTTTATAGCTTTAGATTTTTATTGGAACTTTGTTAAACTTGGGGAGCATTGGCATCTTAACAAAACTGAGTTTTCTGGTTCATGAACATATATCTTTAATTTCTCTCAACAATGTTTTATATCCTCAATGTACAGATTTTACAACTAGTTTATTATATTTCTATGTAAGAAATTTATTTTTATGGGAACTCCATCTAAGACTAAGAACTTATGTAAATTATATCATTTGATAGCTGTATTTAATTAACAAATCATGTGAGTATGTAATGGTACTTATATGATTTGTCAATTATGAAATAATACAGACATTAAAAATTATAATAACATGCACCTGCATAGTATTAAACACTGAAGTAGTCAGAACATGAGGTATTAGTTTATTGTCATTCAAATGGTACATGAATGAGAATTTGTTGAATTGTACATTCTTATAGCAGTCAGTGGTTGCTCAGAAAATGCATTGTTCTATCCAAGTCATATACCATTACAATGTTTCTTTAAGACCAGGATATTTCCTAGAAGCCAGTGATGTTTTTTATCTCATGAAAAAATAAATTGACCTGTCCCTTTGAGTGTGTTTTATAAGGATATAATAAATAACACGGTAATGATTATGTATTCCACATATTTCAACATAAACAATATTTCTCATATTCAGCCAGCAAGCAAGTTCTTTCAACTCATGCTACTTTAAAGAAAGAGCAAGATTTATACATCAAGAAAAAATCTGCAGGAGGTCAGAAATCCTATAAAAGGCCTGGAAGTGCAATAGTAGACACTGGTCAGCCTATTATGGATGAAGAAACCAGTTATATACCCACTATAGATGAAAATGCTAGCACACCACAGCAGGTAATTAACATTTAGAAGATTTATTCAATTGTACTACTCCTAAAAGCTTAACATAAATCATAACAAGTATTTTCCTAAAATTGAAAAAATAAAGAACAATGTACATAATGTAAGGCAGCAAATAAAAAATATGATTTACCCATTGGAGATCAAGAAAATAAATTAATTAAAATAAATAAAAACAAAATGTCAAAACCAAGTCCTAATATGACAGTAATTGGGCCTCTCTGGTGGCTCAGCAGTAAAGAATCCACCTGCCAATGTAGGATACCAGAGTTTGATCCCCAGATCAGGGAGATCCCCTGGAAAAAGAAATGGCAAGCCTCCAGTATTCTTGCCTGGAGAATTCCAGGGACAGAGGAGCCTGGTGGGCTACAGTCCATGGGACATGACTATAGTCAGACACAACTCAGCAACTGAGCATACACAGAATTACATAGAAAAATCAATTAGCAATTAAGACTTGAATATTTTAACACATACTTTTCAGGAAAGAGTAAATTAAGTTGAAAAACAAAATATGTTTGATCATTAGGATCTGAAACATTAAGTATAAGCTTAATCTTTCAGATATCTACATAGAACACTTCACCTCATAAAAAGTAAATATACTTTTTCATAGAACGCACAAGAAGCCTCAAAAAAACCCAAACTATATTGTGTAATTGTTATCTGAACATACTTTAATAATATAGAAATTAATAATTATCAGCTTAAAATCACATAAATGTGAAAACATGTAAATATACTAAATAATTTGTAGCTTAAAAATCCTTTAAAAAGAAAGTATTAAATACAAAGGGCTCAATAAAAATGAAAACTACAAATCAAAATTTGTAAACCACATCTAAAGTAGCATTCAGTGGAATGTTGACTTTTTAAATTAATTCATCAGAAAATATTAATTCAAACAAATGAACTAAGCTATTGAAACAAAAAAGTTAGAGAACAAGTAAAATAATAACTCAAAAATAAGAAGAAAAAATATTGATAAAATGAGAATAAAATTTAAGAAACGGGGAACAAAGTCTACAACAATTAAACTCTAAGCTTTTTAAGATTAATAAAAATGACATGCTTTTTGTAAGACCAATCAGTTAAGAAAAAAGAAAGAAAATATAAATGAATTGAATATAGAGCAAAAAATAGGATGAAGGTATAAATGCAAACAACAGGTTTAAATATTTTTTTTAAGTATTATATACAACTTTATACTAGCTAGAGCTTCCCAGGTGGTGCTAGTGGTAAGGAATCTGTCTGCCAATGCAAGACACAAGAGACAGGTTCAGTCCCTGGGTTGGGAAGATCTCCTCCAGGAGGAAATGGCAACTGACTCCAGTATTGACTGGAAAACTCCATGGACAGGGGACCTGGCAGGCTACAGTCCATTGGGCCACAGAATTGGGCACAACTGAGCAACTGATCACACACACACACACACACACATACTAGATAATTTAAAACTTAGAAAAATTGTTTAAAATATAAAATTCCTGGGGTAGGAGGAAGAAGAGACTAGCTGCTCCACAAAAAGCAGAAAATATGAAATAATAAGAATAATAAATAATAATCAAAGCCATACCTTTCCAAAAAGCATAGGCCTAGCAGCTTTACAAAAGAGATCTAACAGACTTTTGAGGAGTAAATTATTCCAGAAAGTAGAAAAACAATACAAACCTTCCAGTATTTTTTAAGAGATTAATGTAATTCAGATTCCAAAACTGAGTGACAAAAGTAAAATAAATTTAACTTATAAATATGAATGCAAAAATTATAAATACTAAAATATATGATAGTATTGGTGGGGATATGAGGATATTATAGACTGTGGTATTACAGAATTTTGGAGAACATCTAACAGTATTTAATTAAATCATTATTGTATGATCCAGAAAAAAATGCATTTATTATGTGCCTAAAATAATAAATGATTAAGCGTATACTATGTTTATTTTTATTGTCTATACTTAAATATTGCATTTTTCCAGGTATACAAGTATATTATACAGTGTTTGGTGTTATATAACAGTTGGCCTCTCACTGAAAGTCAACAGATGTTTGTTCAAGCACTCAAAGACTTAGAGAAAAATGATAACAAAGGTATGTCACTCCAAATATTATTCCTGCATTTTATATAATCTATACATATTTAAGAGTAAATTTGTCATGTAATTACTAAAACATTATTGCTTACAATTTATGCTTTAATCCAGTGGCATTTCCTGTTCTATCAACTGATTATATGATTCAACATTTTCATTATTTGGTTATGAAAACCAAAAAATATATGATTGTTTAGTCAAGTTTAAATAAATTTTGTCCAGTTAGTAAAAATGACTTGATGATTATCTAACAAAGGTACTCTAAACTTTTCTAATTATAAATTATTTTCATCCAAGTTACTAAAATATATAACTTTAAAGATATGTTTTTAAAATATTTAAGAGAAAAAGAATCTTCCACTGAAAGAGAATTCAGGTTTATTTTTTCAAAAAGTAAACTATTCTCAATATTTCTGAGCAGGAAAAAATAGATTGATGCTTTAGATTTTTAAAAAATCTGAAATAGCCTCTACTCTTAAACATATATTGTATGTGTGCGTGCTCATGTCCGACTCTTTGCAAGCCCATGGACTGCAGCCTGCCAGGCTCCTCAGTCTATGCAATTTTCCAGGTAAGAATAGTGAGGTGGGTTGCCATTTCCTATTCCTGGTGATCTTCCTGGTGCAGAGATAGAACTTGCATCTCCTGCATTTCAGGCAGATTCTTTTCCACTAAGCCACCCTGATGAAGTATAATAATTAAATCTAAAGGAATGAATATTTTCAATGTATACTCTTTTCAAATTTCAAGCAAGATTACCCAATCATAAAATTAACCTATGTACATTATTTCAAAAATAAAAGTGTACACTACAAAAGAGCATAATACAAGTCAGAGTGCAGAGCAACAGAAATTTTCACACACTGATGACGGGAATACAAAATGGTGCAGTCAAGTTGAAAGAGTTTCAATTTCTTACAAAACTAAAAATGCACTTACTACTGTGAAATAAAGTTCACAACTTATGGCAAGACTAGATAAGTTGAAATATAAAAAAGATTTCTCTGTCCTGTGTCTTCCTGACTCTCCTCTGCTGTGCATTATGTATCTGCATTATGTGTCTACCAAGCTTCTTCCATCACCAGAAATACCTGCTCTGCCATAAAAAACAACATTCTGCTAAGCATCCATAAGACAGCTCCTAAAAGATGACATTCCTTCTTGATGGTGCAAAGGGCTAGGATGATGCTTAGATCTGGATTGTGTAAACTGACAATATGTCAAGGGAAAGCATCAACGTAATGAAAAGCAACTTATGGAATGGGAGAAAATATTTGCAAACCAGGTATCTGATGGTTAATAAACATATATATATAAACATAAAACACACATATATAAACATATATATACAAAGAAATCATGTAACTCAGTATCAAAAAAAGAAACAATCCAATTAAAAAAATGGACAAAGGATCTGAATAACATTTTCCCAAGGAAAACATAGAGATGGCCAACAGACACATGAAAAGATGGTCAACATCACTAATCACTGGGGAAATGTGATTCAAAACCACAATGAGATATTTTATTAGAATTGGTATTAGCAAAAAAAGGCAATGCCAAAGAATGCTCAAATTACCGCACAAGTGCACTCATCTCACATGCTAGTAAAGTAATGCTCAAAATTCTCCAAGCCAGGCTTCAGCAATACGTGAACCATGAAATTCCAGATGTTCAAGCTGGTTTTAGAAAAGGCAGAGGAACCAGAGATCAAACTGCCAACATCCGCTGGGTCATCAAAAAAGCAAGAGAGTTCCCCAAAAGCATCTATTTCTGCTTTATTGACCATGCCAAAGCCTTTGACTGTGTGGATCACAATCAACTGTGGAAAATTCTGAAAGAGATGGGAATACAGACCACCTGACCTGCCTCTTGAGAAACCTATATGCAGGTCAGGAAGCAACAGTTAGAACTGGACATGGAACAACAGACTGGTTCCAAATAAGAAAAGGAGTATGTCAAGGCTGTATATTGTCACCCTGCTTATTTAACGTATATGCAGAGTACATCATGAGAAATGCTGGACTGGAAGAAGCACAAGCTGGAATCAAGATTGCCGGGAGAAATATCAATAACCTCAGATATGCAGATGACACCACCCTTATGGCAGAAAGTGAAGAGGAACTAAAAAGCCTCTTGATGAAAGTGAAAGAGGAGAGTGAAAAAGTTGGCTTACAGCTCAACATTCAGAAAACGAAGATCATGGCATTTGGTCCCATCACTTCATGAAAAATTGATGGGGAAACAGTGGAAGCAGTGTCAGATTTTATTTTGGGGGGCTCCAAAATCACTGCAGATGGTGACTGCAGCCATGAAATTAAAAGACACTTGCTCCTTGGAAGAAAAGTTATGACCAACCTAGATAGCATATTGAAAAGCAAAGATATTACTTTGCCAACAAAGATCCATCTAGTCAAGGCTATGGTTTTTCCTGTGGTCATGTATGGATGTAAGAGTTGGACTGTGAAGAAAGCTGAGTGCCGAAGAACTGATGCCTTTGAACTGTGGTGTTGGAGAAGACTCTTGAGAGTCCCTTGGACTGCAAGGAGATCCAACCAGTCCATTCTGAAGGAGATCAGCCCTGGGATTTCTTTGGAGGGAATGATGCTGAAGCTGAAACTCCAGTACTTTGGCCACCTCATGCAAAGAGCTGACTCATTGGAAAAGACTCTGATGCTGGGAGGGATTGGGGGCAGGAGGAGAAGGGGACGACCGAGGATGAGATGGCTGGATGGCATCACGGACTCGATGGATGTGAGTCTGAGTGAACTCCGGGAGATGGTGATGGACAGGGAGACCTGGTGTTCTGCGATTCATGGGGTCACAAAGAGTCGGACATGACTGAGCGACTGAACTGAACTAAACTGATTACCAAAGAGATAAGAGATAGCGGGTATTGGAGAGAATATGGAGAAAGCAGAACCATTATTACACTTAATGGAAATGTATATTGGTACAGCGACTATAGATGGAGGATGAAGATTCCTCAAAAAATTAAAAATAGTACTGCCATAAGATCTAGCAATTCCACTTCTGAGTATATGTTCTAAGGAAATTAAATCATTATCATCAAGCGATATCTGTACCTCCGTTTTCATTGCAACATTATTTACAATAGCCAAGACACGCAAACAACCTAATTGCCCATTGCTGGATGAATGGGTAAAGACATAGTGATATATATATATATGAATATTATTCAGCCATGAAAATAAGGAAAACCTGCCTTTTGCAACAACTTGAATGAAGCTTGAGGATATTATGATAAGTGGAAAAAAATTCAGACAGAGCAAGCCAAATGCTATATGAACTCACTTGTATGCAGAATCTGAAATAAGAGAACTCACAGAAACATTGAACAGATTGGTGGTTGCCAAAAGGAGGCTGGGGGATATATAAAATAAGCAAATGTGGTCAAAAGACACAAACTTCCGGTTATAAGATAAATAACCCCCAGGGATGTAATGTACAGTGTGTATGTTTCTTAAGTTCAAAATCCAGCACAGGTGGATTTTCAGTATCTGAACACAGTAGTATAATTTAAGAACTAGAATAATGTAAAATGTAGATCTTGGTTATGGTACAAATTAATAGTATGAATTAAATTTTTTTAATGAAGTTAACATTAAATAAGGAAATACAGTAAAGTGGCTAAGCTACTGTACATCTGAGTAGTAGAAACTGGGTTATTTATCACCTGGAAAATTAGAACAACTTCTGTGTTATATAATAACTCCTCTGTTTCAGAGTTGTTATGAAGATCCAAGATAATATATATATAAAGTTCCTAGAACCCAGCAGCACTTCAAAAAATGGTTTTATCATTGTTGTGTGTTTCAACTAGAAAATGTCTTTAGGAGTAATTACATGTCTTCTTTTTTGACATCACATTTGACAATTTTAAGTGTGAATGATCAGCTGCTAAAATTAAATGACACCTTGTGTCACCTTTGCTGAAAGTAGCAAAGAAATTCAGGATTGAATTGTAATTTAAAATGAGCTAGGAAAATTTTTTATTTGAAAAAATATGTAGGACAATTTTTTTGAAAGTTACATAGCTTTTGAATGCAGAATAATCATTCTGTAATTTCATGCTCATAAATGTGCTTTTTTGGGTAGCCAATTAGTTAAAATTTAAAAATGCCAATGTGTCCACTTCCATTTGTCAATTATATTTACAACCCATAGCCTACAAACTAAAACCTTAAGAGTGAGATATATTTTTGAGTAATTAAGTTATCAATGTCTCAAAACTATTAGCTTACTTTTCAATGATAAATATACCAAATATAAATTGGTCAAACTTTTCTTTCATTAATACCTTGGTGACCCAATTTAAAATTATATGTAAATTAAATGTAAATGTTGCCCCATTAATTGATTTAAACTCAATATCTAATTTATATGAGAAATAAAATATATTAATTTAATTTTTTTCAAAGATTTACTTTGTTGCAACTCATGATAAAATGTAACGCCTGAAACTATTACAAAACTTTAGAAAGCTTGGCTTCTGGTTAATATGAAGCAACAGCGCCACCTTTAGTATATTTCAGTACTTTACGTTTTAGTGAAAATTGCTTACTTTCACTTAAGAAAATAGAAAATGGAGAATCCTGAGCAGGTAATATTTAGTGATATTGTCTGCCTTTATATGTATAATAATTAACAGTCTTGTTATTTTAAAGTCTTTATGTTGTTGCTGCTGTTTAATCACTAAGTCATGTCCAACTCTTTTCTGACCCCATGGACCATAGCCCATCAGGCTCCTCTGTCCATGGGATTTCCCAGGCAAGAGTACTGGAGTGGATTGACATTTCTTCCTCCAGGGGATCTTCCTGACCTAGGGATCAAACACACATGGCCTGCATTGGCAGGCAGACTCTTTACCACTGAGTCACCTGGGAAGCCCTTTGTTTGTGTTCCTGTCCTACATATTTGAAGTTCTAATCTATTTGCATTAAGCATAAGCTTTATTATTCTCAAAAGCATTTGATTTCATGTCCCAGTGCTAATTTTATTAGCAGAATATAAAATAATTTCCTGAATTCAAATAAATATTATTGTTGCCTTTTCTTAGGCACAATACATGCATGGTGTATCCAGTTCAGGGTCTTTGAAGTAACCAAAGGTTGTAGATACTATATATATTTATATATTCATATATGTATGTAGCACATGCACACACCAACATAATTACAATCACACACGGTAAATATAAACAGAAAAACCTACATGCATGGTATATTTTCAGTTCAGAGTCTGAAGAAACCAAATGCTGTAGATCGATCAAGCTATCTATCTATCTATCTATATATATATATGTAGCACACAGACACCAATACAATTACAATCAAACTTGGTATATATAAATAGAAATACCATACATATATATATGAATATATAAATATATATAGTTGTGTAATGCTCACGTATGTCAACTTGAATATGTACTGTGCTTAGTCGTTTCAGATTTTGTTACCCCACGGACAGTAGCCCACCAGGCTCCTCTGTCCATGGGGATTCTCCAGATAAGAATACTGGTGTGGGTTGCCATGCCCTCCTCCTTAGAATATGCTCATTTGAGTGGAATCAAATATGCCTACTGTATGACTCACTCAGAACTATGAGTGGTAAGAAAAGAATGCCCCAGAAATACCTAGTGGGGCAGCTTGAGATTCCATTTCATCAGACATTTGTTAACATCTTAAAACCGTAGAGTGTATGATACTATTCATAGGTATAATCTTATTTCATATGTTCTTTATTGATTATTTAAAGTCTATGGGAATGGTGTCAGAGCTTCCAAGAGGGCACTAGTGGTAAAGAATTCTCCTGCCAATAAAAGAGATGTAAAAACATGTTATGCTAGAGATGTAACAGAGTTTTGCCAAGAGAATGCACTGATCATAGCAAACACCCTCTTCCAACAACACAAGAGAAGACTCTACACATGGACATCTACACATGACCAAATGGTCAATACTGAAATCAGATTGATTATATTCTCTGCAGCCAAAGATGGAGAAGCTCTATACAGTCAGCAAAAACAAGACCCAGAGCCGACTGTGGCTCAGATCATGAGCTCTTATTGCCAAATTCAGATTTAAATGGAAGAAAGTGGGGAAACCACTAGACCATTCAGGTATGACCTAAACCAAATCCCTTATGATTATACAGTGGAAGTGACAAGTAGATTCATGGGATTAGATCTGATAGAGTGCCTGATGAACTAGGAATGGAGGTTTGTGAGATTGTACAGGAGGTGGTGATCAAGACCAGCCCAAAGAAAAAAAAACGCAAAAAGGCAAAATGATTGTCTGAGGAGGCCTTACAAATAGTTGAGAAAAGAAAAGACGTGAAAGGCAAAGGAGAAGAGGAAAGATATACCCATTTGAATGCAGAGTTCCAAAGAATAGTAAGGAGAGATAAGAAACCCTTAGTCAGTGATCAATGCAAAGAAATGGAAAACAATAGAACGGGAAGGACTAGAGATCTCTTAAAGAAAATAAGAGATACCAAGGGAATATTTCATGCAAAGATGGGCACAAAAAGGACAGAAATGGTATGGACCTAACAGAAGCAGAAGGTATTAAGAGGTGGCAAGACACAGAAGAATATACAAAGAACATCGTATCGACCTAGATAACCACGACGGTGTGATCACTCACCTAGAGCCAGACATCCTGGAATGTGAAGACAAATGAGCTTTAGGAAGCAGCACTATGAACAAAGCTATTGGAGGTGATGGAATTCCACTTGGAATCATCAAATCCTAAACGATGATGCTGTTAAAATGCTGCACTCAATATGCCAGCAAATCTGGAAAACTCAGCAGTAGCCACAGGACTGGAAAAGGTTAGTTTCATTCCAATCCCCAAAAAGGAAATGCCAAAGTATGTTCAAACTGCTGCACAATTGCACTCATCTCACATGCTAGCAAAGTAATGCTCAAAATTCTCCAAGCCAGGCTTCCGTGAACTTCCAGATGTTCAAGCTAGATTTAGAAAAAGCAGAGGAACCAGAGATCAAATTGCCAACATCTGCTGGATCAACGGAAAAGCAAAAGAGTCCCAGAAAAACATCTATTTCTGCTTTGTTGACTACACCAAAGTCTTTGACTGTGTGGATTACAACAAACTGTGGAAAATTCTGAAAGAGATGGAAATACCAGACCACCTGACCTACCTCCTGAGAAATCTGTATGCAGGTGAGGAAGCAGAAGTTAGCACTGAACATGGAACAATAGACTGGTTCCATTTTGGGAAAGGAGTACTTCAAGGCTGCACATTGTCACTCTGTTTATTTAACTTATATACAGAGTACCTCATGAGAAATGCCAGGCTGAATGAACACAAACTGGAATCAAGACTTCCAGGAGAAATATCAATAACCTCAGATATGCAGATGATACCACCCTTATGACAGAAATAAAGAGCCTCTTGATGAAAGTGAAAGAGGAGAATGAAAAAGTTGGCTTAAAACTCAATATTCAGAAAACTAATATCATGGCATCTGGTCCCATCACTCCATGGCAGATAGATGGGGAAACAATGGAAATAGTGAGACTTTATTTCTTGGGCTCCAAAATCACTGCAGTTTGGGACTGCAGCCATGAAATTAAAAGATGCTGGCTCCTTGGAAGAAAATCTATGACCAAACTAGACAGCACATTAAAAAGCAGAGGCATTACTTTGTCAACAAAGGTCCATCTAGTCAAAGCTATGGTTTTTCTTTTCTTTTCTTTTCTTTTTTTTACTTTACAATACTCTATTGGTTTTTCCATACATTGACATGAATCTGCCACGGGTATACATGAGTCCCAATCCTGAACCCCCCTCCCACCACCCTCCCCATATCATCTCTCTGGGTCATTCCAGTGCACCAGCCCCAAGCATCCTGTATCTTGTATCGAACATAGACTGGTGATTCATTTCTTACATGATAGTATACATGTTTCAATGCCATTCTCCCAAATCATCCCACCCTCTCCCTCTCCCACAGAGTCCAAAAGTCTGTTCTATACATCTGTGTCTCTTTTGCTGTCTCGCATACAGGGCTATTGTTACCATCTTTCTAAATTCCATATATATGTGTTAGTATACTGTATCGGTGTTTTTCTTTCTGGCTTACTTCACTCTGTATAATCGGCTCCAATTTCATCCACCTCATTAGAACTGATTCAAATGTATTCTTTTTAATGCCTGAGTAATACTCCGTTGTGTATATGTACCGCAGCTTTCTTATCCATTCATCTGCTGATGGACATCTAGGTTGCTTCCATGTCCTGGCTATTATAAACAGTGCTGCAATGAGTAGTCATGTATGAATGTGAGAGTTGAACCATAAAGAAAGATGAGCACTGAAAAATTGATGCTTTTGAACTGTGGTATTGGAGGAGACTCTTGAGAGTCCCTTGGCCTGCAAGGAGATCCAACCAGTCCATCCTAAAGGAAATCAGTCTTGAATATCCATTGGAAGGACTGATACTGAAGCTGAAACTCCAATACTTTGGCCACCTGATGCCAAGAACTGACTCACTGGAAAAGACCTTAATGCTGGAAAAGATTGAAGGCAGGAGCAGAAGGGAACAACAAAGGATTAGATGGTTGGATGGCATCACTGACTGGACAGACATGAGTTTGAATAAGCTCTGGGAGTTGGTGATGGACAGGGAGGCCTGGTGTGCTGCAGTCCATGGGGCAGCAAAGAGTTGGATATGACTGAGTGACTGAACTGACTAAGAGATATTGATCCGATCCCTGTGTTGGGAAGTTCCACTGGAGTAGGAACTGGTAATCCACTCCAGTAATCATGCCCAGAAAATCCCATAGACAGAGTATCAGTGAGTGCTGCAGTCCATGGTGTTGCAAAGAGTCAGACACGACTGAGAATCAGACACGACTAAAAGCCAAATATAGGGGAGCAGTCCTAAGATGGTGGAGGAATAGGATGGGGAGACCACTTTCTCCCCCACAAATTCATTGAAAGAACATTGAAGGCTGAGAAAATTCCACAAAACAAATTCTGAACACTGGCAGAGGACATCAGGCACCCAGAAAGGCAGCCCATTGTCTTTGAAAGGAGGTAGGACAAAATATAAAAGATGAAAAGAGAGACAAAAGAGTTAGGGACAGAGACCCATCCCGGGAAGGGAGTCTTAAAAGAGGAGAAGGTTCCAAACACCAGGAAACCCTCTCACCAGCGGGTCTGTGGGAGTTTTGGAATCTCAGAGGGTAACATAAATGGAAGGAAAAATAAATAAATAAATAAACCCCACAGATTACGTGCCTTAACAGCAACTCCCAGCAGAGAAGTAGCCCAGATGCTCATATCTGCCACCAGCAAGCATGGGCCGAACAGGGAGGCGCAGGCTGCACTGCTTAGGGTAAGAACCAGGCCTGAATGCCCTTGAGGGCAATCTGAGGGAGCTAAGGTGAGATAGAAACCCAAACTGCGGGATAGCCAGAGAAAGGGAAAAAAAAGAGAGAGAGAGAACTATCCCGTGAAAAGCTCTAACATAAGGCACTGCTGGGCCTGCTCACACAACAAAGGACTGAGCGAATACCAGAGGAAAGCTAGCCAGCTACAGACCAGCCCATCCCCCGCCAGAGGCAGGGAGGCAGGCAGGCAGCAGCCAGAACCAGAAAGGGGCCATCTCGGCCCTGAGACAGTATCCTCCACCAAACTGCGAGCAAGCTCCGAGTTGCTAACCAAGACTTCCTGGGATTCTGGACTGTTGACATCCTCTGGGAGGATCGCAGCCAGAGGTCAGCTCCCCAGTAGAGACACACTGCGCACCTGAGGCGGCGCACCCACTGCGCACCCAGGAAACAGAGCGGCTGGGATAGGAGAAGCAATAAGATGCACCCCTCACCTGGGGAGAGTGCGCTTACCAAGCACCTGGTCACCTGAGCTGCTCTGACCCAGGAAGGGCACAAAACGCAGGCCCAACTGAGTCTGCACCTGTGTGGAGTACCCGAGAACCAGAACCTGAACAGTTTAGACCTGGGAAGTGCATGCAACCCAGGGCCCACTTTAGACAGTTCCTCTGCAGAGCAATCTGGAGCCTGTGCAGAGTAGACCGGGAAAGCATACACGCCGTGAACGGGGGCAAACCCAGTGTGGCCGAGACACTGCAAGCACTCCCAACACATGCCAGTGAAATTTGCTTGCAGTGTTCCTCCCTCCCCACAGCACAACTGAACAAGTGAGCCTAGATAAGTGACCACCTTCACCCCCTTGTGTCAGGGTGGAAATCAGGCACTGAAGAGACCTGCAAACAGAAAAAGCCAAAATAAACAGAGGGAACCACTTTGGAAGTGACAGGTGCAACAGATTAAAACCCTGTAGTTAGTACCAACTATATTGGAAGGGGCCTTGAGAAGTACAAGCTGGAACAAAGAACTGAAACTGAACTGACCCCACCCTGCCTGCAACAGCTCCAGAGAAATCCCTAGATATATTTTTACTATTATCTTTTTTTAATTAATTTTTTTTTAATTTTTAAGTCCTCTATTACTCCTTTAATTTTCATTTTTATAACCTACTATTACTTTGCAAAAAAAGACCCTGTTTTTAAGGCAAACTTCATATATTTTTTTAATACATTTTGTTTTTTTAATATTGTATTTTTGAGAGTCTAACCTCTACTCTAGATTTTTCACCTTTACTTTTTGGTATTTGTTATCAATTTTGCACCTTTAAGAATCCAATCTTCAGTACCCATTTTTACTTAGGAGTGTGATTACTGTCTTGATTACTCTCTCCCCTTTTGACTCTCCTTTTTCTCCCCCAGGTCACCTCTATCTACTCCCTCCCCCTTCTTTTCTCTACCCAACTATGAATCTCTTTGTGTGTTCCAGGCTGTGGAGAACACTTACGGAACTGATTACTGGCTAGATCTGTCTCTCTCTCTTTTTGATTCCCCCTTTTCTCCTCCTGGTCACCTCTATCTCCTTCCTCCCTCTTCTCTTCTGTGTGTAACTCTGTGAACCTCTCTGAGGGTTCCAGACTGTGGAGAGCACATAGGGAATTGATTACTGGCTAGATTGCTCTCTCCCCTTTTGATTCCCCCTCTTCTCCTCCTCGTCACCTCTATCTTCCT
This sequence comes from Ovis aries, assembly GCF_016772045.2. Lineage (NCBI taxonomy): Eukaryota > Metazoa > Chordata > Mammalia > Artiodactyla > Bovidae > Ovis > Ovis aries. The sequence continues at coordinate 71,271,057 of NC_056061.1, forward strand.
CCTTCCTCTTCTCTTCTCCATGTGACTCTGTGAACCTCTCTGGGTGTCCCTCACTGTGGAGAATCTTTTCAACATTAACCCAGATATTTTATCATTGGTGCTGTATGGATGGAGAAGTCTTGAGGCTACTGTAAGAATAAGACTGAAAACCAGAGGCAGGAGGCTTAAGTCCAAAACCTGAGAATACCAGAGAACTCCTGACTCCAGGGAACATTAATCCATAAGAGCTCATCCAAAAGCCTCCATACCTACACTGAAACCAAGCACAACCCAAGAGCCAACAAGTTCCAGAGCAAGACAAACCACGCAAATTCTCCAGCAATGCAGGAACATAGCCCTGAGCTTCAATATACAGGCTGCTCAAAGTCACACCAAACCCATAGACATCTCGAAACTCACTACTGGACACTTCATTGCACTCCAGAGAGAAGAAATCCAGCTCCACCCACCAGAATACTGACACAAACCTCCCCAACCAGGAAACCTGACAAGCCACTCATCCAACCCCACCCACAGGGAGGAACCTCCACAATAAAGAGGAATCACAAACTGCCAGAATACAGAAAGGCCACCCCAAACACAGCAATCTAAACAAGATGAAAGGGCAGAGAAATACTCAGCAGGTAAAGGAACATGATAAGTGCCCACCAAACCAAACAAAAGAGGAGGAGATAGAGAGTCTACCTGAAAAAGAATTCAGAATAATGATAGTGAAAATGATCCAAAATCCTGAAAACAAAATGGAGTTACAGATGAATAGGCTGGAGACAAGAACTGAGAAGATGCCAGAAATGTTTAACAAGGACATAGAAGAAATAAAGAAGAGTCAATCAACAATGACTAATGCAATAAATGAGATCAAAAACACTCTGGAGGGAACTAACAGTAGACTAAAGGAGGCAAAAGATAGGATAAGTGAGGTAGAAGATAGAATGGTAGAAATAAATGAAGCAGAGAGGAAAAAAGAAAAAAGAATTAAAAGAAATGAGGACAACCTCAGGGACCTCTGGGACTATGTTAAATACCCTAACATTTGAATCATAGGCATCCCAGAAGAAGAAGACAAAAAAGAAAGGCCATGAGGAAATACTTGAGGAGATAATAGTTTAAAATTTCCCTAAAATGGGGAAAGAAATAGTCACCCAAGTCCAAGAAACCCAGAGAGTCCCAAACAGGATAAACCCAAGGCGAAACACCCCAAGACACATATTAATCAAATTAACAAAGATCAAACACAAAGAACAAATACTAAAAGCAGCAAGGGAAAAACAACAAATAACACACAAGGGGATTCCCATAGGATAACAGCTGATCTCTCAATAGAAACTCTTCAGGCCAGAAGGGAATAGCAGGACACACTTTAAGTGATGAAAGAGAAAAACCTACAACCCAGATTACTGTACCCAGCAAGGATCTCATTCAAATATGAAGGAGAAACCAAAAGCTTTACAGACAAGCAAAAGCTCAGAGAATTCAGCACCACCAAACTAGCTCTTCAACAAATGCTAAAGGATTTTCTCTAGACAGGAAACACAGAAAGGGGGTATAAATTCAAACTCAAAACAACACAGTAAATGGCAATGGCATCATACTTATCAATAACTACCTTAAATGTAAATGGTTTGAATGCCCCAACCAAAAGACAAAGACTGGCTGAATGGATACAAAAACAAGATCCCTATATATGCTGTCTACAAGAGACCCACCTCAAAACAAGGGACACATATAGACTGAAAAGGAAGGGCTGGAAAAAGATATTTCACACAAATGGAGACCAGAAGAAAGCAGGAGTAGCAATATTCATATCAGATAAAATAGATTTTAAAATAAAGGCTGTGAAAAGAGAAGGACACTACATAATGATCAAAGGATCAATCCAAGAAGAAAATATAACAATTATAAATATATATGCACCCAACATAGGAGCACCACAATATGTAAGGCAAATGCTAACAAGTATGAAAGAGGAAATTAACAATAACACAGTAATAGTGGGAGACTTTAATACCCCACTCACACCTATGGATAGATCAACTAAACAGAAAATTAAAAAGGAAACACAAACTTGAAAAGACACAATGGACCAGTTAGACCTAATTGATATCTATAGGACATTTCACCCTAAAACAATGAATTTCGCCTTTTTCTCAAGTGCACATGGAACCTTCTCCAGGATAGATCACATCTTGGGCCATAAATCTAGCCTTGGTAAATTCAAAAAGAATTGAAATCATTCCAAGCATCTTTTCTGACCACAACACAGTAAGATTAGGTGTCAATTACAGGAGTAAAACTATTAAAAATTCCAACATATGGAGGCTAAACAACACACTTCTGAATAACCAACAAATCACAGAAGAAATTAAAAAAGAAATCAAAATATGCATAGAAACAAATGAAAATGAAAACACAACAACACAAAACCAATGGGACACTGTAAAAGCAGTGCAAAGGGGAAGGCTCATAGCAATACAGGCTTACCTCAAGAAACAAGAAAAAAGTCAAATAAATAACCAAACTCTACACCTAAAGCAATAGAAAAGGAAGAAATGAAGAACCCCAGGGTTAATAGAAGGAAAGAAATCTTAAAAATTAAGGCAGAAATAAATGCAAAAGAAAAAAAAGAGACCATAGCAAAAATCAACAAAGCTAAAGGCTGATTCTTTGAGAAGATAAATAAAATTGACAAACCACAGCCAGACTCATCAAGAAACAAAGGGAGAAGAATCAAATCAACAAAATTAGAAATGAAAATGGAGAAATCACAACAGACAACACAAAAATACAAAGGATCCGATGCATGAGACAGGGTGCTCAGGGCTGGTGCACTGGGATGACCCAGAGGGATGGGATTGGGAGGGAGGTGGGAGGGAGGTTCAGGATATGGAACACATGTACACCCATGGCTGATTCATGTCAATGTATGACAAAACCAATTCAGTATTGTAAAGTAAAAAAATAAAGAATTAAAAAAATAAAAACCAAAGGTACCTTCAGCTTCACTGAATTCTCACTCAGTGGTATTCTTCCATTCAGCCCAACTCTTTGCAGCATTTGCTTCGATGGAATGGGAAAGCTGTATATATTGCTTAAAAGTCTCTCAAGTCTGACTCAGAAATACTTGAGGTAGTTTTAAAACTGTACATTCCTGGGCTCCATATCAGTTAAAAGACACTTGTTTCTTGGAAGAAGAGCTATGACAAACCTAGACAGTGCATTAAAAAGCAGAAACATCATTTTGTCATCAAAGGTCTATATAGTCGAAGCTATGTTTTTTCCAGTAGTCATGTACAGATTTGAGAGTTGGACCATAAAGAAGGCTGAGCACTGAAGAATTGATGCTTTTGAACTGTGGTGCTGGAGAAGACTGAAGACTCTTGAGAGTCCTTTGGACTGCAAGGAGATCAAAGCAGGTAATTCTACAGAAAAACAATCCTGAATATTCATTGGAAGGACTGACGCTGAAGCTGAAGCTCCAATACTTTGGCCACCTGATGCAAAGAACTGACTCACTGGAAAAGACCCTGATGCTTGGAAAGATGAGGGCAAGAGGAGAAGAGGGTGACAGAGGATGAAAAGGTTGGGTGGCATCCACAACTCAATGCATATGTTTGAGAAAACTCCAGGAGATAGTGAAGGAGAGGAAAGTCTAGTGTGCTGTAGTCCAATGGGGTCACAAGAGTCAGATACAACTGAGCAAGTGAACAACAACAATATTAAACTCTAAAGGGTTTGACTCTCTGAGGTTTGGGCTTCAAGATGTACATTTTTCAGTCTTCTTGAGTAATTCATTGGAAAAGACTCTGACGCTGGGAGGGATTGGGGGCAGGAGGAGAAGGGGACGACAGAGGACGAGATGGCTGGATGGCATCACTGACTTGATGGACATGAATCTGAATGAACTCCAGGAGTTGGTGATGGACAGGGAGGCCTGGCATGCTGCGATTCATGGGGTTGCAAAGAGTCGGACACAACTGAGCGACTGAACTGAACTGAACTGAGTAATTCATACATTTGTTACAATTGTGAATTGCTGGTTTATGATAAGCATAGCATTACTGGTAACAGAGTTGTCTGGCAGCGCTAGGTAAAAAGAATGACTTCCTCTACTCCAGCTTTTATGAAGTCCTGTTATGTAGCACTGGCCACAGAGAGATCTCTAACATATAGCTAAATCTTGACTCTGCTGCCATTGAGACCTCTGGGACCTGCATTTTACTGGGGTAAGAAACCAAGGTGGTAGCTGTAGCCGATGAGGCTGGTCAAGGCCCAGTTTTCTCATACCTGGGCTACAGGTGGAGAGCTGGTACAGCACCGTCTGTGTGTACCAAAGGCACCATGAGGAGCTCTGCAGGGAAGCAGAGCTGAAATACATGGGCTCACATTTCTGGGCAAGTAGTGCTTTTTCACCCTCAAGGTTTTTGGCTAAACAAAGGGGCTCAAAAAACCAAAGAGAAAATATGTCCTTTGCAGTGGCTCCGCCTTCTCTCCTGGGTTTCTGATAAAAGATGATTTTATTGTGTGGCTGCCTATAAAAGTCTTTGTCTTTCTGTCTTCTTTGTCCCTTGGTTCAGTTACCATGATCTATCATTTCTCTACTCTTGTGCCTCACTCTTACTCTCATTTTAGTAACCTTATTTTCTTTCTGTGGTCTTATTATTTTCACTTTTCTGCACTACAAGTTAAATCAGTCCATTTTTTGCTTTGCCTTCTCATCACATTCAAGAGCTGAGCTGTTTGGGATGGAATCTCACCTGCGTCCACAGAGCTTTTTGCTATTTCATGCACTTATGACAAGGTCTCCAGGCCACTGTGAGAAATCTGGCCTGTGTGAAATCTCCATTCTCTCAGGATTCTGCTCCAGACCAGCATCGTGCAGAGATAACTCAGAAGCCTAAAAGAAGAAAAGAAATCCAGCAGAACATCAATGGAAATACCAGAAAAAGAAAAAAATGATTCAAAAAATTAAATCCTCCATAAAATTAAAAAAAAAAAAAAACTAGCAGAGATTATCAGAATCAACTTTTAGAATTCTGGAAATTACCAAAGGCTCTTTTCCAGAAAAATGACTGTATCTCTTTAAGGACAGGAAGGTTTATAGGGTTTTTACTTACCCCAGTCTCATCTGATGATCTCCAGCAAAGCAGTGTCTTTGAAATCTAACAATCTGTGTTCCTGGTACAGGAAAATGGGACTGAATGTCTTTCAAAGCCTCATTTCCAGAAAAACAAAAACTGAAAAAAATGTTACCAACAAATCTTTGCTATGAGGAAAACCAGAGGACGTCGTTCAGGCTGAAATCAAAGGATAGTAGGCAGTAACTCATATCCACACGAAGTGCACTATAAGGGAAAGGCAAAAGTACTTAGAGATGAATGAAAAACAGTTAACAACATAGCAAAACATACCAGATGCCATGAAAGCAGTGCCTGCATGAGTGCTGAGTCACTTCTGCTGCTGCTGCTGCTAAGTCGCTTCAGTCGTGTTCGACTCTGTGCGACCCCATAGACGGCAGCCCACCAGGCTCCCCCGTCCCTGGGATTCTCCAGGCAAGAACACTGGAGTGGGTTGCCATTTCCTTCTCCAATCCATGAAAGTGAAAAGTCAAAGTGAAGTCGCTCAGTCATGTCTGACTCTTAGAGAACCCCATGGACTGCAGGCTCCTCTGTCCATGGGATTTCCCAGGCAAGAGTGCTGGAGGGGGGTGCCATTGCCTTCTCCATAAGTCACTTCAGTCATGTCCAGCTCTTTGTGACCCTGTGGACCATTGTCCAACAGAATCCTCTGTCCATGGAATTCTCCAGACAAGAATGCTGGAGTGAGTTGCCATGCCCTCTTCCAGAGGATCTTCCCTACCCAGGGATTGAACCCATGTCTCTTATGTCTCCTGCGTTGGCAGGTGGGTTCTTTACCGCTAACACCACCTGAGAAGCCCAGTGAAAGCAGTACTAGGAGGGAAATTTATAGCTATAAATGCTTACATTTAAAATGAACAAAGATCTCAAATCAATAACTTAACTTTCCACCTTAAAAAATAAAAAGCTAGAAAACTGGAAAAGAACTAAAAAACTAAACCCAAAATAGGCAGTGGGAAGGGATTAATAAATATTAAAACAGAGATAAATCAATTCAACATTGTACTGAAGATATTAGTCAAGGCAATTAGGCAAGAAAAGGACCTAAGAACATCCAGTCAGGAATAAATTAGATAGTAGTGATCATTACATAACTTTATGAATAAACCAAAACTACAGATTTATAATTTCAATGGGGAGTTTATAGTATGTGAATCATCTCTCGATTGTATAAAAGTGAGTCTCATAGGTCTTTATAAAAATTCTGTTCATTTGCTTGTTTGTTTAAAAAAAGAAAAAAAAAATCCAAAGGTCTGTACTAAACAGTTTTCTTTGACTTATTCCCTTTTTCCTATATGATACGTTATATCATGACTCACTGGTTTCCTTTTTTTCCACTAGCACATGGGGAGAAACACGAGGAATTAATTACCTTAGGAAGTCCAGATTCCCACACCATCAGTGAGGGACAAAAATCTTCAGGAACTTCCAAAGGAACAAGAAAAGGTAAAGAAAAGTCTTCTGAGAAAGAAAGGACAGCCAAAGAAAAACAAGCACCTCGCTTTGAGCCTCAGGTGGGTGTGATGCTCTTTCTTATCTTTCTTATCAGAATCGCTTAATAGCTTTAGGCTCATTGGGTCATTGGTTAAATACCATATCTTTTAAGGAAAAAATCAAAAAATTCCACCTCCTTGTGTCCAGCAATCATCTGGATACTTTAAATACTTTAAATGCCCAATTCCTTGGACATCTTCTGTAAGCAGTCTTCTTTAGTTTAGTATCAAAAAGCATTAATTGAGCTTTTAATATGTAAGATGTTTTGGGGACTTGGATTTCTGATGTTAATATTATACAACCCTTACCTTCAAAAAACTCACAGTCTAATGGAGGAGACTGAAGGTAAAAAGAGAGTTGTGATGTTACATATGATATACACAGTGGTAGAAAGGATAGTTACCTCTGCCTAGAGGAATCCTGAACTGAGTCAGTGATCAAAGACGCTGAGGCAAAATCCAACACAATCTGGTTTTTTAGTCACTAAGTTATGAGGTTAAGTACGGGTCAAGTGGAGAGGAGCCTTCAAGCCTGGTTAGAAAGGTGGGACTATATAAGCCAGGGATCCTGATTCCAAATTTTTTCACTGCCAGTTAAGTAATCCCAATGATTAGGGGTAAGGAGGAGTATGTGGGTGGGAAATCTGAGGAGTACAAGTACAATCCTAAAGATACTCAGATTCAAGCTGTTTAAACACTGAACTCGAGACAAATTATCTGTAAGGACAAAATCTTCTCATCATTGGTGCTTGCAGCTTAGGCTATGCAGGACTTGGGAGTGGGAGGTGGGGCCTTTAAGAAGTGTATTGACATGATGAGATTTACATTTCAGATACCTTGATGACTTTTAAGGGTATGAAATTAAAGGCAAAAGACAAGATAGGAAGACCATCAGAAAGCAGTGCAATAGTCCAGACAAAAGGGTACAAGCTGTTTCAGATACAGGTCAAAGAAAGGAAGAAGAAGACAAATAAAGAACTAGCTAAGAACAAACTCAGTATGTAGTTATTAATCCAAAGGGGATGACAAACAGCAAGAAGGAACAAAGGATATCTCCCAGCTTGGTTAACCAAATAGTATATTGGTAGTAAAACAGACACTGAAGAAAAATGAACAGATTCAAAGATGATGACTCCATTTTCCCATACTCCAGTCAGAGAAATACCTGTCCACTTGCATTTTCAAGATGTAATTTCTTAGCTCTTGGAGTATACCTTTGGAAACATTGAAAGGTAAATAACCTTAACTTAACTCCCACTGGTGGCAAGGGGAAACTGAGGGGCTGGTGGTGCTTAGGGTGTTGCTCTTCTATTTGTGTTGAAAGCTCAGCTGTTGCAAGCCAGCTCCAGTCCAATGTCAATGCCAGGAAGAAGAGAATTGCCACTGTTACAGAAGCAGTTTCAGCCTGCATCCCATAATGCAAATGGTCTTTTGAAGAAGTAGAGAAGCAAGCAACTGTGTTTCTTAGGCCCACCTCAGCTTTATTGGAGGGTAAGCCACATCAGCCTACAAAGAGGATTTCGTATAAGCAAAATGAAGTGTAAACAGACCAAAATGAAGCACATACTTCAAGTAACACCGGTTACTCTACAAACAACCAAGGTTCATATATTCGAATCTTGAAATTTAGCATTTGTGCTCCTAAGGGACTTAGAAAAGTGAGCATTCATATGTCACCACTGAACTTTGTTTCAAACGCTGTTTTGGCAATCAGAATGAAATGATTTCATGTTTAACTCAATAAGGCAAGTTCTCAAATATTAAGAAAAGTATCCTACAGTGGCCGATGAAAACAGGTAAATGTTAAGCAAACTGCCAAATCTCTGAAAAAACAGTGTTAAATCAGCAGAAAAGAGAAGTCAGGGTATTAAGATGAAGGAAGAGTAAACAAAGTCGTTTTCATGGCACAAATGGTTTAACCACAAAATTTGGAGAGTCATTCTAACTTTTATCAAATCATATTAATTCATACCTGAAAGGTGAGAGGGAAAGTCTCCAAAAAAGGAAATAGACATTTCCAAGACAAATCATAAATTGAAAGTAGAAACACTGAAAAGAGAAAATACAGTTCTTCAGTTACTGGTGTCCTGACTTGTAAGAAGCTAAACTCAGAATCTTCTTTATATGCTGTGGACAAGCCTATAAGTCCAAGTGGGTCACCTGAGCTTCCTCTAGTTTCTATTAATACTAAACAAAGTACTGCAAACTCTCTTACTCATTTCAATGAAGGTGGATGAGCTTTAGTGTAGGTAGTTATATTGGTGTACTCGTTACCAAATTAAAGTATGATTCAGTTTCAGGAAGAGGCAGTTAAAAGTAAGCAAGACTAGGAGCAAAGACAAAAATGGAGAGCAGAAAAAACATTTATCTCTTCAACAAGAAAAACTGCCAGGATAAGTATTAATGACAGAACCTGGGCATTCATTCAAGCATTAAGAACAACTGACCCAAAGCTCTGCGTTAATGGATTGAAGAAATGACTTTCATCTTCAGAAATTTCCTGAGGGAAAAGGAGTGGCTGCCAAGGAAAGAATTATCCCATATTTTTTAGGGCTGAGACAAATTGAAGATGGCATTTTTCAGACTGCATTTAGAAAAATGTTGGCTTCACTTTGGCTACATGAATCCAGTGAAAGGAAGACTTTGCACAATTGGTGATGGAGGAATAAGGGATGTGACAACTCATCAGACATTATGGAAATCAGCTGAACTCACACACAGCCAGTTTATCAGTTCTTTGACTGCATTTGCGGTGGAAGTACAAGCACCATATTAGCTTCATGTTGGAATCGTTTCATATGTCCTTGGGTGAATGTAAGGAACCCTGTCAAAAATGAAGATAAGATGTGTTTTCACAAAATGTCATTGTTGGAACCGTCCAAATGAATTGGAGCCCAGCATTTTATGATAGTCAAACTTTGGGAAATATTCTTAAGGATAAAATGGGATACACACTGATGATAGGAATAGCAAGAAATCCCAGAAGTCTTAAGGTAGCTGCAGTAGGTACCATGGTAAACAGAGGGATAATGCCAACAGCTTTTATTACTAGCTCTTAGTAGTTGGGAGGCTGTCAGTATAAGATGTGGTAGGCCACCAGAGCTGCATCTGCTGCTCCAGGCTACTTTGCAAAGCATGCATTTGGAAAATGATCTTCATCAAGAAGGAAGTTTGCTTACAACTAACCCCTCAGTATTAGCGATGAATGAGTGTAAATGTCTTTGGTCAGACATCCCATTAGCATGCCTAGGACATTGAATATTGGGCATTGGACATTATGAGAGTGATGTAAGAAACACTGTGACATACACACTCTTGAAAACCAAACTGAAGTTATCAACAGTGCTGCAGATACAGAAAAAAACCCACATAATACTTGATGTTCTGTTATTTCCTGTTACCTATTTTAGATTCAATCCCATAATGTGTAAACACTTAACTCCAGATGAAAGCTGAAACAAAAAGCTGGATAATATTCAGGTAAAAGGGTTGAAGTCCATAGAAAGAAAATAAGGAAAAAAATAGAAAAACTTGCAAAAATATTGTCCAAAAAATTTATTCAGAAAGCTAATGATTGGGTAAAACTAAAAATGGACATGTGTGAAAGCCTTCTGTTCTTTTCCAAACTGTGAGGAATACGTGCATATTCTCCAAAATGAAAGTCTGTTCAGAAGATATATCAAGTTTAGTATGGAATTGTGGGATTCAGCATGAAGTTAACTTTCAAACACCCAAAAGTTCTAGGGAATCCTGAAAAAGATGATGTTTAGACCATCATGCAAAGTACAAAGTGTATGTTTGCTTTCAGAATTCATATGGGAGTTGGGTTTTATGACATTAATAATGAACTAAGCTTTAGGAATCTCAATATCATGCTAGCTGATTTTAATAGCTTTTGGTATGATATTGTTGGTGGTTTGAAAATTTATTAACATATGAACCAAACATCATATACTTTGCATTTTTGCTTTAGTCACCAAAATCAGGTTGAATTTATTTGATCACTGATCTTATTTCATTTGAAGAAGCTAATCTCTTCCTAAATTTACGTTACTTACATTCTCACTAGCTGTATTCTACAGTCCAAGTGTTGCCTTTTAGTGTAATATCATCTAAAAAATGCAGAAAAATGGTACATTCTCTATCAAATTATAATTATGTTTGAAATGTGAAAGAATCAGATGATGTTTTCTATTCAAAATGTGTTCCTTGCAACATTGTGTGGCTCAAAAATATAGATGAAGTTCCAGTCAACCACTTTTTTTGCCTTGAAACTTCAAGATAATGTTGAGTGTTAACTTTTCTAAATGTAGCTCCAGTTTATCACTCACTGATATACAATCAATGATTTGAATTTTCTGAGAAAATAGTCCTATCATTAACAACTACAACGAAACTATTCCAAGTTACAGCAATTAAGCTAAATTCAATCCATAAATTCTTACAGACATGGGGCCTTCCCTTAGTGCTTCAAAGTGTTCCATTCCCTAATCAAAACTTTATCCTGGAGAAGTTTCTTAAAAACTTATTTATCAAGCAGTATGAAAGATGGCAAGAGCTTATGTGCTGTGCTTTAGAAAGAACAAATAAAAGAATTTCCAATTGTGAGATTTAAATTTTCATCAGAGTAGTAAGGGAATATTGTAGAAAGCTAGATCTTTTTGGTAACATTAAAACCAAACTGCTTATGAAAACTTTATTCAGTGGCGCCCCCAATCTCCACTTCCCCATCTGCGTTATGTAATATGGATAATTGCCATTGTCTCAGTCTTATGGCAGAGAAGGCAATGGCACCTCACTCCAGTACTCTTGCCTGGAAAATCCCATGGATGAAGGAGCCTGGTAGGCTGCAGTCCATGGGGTCGCTACAAGTCAGACACGACTGAAGCAACTTACCAGCAGCAGCAGCAGCAGCAGGCTTATGGAAAGTGCTAGAAACCACATCAGATTCAAGCTCCTCTCCCTACCAGATTGCTACCCATAAGTCTCAATTTTCTAGACATTTTCAAGCCCTAAGACAATCAGCTCCCAGCCTAAGGTGCATGAAAGTGATCCTACAAGACATCAAAATGTCATCTTTCATAACAAATGTATATCAATATATATGGACTTGGAAATAACTATTTCTGCCCTCATGTAAACAGGTGGTATGAATGAGCCTAAGTGGAATTTAGAATTATTTATAGTTTTTAGTTGAAATTTGCATATAGTGAAATACAGCAATATTAAATATACACTTCAGTGAGATGAATTTTGCCAAGTGCACTCATCATGTAACCCATATATCTCTGTCAAGGTTTAGGTTATAGCCCATTTCCATAAGCTTAGCAATTCCCCTAAAGCTCTCCACAGTGGATTCTGTCATCCCCACACCTCTCCCCGATGCAAGTTTTGCCTGTCCTGGAATTTCATACAAATGAATCATACAAGATGTACTCTTCCATGTTCACCTTCTTTATTTCAGTATATTGTCTGTGTGAACTTCAATCACACAATGGGGTGCATTAATAGTTTATTACTTTTTAATGTTAAGTAGCAGTCCATGTGAGCTTTCCAGGTGGCTCAGTGGTAAAGAATCTGCCTTCCTAGCAGGAGAGATAGGTTTGATCCCTGGATTGAGAAGATCCCCTGGTGAAGGAAATAGCAAGCCACTCCAGTATTCTTGCCTGGGAAATCCCATGGACAGAGGAGCCTGGTGGGCTACTGTTCATAGGGTCACAAAGAGTCTGACACAACTTCCCAACTAAACAACAACAATAAAGTAATATACTACAGTTGGTTTATCCATTCATCAATTGACAGGTGTTTATATCATTTTCCATTTTCTGGCTGTAATGAATGAGGCTATCATAAATGTTCTTTTCCAAGTCATTTTGCAAGTACATGTTTTCATTTCTCTTGGGTAAAATACTTTATAGCAAAATTATGGATCATAAGGTAAAATCTAGATCCTCTTGAAAGGAAGAAAGCATCTGACCCAAACTTTTTTACTGTGCCTTGTCAGATGTACGCTGCCCACCCTCAACAAGAAGACCCAAATAAACCCTACTGGATTCTGAGGCTGGTCACTGAGCACAATGAAGCGGAATTTTTTGAAGTGAAAAAAGATACAGAACGCACAGATGAAATCCGAGCCATGAAGCAAGCCTGGGAGATGACGGAGCCAGGAAGATCAATCAAGGTTATCTGAGTTTGAAAAATTGTCCTTTACCTTTCATTCCTGGGTGTGGTCTGAAGGAAGAGCCATATTAGTGAAACCACGTAGTCTTTACTTTAGGAAATATCTGAAATTTTGTCAGACATCAACTAACTAAATGTTAAGACCACATTTGGACACATTATGAAATGTTATTAATACTATCTGGATACCCAGATGACTTGTGAAAGCAAAGCACGTTATGGTAACACTTTCGGCCCAAACCTTAGGTCACCTTGTTCTTACACATCATCTGGGATTAACACTCTGTGTCCTTAACACTGCCAACTAAAAAAAGCATAAAAATGTCTAATACATGGTTTCAAGTATTCTGAACATGCCTTAGATAAAGAAGAAGCATGCACTGCCCTTGTGAAATACATGTACTTCATGATTCCTCCTCTCTCTATTTTATATGAGTCATTGTCATAGTGAAACATTGTTATTATATATGTTTCATATCCCCAACTCAGGGTTATTGAGGCAGAGGAAAACAGTTCAGCAGCAACTGGATCTAAGCTGGCTTGCCCAGTGTTTAAGTTTTAGGACTGCTTCTTCTCTAGTTCTCACAAATCACTGTCAAAATCATGAACGGTTCAGAATTTTTTTCTTTGATGATTCGTAACAGCTGGCTTGGACCAGACTGCCATATTCATTGACATTTCCCCTTATCACGAGTACTGTTGAGATGGTGTTTCCTGGACTGTGTGTTGATGCTGTCTGTCTTTTAGGCTGCCCAGGCTCGTCTCCATTATCTCAGCCAGTTCATTAGGAAAACGCCTGATGCTGAGTGCGTGCCTGTGTCTGAAAGCCAAACCAAAGCAGGGGAAGAAGGTCAGTGGGCCCTGTCTCAGCTGCCCCAAGCATGGAGCTCGTTACCTGCACTTCTTAATAGCTAGTCAACAAGTTATGCTTGCTAAAAAGAAAAAAAAAATCAGAATCTATTTCCTTATAGGATTGTAAAGTCATGGACTGTTCAATAAGAAAATAAGTTCTGAAGCCTTTTTTTTTTTTTTTTTTTTTACCAAGCAGATGTTCACTTTGTCCCCAAGTAGATATGATTTTCACCACTTAAGAAAAGATGAAACCAGAAATAAGGGTGCAGTCTGGTTAGAAAGTAGCAGTATATGAACTTGGAGGCAGGGATACAACTATAAATCTGGCACTTTTTTAATCCCAATAACAATAAATAATAGCAATAAGAATCATAGTAATGAAGTTAACTACTTTTATTGAGTGACTTGCTTGGGTCTGGGATTATGAAATACTATGCTATTGTTTAGTTGCTAAGTCATGTCCAACTCTTTGTGACCCCATGGACTGTAACCCACCAGGTCCCTCTGACCATAGGATTTTCCAGCCAAGAATACTGGAATGGGTTGCCATTTCCTTCTCCAGGGGATCTTCCCTAGCCAGGGTCAAACATGGGTCTTCTGCTTTGGCCGACAGATTCTTTACCTCTATCTCATCTAATACTCATATCATCTCACTGATATATAATATTATTTCCAACTTACCAGGACACAGACCCAGAATAATTTTCTAAATTTACAGGCTACCGAGAAACAGAGCCAGCATGCAGACAGTGCTCTTCATTACCCGCCACACTGCACTGTCCAGGGAGGCTAAAGACATTCACTTCACAAATTGTGCTTTTCCACTTGCACATCTTCAGGAGTATAACTCAACTGTTATAAAAGTAAAGTTCCGTAACTTTTCATATGAAAAGTATAAACAATGAATTTCATCCTAATCCTGTTTTTCTGGGGTGGGCAAAAAGTGCTTTTGTTCACTACCTGACTTTAACCTACGTCAACTATGAGGTAGACCTTATTATTTATTCCTATTTTATAGCATTTAGAGACAAAAACTCAGAAGGTCACCTTATTCTTCCTATATCATATATCTAAAAATTAAAATATTTCTAACTCTTAAAGTAGTCGCTCCTGTAATAAGTAGAGTCTAATGTAATGGCTTTCTGCGTAGCTCAAACAGTAAAGAATCTTTCTGCAATGCAGGAGACCTGGGTTCAGTTTCTGGGTTGGGAAGATTCCCTGGAGAAGGGAATGGCAACCCACTCCAGTATTCTTGCCTGGAGAATCCCATGGACAGAGGATCCTGGTGGGCTACAGTCCTTGGGGTCACAAAGAGTTGGACATGATGGAGTGACTAATACTTTCACTTTTTTTTTTTCAATATAATGTTAGGAATATAAAGGTGAATATAATACAGTCCTTGTTTATTAAGTTCTAGGTTTTATTATTAAGTTTTTAAAAGTTATGTTAAGTTTATGTAAAAGAAAATTTACTGCACTGAATACTTATTAAAAATGACAAAGAAGATTTTATTCAAGAAAAGATTGAGGGCAGGAGAGCAGGAGAGCATGGGGTGACAGAGTATGAGATGGTTGGATGGTGTCATTGACTCAAAGGACATGAGTTTGAGCAAACTCCAGGAGATGGTGAAGGACAGGGAAGCCTGGCTACCCAGAAAGCCATTACATTGTAGGAGGAGAGAGATTGAACTCAATTCTGAACACAACAGAAACGAGCGAACATTTATAACAAGCAGGGAACTAATGAAAAATACCTCTATGAATTTGGCTAGGTATCAAGGGTCAGGGAAGAGAAATTTGATTAAATATCAAGTGAGGAAGATAAGAAGTTTAATTGGATATCAGTGGTGGGAAGATTCTCAATAAACTAGTTTAGCTGGATTCCTTGCTAAAACTGGGATTCACCACCAGTTAAGGACAAAGCCAAGTGGAGAACAGAGCTCAGAGAAGGCTGACCTTATCATGTAAACTACAGTTAATAAAGACACATATTTTAATTGAACAGCTTGGTGTATTTTCACATACATGTATACACAGGAGCCACTGTTCAGATCACGACAAAACATCCCAGTAGTCCTCTTCATTCTCTTTCCCAGACTTTTCCTTCCTCAAAAAACCATTCGTCTGATCTCTGTCACAATGAATTAATTTTTCCCATTCTTGAACTTTACATATTTATGTATTCTATATGTCTTGTTATTTTTGTGTGTGTGATTTCATAGAATGCAAGGTTTTTTTTAGTGCTGCATATGTCATATAAAGTTTAGTAGTAACATCTTCGAGTGCCATAAAAGAGTCAGATAAAAAGAGTTCCATGAATTTTGATAACAAAGAGTCTGTACCCATCAGGGAGCATGCTGTGGAAGAAGTGGCAAGCAGGCAAGGGCATGAAGGATCTAGCAAAGTCAACAAACAGTGAAAGTGGAGGATCTTCCCCAGCAGGGAAGGAAGAGCGAGATCAGAGCTTACGGAGGGAAAATATCAGTAAGTATTGCCCTTATTGGTAAGATAAATCCATATTTTGAAATAGAGATTCTGGAAAAGATATTATTTTAACATATATGATGGCTAAGGTTGAACACAGAAAAATATGTATACAGGATTCATAGGTCTTCATTTTAATTACTAGAGTGGTAATCTGCTCAAGGACCTGATTAATAAACAATTAACCTAAAGATAAAAGTGAGAATTTCTTTTTGCAGTGATAGCATATACAATTGTCACTAAATATAGATTCTTTTTGCTTTATCTATAGTGTCCTACATCTTTTATAACCAATGTTAAATATTTGTGTTCCTCTATTCTAACACAAATTTTTCCACTATATATATATAGATAGATATATATATATACAATATATTCCATTATATTATATATATATAGAGAGAGATAGATTGATTATTCAGTTGCTAAGTCATGTTTAGCTCTTTGCAACTGCATGGAATGCAGGATGCCAGGCTTCCCTGTCCTTCACCATCTCCTGGAGTTTGCTCAAACTCATGTCCTTTGAGTCAATGACGCCATCCAACCATCTCATCCTCTGTCACCCCATGCTCTCCTGCTCTCCTGCCCTCTTTCTCAGCATCAGGGTCTTTTCCAATGAATCAGCTGTTTGCATCAGATGGCCAAATATATATGTGTGTGTGTGTGTGTGTGTGTGTGTGTGTGTGTGTATGTGTGTGTGTGTACACAACATATCTTATTCATCTATTCCCTAGCTGATGGCGCTCAGGTTGCTTCTATATTTTGACTATGGTAAATAGCAGTGCTATGGAACATGTGCATTTGAGGTGCATGTATCTTTTTTGAAATAGTGTTTTCATTTTCTTCAGCTATCTACCCAAGAGTGGAATTCAGATATATACCCTGGAGTAGATCATATGGTAGCTCTATTTTTAGTGTTTTAAAGAGCCTCCAGACTGTTTTCCACAGTGGCTGCACCAATTTACATGTTCACCAGCAGTGTACAAGGGTTCCCTTTTCTCCACACCCTTGCCAATATTTGTTATTTATAGTCTCTTTGACAATAGTCATTCCAAAGGTGTGAAGTGATACCTCATTGTGGTTTTGATTGGCATTTCTCTGATGATTAGCACGTTGAGCATCTTTTAATGTGCCTATTTGTCATTTGTATGTCTTCTTTGGAAAAATGTATATTCAGGTCTTCTGTCCATTCAGATTGGTATTTTTTTGATATTGAATTGTATGTGCTGTTTATATATTTTAGATATTAACCCCTTATGAGGGTATGGTTTGCAGTAATAAGGAGGGGTCACAAAAACAGAGAGGACAGGTAAAAATGAGTAGGGATGGAAGAAAATGAAAACACTATTTCAAATAAGATACATGCACCTCAAATGCACATGTTCCATAGAAGCACTATTTACCATAGTCAAAATATAGGAAGCAACCAAAGCAGCCTGTCCTCAAGCAAAAAATTCCTCAAAGCACTGTTAAATATGTCTTATTATCATTTTATTTTAATATAAAATAAGTTTAATTATGTACCATCAAAAAGAAATTTACTTACCCTTCCACCAAAAAGGGATGTGTGGTTCCACTACATTATATGGCAGTACTGTGTGGTTCTAGTACATCATATGGCGCTGAAACTCTGCTGGATACCCCAGATACTACCGCTGTAGCAGCAATCCTACTTGAGAATCACAGGTCCAGTTATCTAGCTGTTCTCTAGAACTTTGTGTGTTGCTCCCACCTCTGCTGGTGGGGCATCACAAATTGGCCCTCACTCCTGAAGACACCTTACCCATAGGAGATTGTAGACCCTGTGACAGCTTTACATGCTCTGGGCTTTACATTTGTATACTATACACACATACATTGGAGAAGGAAATGGCAACCCACTCCAGCATTCTTGCCTGGAGGATTCCATGGACAGAGGAGCCTGGAGGGCTACAGTCCATGGGCTCAAAAGAGTCAGACACGACTTAGCGACTGAACAGCAATATATGTGCGTGCCATGTTGCTTCAGTTGTGTCCAACTCTTTGCAACCCTGTAGACTATAGCACACCAGGCTCCTCTGTCCATGGGATCCTCCAGGCAAGAATACTGAAATAGGTTGCCATGCCCTACTTGGGGGGATCTTCCCAACTCAGGGATCAAACCCACATCTCTTATGTCCCCTGCATTGGCAGGCAGGTTCTTACCACTAGCACCACCTGGGAATCCCCAAATAGCAACATACATATACATATATGTATATTTATTTACTCATTTGTTTGTGACTCTCTAAATACTACCCTACTCTTGCTACTATCTTCATATATAATAGGTAACTTAGAACAACTTCCTCCATAATGTCAGAGGACATGTAAAGAATATCATTATTGATTTCACATCCAAGCATTTTTTTTTTTTTGCAACACCAAGCCATCATCAAGTTCGACTGCCAACTTGGCTTTCAACTTCCCTATTATTTCTGGGGGACTTGGAAAGTGCCTTGGTCTTTATTCCCAAACTTTTCTCTAGGCTTTACAATAAGTCAATGGATCTTCCCTGGTGGCTCAAGATGGTAAGGTGTCTGCCTACAATGGAGGAGACCTGGGTTCAATCCCTGGGTCAGGAAGATCTCCTGGAGAAGGAAATGGCAATCCACTCCAGTATTTTTGCTTAGAAAATCCCATGGATGGAAGAGCCTGAAAGGCTACAGTCGATGGAGTTGCAGAGTCGGACAAAACTGAGCGACTTCACTCACTCATTCTTCACCATGCCTTTTAAATGGTTATTTTCTTACTATCTACAATGAAAAGTTTTCTGCTGATTCTGTTGCAAACTGAAACTTTTATAGGATACAGTAAAATGATCCAGTGATGAGTAATTGCTATAAAAATATTTCTAAATGTATACTCTCAGGACTCATCCCATAGAGTACCTGTTTGTAGACATGATAGCACACACATGCACGCACGCGCGCACACACACACACACACACACACACACACACACTCTCTCTCTCTCTCTCTCTCTCTCTCTCTCTTTGACCTACACTGTTACGGAGGTCCAAGCCCATACTCTCTTACACCTTATTCTGTGGACACATGCTCAGTCGTGCCCAACTCTTTTGTGACCCCACGGACTGTAGCCTGCCAGGTTCCTTTGTCCATGGGATTTTCCACCCAAGAATACTAGAGTAGGTTGCCATTTCCTTCTCCAGGGGTCTTCCCAATGCAGCAATCAAACCCATGTCTCCTACATCCTGCACTGTTTGGTGGATTCTTTACCACTGCGCCACCTGGGAAGCCCCTTATTCGGATACACTTTATTCTGATACAACAGTTTTACAGATTAACATGAAGATTAACCTTCTTGGCCCCTTTACACACTCTCTGTAAAATATATATTATTTGGCAGGATGTAAAAGGACACAAACATCTAATTAATCAAAAACATTTTCTTTCCCATCAAAGTGAGCAGAGTTGGTGTCATAGAAACAATTCAAGTTTGAATGCCAAAAATACATATAACAAAAGTAGATATGTTCCTAAGAAAAACACTTGAACTTTAGAAATCTAAGATCACAGAGCAACCATAATGAAAAAATAAGTTATTAACCACTGGTTTCTAGAAGAGTCCTGTTGTATATAAGATGCCAATATTTTAGGAATATTTTATTTAATGTTACAAAGTGAAAAACATAACTGAATTTCTGTTTTATTGATGGAGCAAAGTTGGGGTTTGTAGTATGGTATTCTTTTTTTTTCTCACTTGTATCCTGCTGATAAAGGCATACTTTTGAAAAATGAAAAACTAACTTGATGATATTGTTTTTTATGCTTATAAAATTTTGCATCAGATTATATTTATGAATGAATAATCCCTTTAAAAAGTTTTTATGAATTAATAACTTTACAATATTCCTGGAGACTTTTACAACCACATGTAAAAATCAAGATTAAATGGTCAATGGGAGATTGGGATTTTTTGCGTGGCACAGTGAAAACTTGACTCTCCCAAAAAGCAATGATAAAAATGGAAAAGATTGATTAAGAAACATTTCAAAATGCTGAAGGTGTACAACTAAGTAAAATATTTAACAAAAATAAAAACAAATTAACTTAATTGTATCATTTTCCTACCCTGTAAAAATAATCATGAACTTAGTGACCTAAAACAATGCAAACTTACCAAACTCATGTCCATTGAGTCGGTGATGTCATCCAAACATCTCATCCTTTGTCATCCCCTTCTCCTACTGTCCTCAATCTTTCCCAGAATCAGTGTATTTTCAAATGAGTCAGCTCTTTGCATCAGGTGGCCAAAGTATTGGAGTTTCAGCTTCAACATCAGTCCTTCCAATGAATGTTTAGGCCTGATCTCCTTTAGGATGGACTGGTTGGATCTCCTTGCAGTCCAAGGGACTCTCAAGAGTCTTCTCCAACACTATGGTTCAAAAGCATCAATTCTTTGGCCCTCAGCTTTCTTTATAGTTCAACTCTCACATTCATACATGACTACTGGAAAAACCATAGCCTTGACTAGACGGACCTTTGTTGACAAAGTAATCTCTCTTTCATTGTCTGTCTAGATTGGTCATAACTTTCCTTCTAAGGAGTAAGCATCTTTTAATTTTATGGCTGCAGTCACCATCTGCAGTGATTTTGGAGCCCCCAAAAATAAAGTCAGCCACTGTTTCCCCATCTATTTCCCATGAAGTGATGGGACCAGATGCTATGATCTTAGTTTTCTGAATGTTGAGCTTTAGGCCAACTTTTTCACTCTCCTCTTTCACTTTCATCAAGAGGCTCTTTAGTTCTTCTTCACTTTCTGCCATAAGGGTAGTGTCATCTGCATATCTGAAGTGATTGATATTTCTCCTGGCAATCTTGATTCCAGCCTGTGCTTCATCCAACATAGCGTTTCTCTTGATGTACTAAGTTAAATAGGCAGGGTGACAATATACAGCCTTGACATATACCTTTTCCTATTTGGAACCAGTCTGTTGGTCCATGTCCAGTTCTAACTGTTGCTTCCTGACCTGCATATAGGTTTCTCAAGAGGCAGGTCAGGTGGTCTGGTATTTCCATCTCTTTCAGAATTTTCCACAGTTTATTTTGATCCACACAGTCAAAGGCTTTGGCATAGTCAATAAAGCAGAAATAGATGTTTTCCTGGAACTCTCTTGCTTTTTGATGATCCAGTGGATGTTGGCAATTTGATCTCTGGTTCCTCTGCCTTTTCTAAAACCAGCTTGAACGTCTGGGAGTTCACGGTTCACGTATTGCTGAAGCCTAGCTTGGAGAATTTTGAGCATTACTTTACTAGCGTGTGAGATGAGTGCAATTGTGTGGTAGTTTGAGCATTCTTTGGCATTGCTTTTCTTTGGGATTAGAATGAAAACTGACCTTTTCCAGTCCTGTGGCCACTGCTGAGTTTTCAAATTTGCTGGCATATTGAGTGCAGCACTTTCATAGCATCATCTTTCAGGATTTGAAATAGCTCAACTGGAATGCCATCAGCTCCACTAGCTTTGTTTGTAGTGATCCTTCTGAAGGCCACTTGACTTCACATTCCAGGGTGTCTGGCTCTAGGTGAGTGATCACACCATTGTGATTATCTTGGTCGTGAAGATCTTTTTTGTACAGTTCTTCTGTGCATTCTCGCCACCTCTTTTTAACATCTTCTGCTTCTGTCAGGTCCATACCATTCCTGTCCTTTATCGAGACCATCTTTGCATGAAATGTTCCCTTGGTATCTCTAGTTTTCTTGAAGAGATCTCTAGTCATTCCCATTCTATTGTTTTCCTCTGTTTCTTTGCATTGATCTCTGAGGAAGGCTTTGTTATCTCTCCTTGCTATTCTTTGGAACTCTACATTCAGATGCTTATATCTTTCATTTTCTCTTTTTTTTTTTCCACTTCTCTTCTTTTCACAGCTATTTATAAGGCCTCCTCAGACAGCCATTTTGCTTTTTAGCATTTCTTTTTCTTGGGGATGGTTTTGATCCCTGTCTCCTGTACAATGTCACGAACCTCAGTCTATAGTTCATCAGGCACTGTATCTATCAGATCTCGGCCCTTAAATCTATTTCTCACTTCCACTGTATAATCATAAGGGATTTGATTTAGGTCATATCTGAATGGTTTAGTGGTTTCCCCATTTTCTTCAGTTTAAGTCTGAATTTGGCAATAAGGAGTTCATGATCTGAGCCACAGTCAGCTCTGGGTCTTGTTTTTGCTGAATGTATAGATCTTCTCCATCATTGGCTGCAAAGAATATAATAAATCTGATTTCGTTATTGACCACTGGTGATGTCATGTGTAGAGTCTTCTCTTGTGTTGTTGGAAGAGAGTGTTTGCTAGTGCAAACACTAGTGTGTTCTCTCAGCAAAATTCTAGTGGCCTTTGCTCTGCTTCCTTCTGTACTCAAGGCCAAATTTGCCTGTTAGTCCCGGTATTTCTTGACTTCCTACTTTTGCATTCCAGTCCCCTATAATAAAAAGGACATCCTTTGGGGGTGTTAGTTCTATAATACCCCCCAAAGATGTTAGGTCTTGTATGTCTTCATAGAACCATTCTACTTCAGCTTTTTCAGCATTACTGGTAGGGGCATAGACTTGGATTACTATGAAAGTGAAAGTGAAAGTGAAGTCGTGTCTGACTCTTTGCGACCCCATGGACTATAGCCTACCAGGCTCCTCCCTCCATGGGATTCTCCAGGCAAGAGTACTGGAGTGGGTTGCCATTTCCTTCTCCAGGGGATCTTCCCGACCCAGGGATCGAACCTGGGTCTCCTGCATTCCAGGCAGATGCTTTAACCTCTGAGCCACGTTACTATAATATTGAATGATTTGCTTTGGAAATGAACAGAGATCACTCTGTCACTCTTGAGATTGCATCCAATTACTGCATTTTGGACTCTTGTTGACTATGGCTACTCCATTTCTTCTAAGGGATTCTTGCCCACAGTAGTAGATATAATGGTCATCTGAGTTAAATTCACCCATTCCAGTCCATTTTAGTTCTCTGATTCCTGAAATGTTGATGTTCACTCTTGCCATCTCCTATTTGACCGCTTCCAATTTGCCTTGCTTCATGGACCTAGATTCCAGGTTCCTATGCAATATTGCTCTTTATAGCATTGGACTTTACTTCCATCACCAGTCACATCCAAAACTGGGTGTTTTGTTTTTGCTTTGGCTCCATCTCTTCATTCTTTCTGGAGTTATTTTTCTACTGATCTCCAGTAGCATATTGGGCACCTACTGACCTTGGGAGTTCATCTTTCAGTGTCCTATGTTTTTGCCTTTTCATTCTGTTCATGGGGTTCTCAAAGCAAGAATACTGAAGTAGTTTTCAATTCCCTTCTCCAGTGGACCACATATTGTCAGAGCTCTCCACCATGACCCATCTGTCTTGGGTGCCCTACATGGCATGGCTCATAGTTTCACTGAGTTAGACAAGGCTGTGGCCCATGTGATCAGATGGTTAGTTTTCTGTGATTGTGGTTTTCAGTCTGTCTGCCCTCTGATGGATGAGAATAAGAGGCTTATGGAAGCTTTCTGATGGGGTCCATACTCTAAATTTTTAACCCAGTTTTCTGTTGATGCGTGGGGTTTCCTCCCTGTTGTTTGACCTGAGACCAAACTATGGTGGAGGTAATGAAGATAATGGCAACCTCCTTCAAAAGGTCCCCTGCATTCACTGCCACACTCAGTGCCCCGAGCCTGCAGCAGGCCACTGCCAGCCCATGTCTCTGCCAGAGATTCCTGGACACTCGCAGGCGAGTCTGGTCTCTTGTGGGGTCCCTGCTCCTTTCTCCTGGGTCCTGGTGCATACAGGGTTTCGTTTGTGCCCTCCAGCATCTGTTTCCCCAGTCCTGTGTACTTTCTGTAATGAAATCCCACTGGCCTCCAAAATCAAATTCCCTGGGGGTTCTCAGTTCCTTTGCCAGATCCCTAGTTTGGGAAATCTGTTGTGGGCCCTAGAACTTTCTTAACAGTGCGAGAATTTCTCTGATATAATTGTTCTGTTGTTTGTGGGTCGTCTGCTCAGCTGCTCTATGGTGGAGTTAATGGCAACCTCCTCCAAGAGGGCTTATGCCGCAGCCTGTGTGACCAGGTAGCTGCACCCAGAGCCGCTGCCCCTTTGGTAGGCCACTGCTGACCTGTACCTATGCAAGAGACTCAAACACAAGCCTGGCTCAGTCTCTGTGGGGTCTCAGGATCCTGGTGCGCCCAAGGTTTTGTTTGAGCCTTCTGAGCATCTCTGATGGGTTTGGGGTTTGATTCTAAACATGATTTTGCCCCTCCTACCATCTTACTGGGGTTTCTCCTTTGCCTTTAGACATGAGGTATTTTGGGGGGGGCGGTTAGAAGGTGGGAATTCTTTGGGCTAGAAGACTCAATATACTAAGATACCAATTCTTCCTAAATTTACCCATAAATTCAGTGTAATTTCTCTTTTTGGGGGGAGGGGGAGCTATCCTTGCACTTGATCTATCTGCTCAAGCTATACTAAGCACTATGTGGGTGGAATATAAAAATGTTTTAAGACAGTAGCCAAGAAATGGAAACAACTGAAATGTCCAATAACAGATGAATGAATAAAGATGGTGTGGTATGTATATACACATATATACAATGGAATATTACTCAGCCATAAAAGGAACATAATTGGTCATATGCAGAGATATGGATGGACCTAGAGTCTGTCATATAGAGTGAAGTAAGTCAGAAAGAGAAAAACAAATATCATTTATTAACGCATATACCTGGAATCAGAGAAGACAATGGCACCCCACTCCAGTACTCTTGCCTGGAAAATCCCATGGACGGAAGAGCCTGGTGGGCTGCAGTCCATGTGGTCGCTAAGAGTCAGACATGACTGAGTGACTTCACTTTCACTTTTCACTTTGATGCATTGGAGAAGGAAATGGCAACCCACTCCAGTGTTCTTGCCTGGAGAATCCCAGGGACAGGGGAGCCTGGTGGGCTGCCGTCTATGGGGTCGCACAGAGTCGGACACTACTGAAGTAACTTAGCAGCAGCAGCATGGAATCTAGAAAAATGGTACAGATAAACCTATTTCCAGAGCAAGAATACAGATGCAGACACAGAGAATGGCCATGTCGACACAGATGGGTAAGGGGAGGGGGGAATGAACTGGGAGATTAGGACTGACATATATCCACTGCTGCTGCTGCTGCTGCTGCTAAGTCACTTCAGTCGCGTCCGACTCCGTGCGACCCCATAGATGGCAGCCCACGAGGCTCCCCTGTCCCTACCATGAGCAAAATAGACAGTTAGTGGCAACCTGATGTATAGCACAGGGAAATTAGCTTGGTGATAATCTAGAGGGGTGGGATGGAGGGTGGCAGGGAGGTACAAGAGGGAGAGAATACATATATAAATAGTATAAACATACAGCTGATTCACTTTGTTGTACAGCAGAAACTAAGACAACATTGTAAAGCAATTATTCTCAAAGAAAAACAAAAAAAGATAAAGTATCTTTTAGTCCAGTAGAGTAGATAATGTATAACAAGTGAACACTGAAAATCAAAACTAACTGTTTTTTTTTTACCCCCACAGACTCATGTGAACACACGAGAATAGATTCAAGAAAGAAACTTTACACACTAAGATATTAACCATTCAGCCTTTCCAGACCATTTAATCTCTTTTAAAAAAAATACTGAAGTGTAATTTACATACTTTCAAATTACCCATTTTGAAAGTATAATTCAACACCTTTTAGTAATTTACAGAGTTGTGCCACCAGTACCAAACATGGTTTCAAAATATTCCTTTTATCCAAATAAATTCTTTTGTGCCCTCTTAAAGTCACTCTGCATTCCCACCACCAGCCTCAGTGTTTTTGTCTATGTAGATTTGCCATCCCTGGATATTTTATGCAAACAGGGGTCAAAAATTATGGTTAAATTTTTAAGAAACTGTCAAGTAATAATGTTTTGATTATTATTAGCTTCATAATACCAGAGAAGGCAATGGCAACTCACTCCAGTACTCCTGCCTGGAAAATCCCATGGGCGGAGGAGCCTGGTGGGCTGCAGTCCATGGGGTCGCTGAGGGTCGGACATGACTGAGTGACTTCACTTTCACTTTTCACTTTCATGCATTGGAGAAGAAAATGGCAACCCATTCCAGTGTTCTTGCCTGGAGAATCCCAGGAACGGGGGAGCCTGGTGGGCTGCTATCTATGGGATCGCACAGAGTCGAACACGACTGAAGCGACTTAGCAGCAGCAGCAGCAGCTCTCTTAGTATACTGAGACTTATAGCCCAAAGCATTCCCACCCATCCAAAGAAGTGAATCAGTTACATGTTTATGCTATTTATAAGTGTATTCTCTCCCTCTTGTACCTCCCTGCCACCCTTCACCCCACTCCTCTAGATTATCCAGAGCATCAAGCTAGGGCCCCTGTGCTATATATACATCAGGCTGTCACTAACTGTCTATTTTACACGTGGCAGTGGATATATGTCAGTCCTGATCTCCCAGGTCATTACCCCCTCCCCTTACCCATCTGTGTCCGCGTAGCCATTCTCGGTGTCTGCATCCGTATTCCTGCTCTGGAGTAGGAAATAGGTTCATCTGCACCATTTTTCTAGATTCCACGTATATGCATTAATAAATGATATTTGTTTTTCTCTTTCTGACTTACTCCACTCTATATGACAGACTCTAGGTCCATCCACATCTCTGCAAATGGCCCAATTATGTTCCTTTTATGACTGAGTAATATTCCATTGTGTGTGTGTATATATAGGCTGCTGCTAAGTCATTTCAGTCATGTCCAACTCTGTGAGACCCCATAGACGACAGCCCACCAGGCTCCCCCATCCCTGGGATTCTCCAGGCAAGAACACTGGAGTGGGTTGCCATTTCCTTCTCCAATGCGTGAAAGTGAAGTCACTCAGTCGTGTCCGACCCTCAGCAATCCCATCGACTGCAGCCTTCCTGGCTCCTCCATCCATGGGATTTTCCAGGCAAGAGTACTGGAGTGGGGTGCCATTGCCTTCTCCATGTGTGTATATATATATATATATATATATATATATATATATATATGACAATTGAATGGATAGAGATGATGTGGTGTATACATATATGTGTGTGTATATATATGTGTGTGTGTGTATATATATGTGTATATATATATATACACACACACACCACATCATCTCTATCATTCAATTGCCATTGGACATTTCAGTTGTTTCCATTTCCTGGCTACTGTCTTAAAAACAGTTTTGTATTCTACCCCCATAGTGCTTAGTATAGCTTGCACGAATAGATCACACTTTTTTAACTTGCTTATAATGAAATTTTGTAACACAGTATGACCTTCTTTGGTCTCTGTTTTCATTTAATTAAAATAGAGTGATTTTGTAACTCTTCTTGTAGAGCATATTCATTTTTTTCTATATTAATTTTGTTATCACTATTTAACTACAAGTATGGTAACACCAGCTAGAGGATAAGCATAAAACATAATTATACTTCAATAAAGTCATTAAATCACATTAAACATGGTAAGCCCAACATATTTCAATTTAAATAATATATACAATCATTTGGAGAAGGCAACGGCACCCCACTCCAGTACTCTTGCCTGGAAAATCCCATGGACAGAGGAGCCTGGTAGGCTGCAGTCCATGGGGTCTGCAAAGAATCAGACAAGACTGAGTGACTTCACTCTGACTTTTCACTTTCATGCATTGGAGAAGGAAATGGCAACCCACTCCAGTGTTCTTGCCTGGCAAATCCCAGGGATGGCGGAGCCTGGTGGGCTGCCGTCTATAGGGTCGCGCAGAGTCGAACACGACTGAAGCGACTTAGCAGCAGCAGCAGCAGCATACAATCATTTACTTAGTCATTGTTGGTTCCTTCTTGAAAGCCCAGGACTTTTTCTTTTTTTAAATAGGACCTCGTTCACGATCCCCAACAATTTTGGAAATGTCTCCACAGCTTATTCGAAAGAAATTAGAATGTGTAGACATAAATCAATATATACGGTAAGTTTTAATAAATTTGATTAATGTAGACACCTATGTTCATAGAATTTTGAACATATTGTCAATAGGCAATTGCTAAACAACTGAAAATTTGAAATTAAATGCTTAATATATTTTCAGTGCATTTGAATTTTTTGAAATATATAGCTTATATATTAAATTTAGCAAATGTTTTAGTAAGTCAGTTATAGAAGGACTTAAATATTTTCTGTAAGGACTTAATTTGTAGCCTGGTTAAGATGAGTTGAGCTATGGAAAAACCCCATCATATATGCTACTGTTATTTAATTAGATTGAATTTTCTTAGGAACCAAACAATAAGATTAATATAGGTAATTGTACAAGCACATTTATGTTTTATAAAGCACAAACACTTTCAAACCTAGCTTATAAATTAAAAAGAAAAAACCTACAAAATATTCTCATAGTTTCAAACACCAATTCCACAAACACCTCTTCAAATAGTACATCTAATTTATTTTTCTAAAATATTAGTGATTTAATAAATGGAGCCTAGTCCATGAAAAAATAATGGTTTATTCTTTCTGTTTCTGATATTTGATTTGATTCAGATCACTACTCTGTTGATAAGATTTTAAATTATTTGAGTGCTAAAGGTCATTCCAGAGTTCTCAAATGACTTATGTTTTCTTTTGATTTTTTTATATCAAGAAAAACAAATATTGAGCCTCTGCTGCAAACAGATGAGCTAAACCAGCAACAGGCAATGCAGAAGGCAGAGGAAGTCCACCAGTTTCGACAGTATCGGGCCAGACTCCTTAGCATTCGTGATATCGAGCAAGAAGAAAGGTTTAAAGAGAAAGATAGAGTGCTGGAAATGTATGGAGAAATGCGGGTGAGTGTATGAGGGCATACACGTGGATCACGGTTGACAGATTCTTTTGTAACATTAAAATGATATCATAGAATCACATTTTAACTAGATAGAAAGAAGTCTTGAAAAATCATTCCCAACTTCTCAGAAAATTGGCAAATTAATTATACATCTAATTTACTCATTCCCTGAAATCCCTCTTAAATACAGTACTAGAAACTTACCCACAAAAATGGGCAGAATGGGAGAGAAAACAACAGCAAAACAACTGTGAATTTGGAACGTAGCTGAAGGGAGATGGCATTAACAGATTTGAGGCAGCCAAATCCTCAACCAGCTGTACAAAAACTCTTAAGAGTGAACCTAGAGCCTGTCATACAAAGTGAAGTAAGTCAGAAAGAGAAAAACAAGTATTATATAGTGACACATATGTATCTGGAATCTAGAAAAATGGTATCGATGAACATATTTGCAGGGAAGGAACGCAGACACAGATGTAGAGAATGGACTGTGGACATGCTGGGGGAAGGAGAGAGTGGGAGGCATGGAGAAAATAACGTCAACATATATACACTGCCATGCGTAAAATAGATAGCTGGTGAGAAGCTGCTGCATAACCGAGGGAGCCCAGCCTGGTGGTTTGTGATAACCTAGAGAAGTGGGATGAGGGGAGGGGAGGGAGGCTCAGAAGGGAGGAGGTATATGTATTATTATGGTTGATTTGTGTCATAAGGCGGAAACCAACACAACATTATTAAGCAATTTTCTTCCAATTAAAAAATAAATTAAAAGATAAACAACAACAACAAAGAATCAGTCTAATTTGCTCCACAGAATCCCTCAAAAGCTCAGAAATTGGTGGCACCATCCACCTTAAGAAGTGAAGAGGAAGAAAAGAAGTGGTATTATTAGGAAGTTCCCCAAGTACAACTCAGACATTTTATCAGGGCTAGAGTAATGCACCCTACTCCAGCACTCTTGCCTAGAAAATCCCATGGACGGAGGAGCCTGGTAGGCTGCAGTCCATGGGGTCACGAAGAGTCAGACAGGACTGAGCGACTTCCCTTTCACTTTTCACTTTGATGCATTAGAGAAGGAAATGGCAACCCACTCCAGTGTTCTTGCCTGGAGAATCCCAGGGACGGGGGAGCCTGATGGGCTGCCGTCCTTGGGGTCGCACAGAGTTGGACACGATTGAAGCGACTTAGCAGCAGCAGCAGCAGAGTATGTGTGGGGAGCTAGTCATCTACTGAGCACAGTTACTGTGAGAGACACGCTGGGCTGCATATATTATACAGATTATATCTAAACTCATTTAAAGCAGCTAGTTGCTTTGGATGGAGGAGCCTGAAGGGCTGCAGTCCATGGGGTCGCTGAGGGTCGGACTCAACTGAGCGACTTCACTTTCACTTTTCACTTTCATGCATTGGAGAGGGGAATGGCAACCCACTTCAGTGTTCTTGCCTGGAGAATCCCAGGGACGGGGGAGCCTGGTGGGCTGCCTTCTATGAGGTCGCACAGATTCGGACACGGCTGAAGCGACTTAGCAGCAGCAGCAGTTGCTTTGTCAAAATCTCTTTCTTTCTTCACTTTTCTCTTTATTTTTCTCCTACTCGTGCTTTTATTTACCATTCTGTAAAACCTCACGTGCTCTTTGTTATCTCATGTTTTATTCGTTAATAAACATTTGAGATCATACCCTAACTTTCATCTTCCTTCAGTAAGTTCCTACATGATTCTATTGGCATGAGGAAAGGGAGGGTAGTGTTTTGTTTTTTGGGTTTTTTTTCTGGAACCTTAATAAGGCTCTACCCGTGGATCTTATTTACTTGGGTGCTGTTTTTGTTTATGCTGTTGTTTTTGTCGTTTCATTTTGTTTCATTTTGGAATAGGACTCCTTAGACGAAGCCCGGCAGAAGATCTTTAACATCCGGGAAGAATATAGGAACAAATTACTGGAAGCTGAGCGCCTAAGGCTGGAGGCTCAGGCTGCGGAGGAAGCCGCGAGCAGAGTGGAGCCAGAAAAGAAGGTCCCAGCTCCCGACACACACAAAAAAAAGAAAGAGAAGAAAAAGTGACCAGGACATGCGCAACACCACCTTTCTTCTTGAGAAGAAAACCTATTTTTCATTATCTCTAAGTTTGCCTGTTGATAAAAATAAGAGGTTAGGTCAATTGAAAAATAGACATTTTCCCACCTTAGACGTAGTTTCTGTGTTTTGATGTTAATTTATTGGTTTTTCCCAGAAAGATATTGTTTGAGTTTAAAATTTTCTAATTTCAATAAAAAATAGTCTCAGAATATTTGGAATGTAATAAAATGTATGTGTCTCACCCTGACTTGCTTCATTTTGAGTTAGTACTAGAATAGGCTTGTAATGTCTTTGAAAAATTCAACAAGGAGAAAAATGGCTATTGTTTTTCTGTAATTTTAAAGACTTTCAAATAGAAAATTTTTTTAAATATGATTTGAAATCATTGAATAGGATAGAGATGACAATATATGAGTCTAGATGCAAGCATGAAAAAGCACACTCAAAAAAGAAAGAAAGAAACTCACCAAATAAATGAAACTTTAAAAGAAACTTTTAATAAAACTATTTGCTTCAGACTTGTACCTTTTTAAAAATCTTTCAAAGCAGAACATCAACAAACCTCCTTCATTGGACAAGAACATTTGTGGGTTAAACACAAACTCAGAGTGTTAGGAGTTTGGACACTTAATAATGAGTCAGAGGAACCCAGGCATAGAGAATGTGATCACACTCATCTCTTGTTCTGTGTACCAGCATTGCAGATTTTGTAACACAGAACATGTTCTTGTATGCTAGTTTCCAAAAAATAGTGAATGCCTTAACTGAGACACACTAGAAACTGACTTTCCCAAATACACATTTCCAATTCATGGCTTTCTGTGATAAAAGACTCCCACAGTATTTTTGAACCAGTCAAAATTGTTCCACTTCAATGCCTGTCTGCTCAACTGCTCAGTCATGTCCAGCTCTTTGCGATCGCATGGACAGTAGCTCATCAGTCTCCTCTGTCAGTGGGATTTCCCAGGCAAGAATACTAGAGTGGGTTGCGTTTCCTTCTCCATGGGATCTTCCCAACCCAAGGATTGAACCTGGGTCTCCTGGGTTATGGGTAGCTGCTTTACCTCTGAGCCACCAAGGAAGCCCTTCCACCTCAATAGATGGTTTTATATTTTTCATTTAAGTATTATTAAAAATGTAATTCTTTATATGCGTATGTATACAGAATACATATAATTCTGTATACAATTCTTTATACATATGAATTGTAAATTTACTGAATTAAATATGCAAATACATGCATGTTTTCTCTATTACTCTTTGCCTACACTTCCCTTTATAACCCTATGATCTACCAATCTTCCCTCCCAAATAATCTATGGGAATAATCTAGTGTGGATATTACCATATTTTTGACTCATCTCCTATAATTATATATCAATATTTTATGTTATATTATGGCTTGTTTTATAAATTGACATTTTATTATACATTTAAAATCTTGATTTTTCTCACTATATAATAAAAAATCTAGTCAAAAGTAATGTATTATTTTTTAATTGCTGTGCAATATTCCATAGTATGGCCTTCCCTGGTGACTCAGACTATAAAGAATCCACCTGCAATGTAGGAGACCTGGGTTCGATCCCTGGGTTGGGAAGATCTCTTGGAGGAGGCCATGGCAACCCACCCCAGTATTCTTGCCTGGGAAATCACCGGACAGAGGAGCCTGGCAGGTTATAGTCTGGGTCACAAAGGGTTGGACACGACTGAGTGACCAGGCAGAGCACAGCACAGCACATTCCACAGCATAAATATACCATAATTTAACCAGTTAATTACTTTGTTTTTAGATATTTGCTATACAAGCTATCTATTGGAAAATCTGTATGTATGGGTATGGATCAGGATATTCAAGTTGACCCTTAAACAGCACAGGTTTGAACTGTACAGGCATACTTACACAAAAATATCATTTTTTAATATATTTGAAAAAAATTTTGGAGATTTGCAATAATTTAAAAAGTTCACAGATGAACTATGTAGCCTAGAAATAAAAAAAAAAAAGATTAAAAGCCAGATATGTCATGAGTGCATAAAATACATGTAGATCGTAATCTGTTTTATCATTTACTACCATGAAAATGTCACAAATTCATTATAAAAAGCTACAATGTATCAAAGCAAACACATGAACATCATATGTGGTACCATCAGCAATCAAGAGAAATATAAACAAACATAAAGAGGTAGCATTAAATCACAACTCAGTAAAATTATCTGCAGTATTTACTGTAATAATTTTGAAGCCACTCCAGTATTCATGCTTGGAGAAGCCCATGAATACGGGAGCTTGACAGGCTACAGTCCACAGGGTCACACCAATTCAGACATGACTGGAACAACTTAGCACCCACGCAAGTGTTATAAATACCTGCTTAAAACGCCATGCGATGCTAATCATCTCCCTGTGAACAATCACCTCTCCAGTAAAATGCGTATGGCAGTAAAAAAATGATCTCCTGTGGTACTCAACTATTTTTCACTGTGTTCAGTGCAATACTGAAAATCTTGAGTAACACCAGGGGACCCATATGAAGGATCACAGATGATGCTGAAAGTGTTCCCAAGACACAGAGAAAAGTCCTGACATGACAAGAAAAAGCTGAATTGCTTGATGGGTGCTGTAGATTGAGGTCTGCTTCTGCGATTGCCCAATGTTTCAAGATAAATAAATCTAGCATAAGGACCATAGTAGAAAAAGAAAAGGAAATCATGAGGCCATCACTGGAACTATGCCAGCAGGTGGGAAAACTTTGCACTTTGTGAGAAATACAAAATTTTATCTTGTATTGAAAGTGTAGCTTTTCTGTGGGCACAGGATTGCTCTAAGGCATATCTATACACTCTAATATTATTCAAGAAAAAGCAAAATCCTTAAGTGACAACTTAAAGCAAAAGGAAGGTGAAGGATCTAAAGCTAGAGAATTTTAATGCCAGCAAAAAAATGGTTTGATAATTTTTAGAAAGAGATTTGGCCTAACAAATGTCAAGATTACAGGAGAAGCAGCTCCTGCTGACTGAGAGGCAGCAGACAATTTCCCAAAAGCCATTAAGAAAATAATGAGAAAGGGTATCTTTCTGAACAGGAATAATATTTCTGAAAGAGTATCCTACTGAACAGGTTTTTAATGCAGACAAAAGTGCCTATTCTAGAAAAAAAATAATAAATAAATAAAGCCACAAAGGACATTTACTAGTAAGGAAGAGAAGCAAGCGCCAAGCTTTAAAGTAGGAAGGAACAGGCTAACACTATCGTTCTGTGCAAATACAGTCAGGTTTATGATCAGAACAACCCTTAACAATAAAGCTGCTAACTTGTAAGTCTTGAAATGAAAAGATCAGCACCAGTTGCCAGTCTTGATTGTACCACAGGAAGGTCTGGACAACGGAACCCATTCTCTGCATTGGTCAGTCAGGAAATACCTTGCCAGTTAGTGGCTGCCTTTTAAAGTTCTTTTCATATTGGACAATGA
The DNA here is from genome assembly GCF_016772045.2 of Ovis aries. Taxonomy (NCBI): domain Eukaryota; kingdom Metazoa; phylum Chordata; class Mammalia; order Artiodactyla; family Bovidae; genus Ovis; species Ovis aries. The sequence continues at coordinate 71,305,616 of NC_056061.1, forward strand.
TCCTGGCCACCCAGAATCCCTTGAGCTTAGCATGGAAGAGGTACAAATGGCCTACTTGCCCCTAAACACAACAGCTCTACTGCTGCCTCTAGATCAGAGGGTCATAATGTAACAGAAGAAGAGCAGTGCTAATACCATGTTGAAACTCCATTCCTCATTCTTGAGCCCTAATTATTCTATTACTTTAACCCTGAATGTCAAACATTAGAGGATTGTTGGGCATGCATGCATGCTAAGTCACTTCAGTCATGCCCAACTCTTTGCAACCCTATGGACTCCTATGAAGCCTACCAGGCTCCTCTGTCCATAGGATTCTCCAGGCAGGAATACTGGAGTGGGTTGCCATTTTCCCTCCTCCAGGGGATCTTCCTGACTCAGGGATCAAACCTATGTTTCTTACATCTCCTGCATTGGCAGATGGGTTCTTTACCACTAACACCACGTGGGAAACCCCAGAGAAATGTTGCTTGTGCCCAAATAGCTCACTAAATTCTGAGAAGTTCCCATCCCATTGTCCTTATTAGTTACATGGTGTAGATAAGCTCACTTTCAGCCTAGAAACCTTACAAGTAAGTAGAGAAAAGAATGATAAAGTAAAAATAACTGCTAACACCTCATTTTGCAGGAGCCTTGTGATCCTGCCTATATGAGCAAGTAGAACCAACAAATGTTATGCTTCCCTTGGAGGACAAGTGACTCCCCAAACCCTACAATCTGCCTTTACCCTTTAATCTTGAACCTTCCCACTTCCCCTTTCCCCTTAGCATAAAAGGAACCTGAATCTACTCCAAGTGAAGGTGGCTCTTTAAGACGTTATTTCGCCATCCTCTCAGATTGCTGACTTTTCAAATAAAGTCACTATGTCTTGCCCCAGTACCTTGTCTCTCAACTTATTGGCCTGTCATGAAGCGAGTAGTACTAACTTAGACTTGGTAACAATAAGGAACTTTAAGATTTATTATGCACAGAACACTAGGGAAAGGATTATTAATGCTATGGAAAAGAATACCAATTAAGGAACATTATGAAAGTCTGGAAAAATTACACCATTGAATATGCCATCGTTGTTATAGGGAAAGGCTGTGATACCCAATGCAACAAATTTCTACTGGAGAAAACTATGTCCAGATCCAGAAGGTGTGCCTGACTCCACAGGATTTACTGTGGCGTCAATCAAGAAAATCTTGAAATTGTGGATACGGCAAAAAAAAGAAAAGCAAAGTGGTGGAGTAGAGTGAAGGGTCCGAAGATAAGAATCTTGGAGAAACTCTGAAGCTAATAGACAACACACCAGAGGAACTGAGAGACGATAACTTGAAGGAGATGAGAGCTTCCAAACCTGTGCCAGATGATGAGGAAGAAGACAGAGAAGCAGTGCTGGAAAATAGATAGACACTAGACAAGCTGAAAGTAAAAGATGCTTGCTCTTTGAAAGAGAAGCTATGACTAACCTAGACAGCATATTAAAAAGCAGAGACATTACTTCACCAACAAGGGTCCATCAAGTCAAAGGTATGGGTTTTCCAGCAGTCATGTATCAGTGTAAGAGTTGGACAGTCAAGAAGGCTGAGCGCCGAAGAATTGATGGTTTTGAATTGTGGTGTTGGAAAAGACTCTTGAGAGTCCCTTGGACTGTAAGGAGATCCAACCAGTCCATCCTAAAGGAAATCAGTACTGAATATTAATTGGAAGGGCTGATGCTGAAGCTGAAACTCTAATACTTTGGCGCCCGGATGTGAACTGACTCATTGGGAAAGACCCTTAAGCTGGGAAAGATTGAAGGCAGGATAAGAAGGGGATGACAGAGGATGAAATGGTTGGATGGCATCACTGACTCAATGGACATGAGTCTGCGTGAACTCTGGAAGTTGGTGATGGACAGAGAAGCCTGGCATGCTGCAGTCCATGGGGTTACAAAGAGTCAGACATAACTGAGTGCCGGAACTGAACTGAAATGAGACAATCTGGTGGAAGGTCTCCAATTATTCAAGATGGCTTCTGATTTATTTTACAACGTGGACCTTTCTATAATAACAGCCACTGAAACTAGCGGGAACAGTGGAAGAAGGATTGGAACCATAAAGAAGGTTTTAAAGGGATGAAAAAGCAAAACGTCAGAAAAATTATGATGTATTTCTGTAACACTACACCGAGTGTGCCTGCTTCCCCTCCTCTTCTTCCTCCTTCCTTTCCACCTTCTCCACCTCTGCCACCTTTGACACAAGACCAATCTTCCCCCTTCCTTCTCCTCAGGCTGCTCATTGCGAAGATGATGAGGATGAAGACCTTTGTGATAATCTACTTCTACTTAATGGGTAGAGGTTGGTGCCCTTAACCCCCACATTGTTCAAGGCTCAGTTGTAGTAAGTTATCTTCAAGTTAGATGAAATTCACCTGCAAGCATATCTGGTCCTTATAAATTAAATATGTATCTTTAATCATCAATCACTTTTGTCAAATATTTTTTATTGCTGTCATTTGTTTGATTTTTTAAATTTTCTTTGCCTTTGTTCTTCCTTGTTCTCTACTTCTCTGATATATTTTTAAACCTATTACTTTTCTGAGCTTTTCTGTTTTTTTTTCTATTTCTGATTTCTCCAAAGCTCTGAAACTTAAAAACTTTTTACTATGCAACACTTTTCTTCCGATTAATGAACACTTGTCTGGTATGTTCTTATTTTCTATCTAAACATAATTTGCTTCACTTTCCTCTCATTACCTTTAATAACTTATATGGCATTAGACAGATTTTACTCACTATTTTAAAAAGATTTGTTCTTATGAAATGCTAATAAAAGTAGCCCATGTATGATGAATAGTAAAGAATAACTTACCCAGCTTAATGGATGAAGGATACCCTCCCCTATTGTAATAATCAAATATGGCCTTTCATCCAGCCATATTTCTCTGTCTCAAAGATAATCTTGGTTCATGAAAGTTTTTTGTTTTGGCTTGGTTCGGTTTTTGCCAATACACCTCTGTTGCCTAATTCTCTATAGACCTTGGTTTTCAAGGTAGAACTCTCATGTTTAGATATTTCATTTTGCTGCTATGGTACTCTGGATCCCCCACCATTGTGCGTTGTTGATTGGGATGTAAATTGATACAACCACTATGGAAAACATTCTGGAGGTTCTGCCAAAAAATTAAAAATTAAACTACCATGGTATCCAATAAGCCACCTCGGAGGTATATATCCTCCCCCAAAACACGCAAAATCACAATCTCAAAGAGATATCTGCATCTCCCTTGTTCATTGACGTATTATTCATAATATCTAAAATAAGGAAACAACTGAAGTGTTCATAAACAGATGGATAGATAAAGGACAGATAGATACAAGGACATGCAGATAAAGAAAATACATGTAATAGGTATATTTCAGCCATTAAAGAAAGGGAAATTCTACCATTTGTGAAAACATGAACCTAGAAGACATTATGCTAGACATAGCAAGGCAAATAAATACTGCAAAATCTTACTCACATGTGGAATATAAAATGGCCAAACTCATAGAATCAGAAAGTAAAACTGTGGTTACCAGGTGCTGGGAGGCAAAAGATAAAAAAAAAAAAGGAAGGTGTTGATCAAAAGGATATAAATTTTAATTATAACATGAATATGTTCTGGGGAATCTAATGTATAGATGGTGACTATAGTTAATAATATTGGATTGCCTACTTGAACTTTACTAAGAGATAAGAGAATAAATCTTAAGTGTTTTCACCAAACAACAAAAAAACAAAGGTAACCATGTGAGGTGATGGATACATGAATTAACTTGATTGTGGTTATCATTTCATTTCACTATATGTGAACATATATATAATCATCATAAATGACAGGGAGATAAAATGCACTAATGTGATGGTCTTAAATAATACTCAAACTGTTAGAATACTATTTGAATGAAGATTCCAACAAGTCCACATGGTATACTGTTAACTTTAAATCTTTAAATAAAAAATAAAACAAAGATAATAAGTTATTACTGAAATTAAATAATAAAAATAATTCAATTAATCAAAAAATATATTTTAAAACTGGTAAGAACAGAGAATAAATGGCAAGATGGTAGTTTAAACAGAGTATTTTTAATAAATAAAAATAATTACACAGCCTAATCTTTAAAATAAAAGAAAACCAAAACCAAAATATTTTGTAATAAGATATGAATATCAATGTATAAATGCTTGGAGAGACTACACTAGAAATATATGGTACATGGGACACTCCTTACTGATGTTCATACCTATACTTGAAGTCACTGAAAATGCAACCGTTACAACTGCAGACTTATGTACAGATGGTTTGTAACTGTGACTCAAATATTTGAAATGAGGTTGCCATTAGTGACACGGTTTCCTTAACAGTGAATAACCCTGTTCAAAGATAACAATGTTTCTGTTCAGTTCAGTCCCTCAGTCATGTTCGACTCTGCCACCCCATGAATCGCAGCACACCAGGCCTCCCTGCCCATCACCATCTCCCGGAGTTCACTCAGACTCACGTCCATTGAGTGGGTGATGCCATCCAGCCATCTCATCCTCTGTCATCCTCTTCTCCTCCTGCCCTCAATCCTTCCCAGCATCAGAGTCTTTTCCAATGAGTCAACTCTGAGCATGAGGTGGCCAAAGTGTTGGAGTTTCAGCTTTAGCATAATTCCTTCTAAAGAAATCCCAGGGTTGATCTCCTTCAGAATGGACTGGTTGGATCTCCTTGCAGTCCAAGGGACTCTCAAGAGTCTTCTCCAACACCACAGTTCAAAAGCATCAATTCTTTGGTGCTCAGCTTTCTTCACAGTCCAACTCTCATATCCATACATGACCACAGGAAAACCATAGCCTTGACTAGACGGATCTTTATTGGCAAAGTAATGTCTCTGCTTTTGAATATGCTATCTAGATTGGTCCTAACTTTTTTTCCCAAGGAGTAAGCATCTTTTAATTTCATGGCTGCAGTCACCATCTGTGGTGATTTTGGAGCCCCCAAAAACTAAAGTCTGACACTGTTTCCACTGTTTCCCCATCTATTTCCCATGAAGTGATGGGACCAGATGCCAAGATCTTCATTTTCTGAATGTCGAGCTTTAAACCAACTTTTTCACTCTCCTCTTTCACTTTCATCAAGAGGCTTTTTCTGCCCTTATTGTGTACAATGATTGTATTCCTGAAATTCACTAAAGTTCACTGAAGAGTGAACTTCATACCTGCACAAATTATACTCAGGTTTTTCATATCTTACCAAGTTAGGTTCTTGGTTTACCAATTTGCCTTTAGACTACATGAATGTTGGACCATTCAAATAGTTTATAGGAGGAAAGGTAATTCTTTGTTCCATGAAACTCTCTAAAAATTTGAAAGATGTCTAACATCCTTTGCTTTGGGACCATCTGAAATGCCCTCCACCCTCAGGTATTTCCTAAATATTCTCTAGAGGTGGTGTTTTCCATACTGAGATCACCCTCATGTAGAAAAACAGTGCAGATGGCCAGGAAGCTAAAGACAGTTATATCTGTGGATCATAGTTAACAAATAACTCTCTAAGAATACATGTGCCTTGTGCTCAGTCATGTCTGACTCTTTCCCCATGGACTGTAGCCCGCCAGGCTCTTCTGTCTGTGGAACTCTCCAGGCCAGAGTGCTGGATTGGGTAGCCTTTCCCTTCTCCAGGGGGTCTTCCTAACCCAGGGATCAAGCCAGGTCTCCTACGTCACCTGCATTGCAGGATTCTTTACCTGCTGAGCCATCAGGGGCATACAAACATGTTCCAAAGTGTTGACTGAGTTAACCAGGGTAGAGCTATTAATATAAGGCGTATCATAGCTCCTACAGTCCCTAGGCTGTTGTCTTTGATAAAGTATATGGTTTACCATTTAATCTCTTCCTCCTTAGTTTCCTACTATCTACCTCTTTACAACCAACCCATCCCCTACCAAATACTTCAAGGTCAACAAACTCTTCCTTTCTCAGGGTCTCTTGTAAAGGCAGAAAAGACAGCTTTAGTTTTCCTCTTCAGCAGTCATAGGCCTGCCTCTGAGTCTATAGTTATTACCCCCAAAGTTCAACTCTGAGTCAATGGTTAAAATCCCCAGGGTGCAATTCAGGTGATAATGAAACATCATTACAAAAGCAATTTAACTCCTCAGTGCCTCCAACACCTCCACTGAAAAATAGAATTGTGATTTTTCCATTTGCAAAATCAAAGTGTCCGCTAAAGTGTTATTTGAAATGTAACAAAAGATAGCCTTCATTTAAATGGGTCAGAAAATTGCTAACTTCAAAAAACTTTTAACTGCCTTCTAGAAATCAAGTTTCCAAAACAATAAAACATTGATTTTTAGTCTCAAGCTCCCTGTTAATATAAACTATTTGCACATTGAAGATATATTCTGCATGTGAAATTCTGCATATAGCCTGATATAGTAACTGATATTTACCTTGTGTCTCTTCATTCAAAAGAAATCCTTGCATCCACTGACTCTTGAAAAAGGAAAAACAGGGGGAGATGTGGCAGGAAGAGCCAGGCAGTAATGAACCTTACCTCAAAGGAGAAACACTGATACCACACTTAACCCCTAGCTTGGACCATATCTCGGGTGGGATTATTTATACCAGCCTAATGAAAACCTTCAAAGACCTTTACAGAACATTTCTGAAATTAACATTATAAAAGAACTTTATTTCAAAAAGATCATTATAATAATTTTTGTCTGTGGTGGTTGTGTGGTTTAGTTGCTACATCATATCTCACTCTTGCTACCCCATGACCTGTAGCCCACCAGGCTCCTCTGTCCATGGGATTCTCCAGGCAAGAATCCTGGAGTGGGTTGCCATTCCCTTCTCCAGGGGATCTTCCCAACCCAGGAATCAGACCCAGGTCTCCCACATTACAGGTGAATTCTTTACTGACTGAGCCTCCATTCACTGTATTTTTTGTCTACTCAATTATAAAACAGATTTTATTCATCTTAATTTAGATAAAATAGTTTCTAGCCACAGGTGTGTTTTCTTGTAAGAGCTTCATTACATATGGAAGGTTTTGCAAGTGCCTGGAACTTAAGGCTAACATCCTTGGTTTTGGTATGAGCACAGATGGCATCATCACCACATGAATGATATGATTTGCTTTGAAATGAACCTGTATAATCACTCTACCATGTATATGGTATGTGTATATATGTAATATACATAGGTACATATATTCAACCTGTAACTTTAAACAGTTCTCTTTGAACAATTCTTTAAACAAAAGTGAAGTCGCTCAGTTGCGTCTGACTCTTTGCAACCCCGTGGACTGTAGCCTACCAGGTTCCTCTGTCCATGGGATTTTCCAGGCAATAGTACTGGAGTGGATTGTCATTTCCTTCTCCAGGGGATCTTCCGGACCCAAGGATCGAACTCAGGTCTCCTGCATTGCAGACAGACGCTTTACTGCCTGAGCCACCAGGGAAGTCCTTAAAAGATTCTAACTTTATTCAAATAAGCTCAACACTTCTAATACACTTTGTAAATTATAAAAATTCACTAACCTGTAAATCACTTTCCTATCTGGTATATAATATAATGACCATCTTTATTTTCAATGTTTATCAAACTGTTGATTCAGAATCACCAATTCAGATAGCACATGGTTGTCTCTTTCATTCACTGTAGGTGGTTGATATATTTAGACTGGCACAAAAGAACTCATAAAAAATGATGTTTGCTATAGTGAAAACTATATCAAATTAATGTAAGTAAGTAAGTGGTAGTTGGTCGCTCAGTTGTGTCCCACTCTTTGTGATCCTGTGCACTGTAGCCTGCCAAGTGACTCTGTCTATGGTATTCTCCAGGCTAGAATATTGGAGTGAGTTTCCATTCCCTTCTCCAGGATACCTTCCAGACACAGGGATTGAACCCAAGTCTCTCACACTGCAGGCAGATTCTTTACCGCCTGAGCCACAGGAAAGAGGATCTTCCCAGCCCAGGGATCAAACCCAGTTCTCCCGCACTGCAGGTGGATTCTTTACCAACTGAGCCACCAGGGAAGCCCTCAAATTATGTTACATAGTAAAGACTTCCCTGGTGGTTCAGTGGCTAAGATTCTGAACTCCCAATGCAGGGGGACCAGGTTCCATCCCTGGTCAGGGAACTAGATCCTGGATACTGCAATTAAAGATCCTGCATGCTGCGGCTAAGACCTGCCACAGACAAATAAATCAATATTTATGACCTTCCCTGATAGCTCAGTTGGTAAAGAATCTGCCTGCAATGCAGGAGACCACAGTTTGATTCCTGGGTCGGGAAGATCTGCTAGAGAAGGGATAGGCTACCCACTCCAGTGTCTTTGGGCTTCCCTTCCGCTCAGCTGGTAAAAAATCCACCTGCAATATGGAAGACCTAGGTTTGCTCCCTGGGTTCAGAAGATCCCCTGGAAAAGGGACAGGCTACCCACTCCAGTGTTGTGGCCTGGAGAATTCCATGGACATAGTCCATGGGGTCACAAAGAGTCCGATGCAACTGAGCAAATTTCACTCACTAAAGGCTTATCAGTTAATCTTTAAAAGGTTAACTAATATATACCATGATTGTAGCTCTTGGGTGAAATTGGGCTATGTTAGTTAACATATTTATACCATTTTATGGATTTGAAAAATATTTTACATGCTGCTTTCACCAAGAAGATTAGGTCAAACTTGTGCAAATGGTCAAAGTTATATTAAATACAACTTCATCAAAGACTATTCCATTGATTAATAAAAATCATGATTATATATTTTTCTTTCAAAGACCTTTGAAGTTTTCATGTATTTCTCCATGAACTCAGCTAACTTTTAACTCATTGCTTCTAAAGGAGCATGTGCCCAAAGTCTGCATATTTTTACATTAAGATGTATGGAAAACAACCTTTGGCAAATAGACTTAAACTTTGCTTAAGTTTGTATAAGGACCCTCATTTCCATGGCAAATCATTGGAAGTCATCAAATTTTTAAAGTAACACTCTATGAAAATAGTTTTTAGAATAGTCAACTTGAAATCTAAAGACACTTTCCAATTTATGATCCATTCAGACTTCTATTTATTCTTCCTTTTCCATTTATCAACATTTTAGTCGTCCCTGGCAAAGAAGAAGAAAGCAATAGAAAACCAAACAGTTTCATGTGTGGTTTACAGAAATGATTTAAAAATTTCCTGAAGGTAACTAAAGATTCCTCATGAGAAGCTCATCTATCATCTGCACATTTCAATAACCCTGGCCCTTCAGTACCCTGGATACTTCCAGTCTGGCTAATGAACTTGATCTCGTCAGCTGTCTCATTACTATTTAACTAGTTTGTCACATTAGAATAATTTATAATGCATTGTATGAAGACTTTTTCTGTTATGTAATGGTTTATAGTCTACTTGAGTGTCAGGGCCTCATTAAAATTGTCATATCTTATGCATCTTAATTATCCTCAGTTTATAGCACAGAACTGCACAGAGTAGGCTCTCAGTAGATTATATTGAATAGATTTGTATTATCTGGGTTATTAAGCTGATGTGAAAATAGGCTTATATAAATGCTTATGATCATTTTCAAAAATGTATTGGCCTTCAAGTGAAAATATTGAAAAATACGATCTACAGAGCTTTAAAAAAGGATTTACACCACTAAGAGACTGTGATAACACCAGATGGCAGGTTGTCAACAATGGTATTTTGCAATGTTCACAGGAGACATGTATCATAGTCTAGTTGAGACAGCTTCATTCTCCAGATAGGATCTTAAATTATATACCATTAAAGCAACCAGAGAGCTCAGATCCATGCAACTGAAATGAGAACATTCCAGTCTGATGACAGCATATACCTTTTACTGATGACTTTGGCTAGAAGAGCATCCCTTTACTCGATTTTTGGCCCTTTCCCTCGCACAACTCTGTCAACTAAAAAAGATGTACAACTTGAGAGCTGTGAATTAAGTTTTATTTGGGGCAAAATGAGGACTGTAGCCCAGGAGACAGCACCTCAGATAGCTAGGAGAGACTGCTCCAAAGAGACTCCAAAGAGCTCTTGGTTGTGCTAAGTCACTTCAGTCATGTCCAACTCTGTGCGACCCTATGGATTGTAGCCTGCCAGGCTCCTCTATCCACGGGATTCTCCAGGCAAGAATACTGGAGTGGGTTCCCATTTCCTCCTCTGGGGGGTCTTCCAACACAGAGAGCGAATTTCTATCTCATGTCTCTACATTGGCAGGTGGGTTCTTTACCACTGGTGCCACCTGGCAGTGCTCTTGGCAAGTGCCAATTCGTAGTTGACAACTCTAATATACAAGTATATACAAGTGTGAATCACAGGATAAGCAGTGAATGAAAGGGGAAGAATGGGAGACACACCCATCACTGTATCATATCAACTCTGAAATTCCTCTGGGTAGACTTGTGAAGCCTCCACCAAACAGTGCAGAAGATCCTTGATCAAGTCTGATTTTGCACTTTAGGAACACCTATCTGTTCATTTGAGCTCCAAGGTCTCTGAATTTCTTCTTGTCTACTATAGTCTTTAGCTATATCTGAAGTAGCTGCTTGAAAGTATGTCCTTCTTGAAAACTGACCAGTGTTTGTATCCTGGTTCCTCAAAATTCCTATAGATATTTTGTAAGTAGGTATAAATTATTGAGAATAGAATAATTGTGGCCATAATAAAAATAGAATAAGGCAGTAAAATAAGAGATAGCAATAGTTTCCACTCTTATCTTCCTAGGAGCCTGTGGATACTATAATGTACATTTAATTTCTTGTTCCTGCCTGCCCCAAATCTCCTCTATTGGTGTTTGTGTGTGTGTGTGTGTGTGCATGTGTGTGTTAGCATCAATAAAAAAGCTAAAGCTGAGTCATGAGCATCTTGAAGGACTGTCCATTATATTAGTATCTGCTACCTCACTTGGTACCTTTTCTGGTCTGGGTTTTTCTTCAGAACTATGAGCTATTCAAATATCACTCCAGCGATTTTCTTCTTAAGTTAACCAGAGTTTGTTTCTGTTATACATAACTGAAGGACGATAACTCATACACTTAAAGCTCATTTGGGGTTCTACTCTCTGAATTAGCTAGATTCTGAAATTTAGAAGATACACTTTAGAAGTTTTTAAAAAACAATGACTTACATTCCAGAGTAAGGGTTCTTTAGCCTGGGGACTTTGGATGGACTTTAGGTGACTCCTGAGCCTCTTGCAATTATATGTATTTTCCTTAGATGAAATCTACAACTTCATCAGATTATTAAAGAAGCCTATATCCCATAAAATTCTAACAACTACTGCTCTAGAAATTCACTTGCAGTTTTCAATTAGCATAAGGGATAGTAAAATAATTAAATATGTTCTTTTAGTGCAAACTATTTTTTCTTTAAAGAATGGCTTTATATCTAGGCAACTTGGAGACATTCATTTGGAAGCAAAGCTATTCAATATTAGAATGGGTCTGCACTAGGTATCATGAAAGTGCCTTCTCTGGAGGTTCTTAAATATAGTGTAAATTGTTTAGCTTAAATGTATCTTCCTTATAAAGATTTGAGTTGGACATCTTGTGAATTTTTAAACTTTTCCAACCCTAATTTTATAAGATTCTGTCTTTCAAAAAAAAAAAAAAAAAGAATGACATCTAATACAAACTACTATATGATGTCAGAGCTGCTATAAAAGAAGGAAGTAAGAGCAAAGAGATTTAACTGGAAGATGTTCAATTATGACATAGTGCTGGAGACTCTTCCCACAGCAGAATTATCATGTGGGAAGGAAAATAACTGGATTGTGTACAGATTCATTGGCAGGACCTAATACATTCATCCAAATGTTGCACTTGAAAATGTCAACATGATTTATTTTTTCAGCAAACAGATCTCTTTATTTTCATAAAAGCATTAATCAGGTTCAAAAACAATGGCAAGAAAAATAAGAGGGTTTCAATTTGAGAGAAAGAGTGCTGATTCAAATACTCATCTTGGTGGGCTTTGGTGTTATTGCAAATCTGGTGGGATAATTAATTAAAAGATGTTTCATCTCCAGGCAGCTCTCAGTGGAACCCGGCATCTATCTCAGTGTGCAGAGCCGTCTTGTTTCACTAGTTAAAGACAGAACACGAAGAAAACTGCATGTGGTTTACACTGCCAGGGGAATTTGGAAGATCAGTATACTTATTCAAATTGGAATTTAGCCCAGACTCTATTTTTGTCAAAGGAAAAAGAGAAAAGAATAAAAGTTTGAGCATTTTAATAAAGCACAAGAACATTGGTTGATTGGGGATAGGGTACATGTTTTCCAAACTCTGAGATGTCTATTTAATTCTGCATAAAGCTCAAAGTGTTGCTCTTGACACACCAGCATCTTTTTTTATTTAAATAAGCAGTTGTTTATCTATTTGCTTTTTAAAATATCTATTTGATAGACACTGACTTACAGTCTTATCCTTGGTCTTCCCCACTAAGCTGACCCATAAAATCTGGAAATGATGGCAGAGACAACCAAAGCAGACTTCTGGAGTACTGTAGGAGAGTGAGCTGGTTTGGGATGCCAGGACTGCAGGAAGAACACAGAAGCAGGGCCATAGTTCTCCTCCCCACACAACAAAGAAACCACCCCTGATGGCTCAGATGGTAGAGAATCTGCCTGCAATGCAAGAGATCCCTTGCATCCCTGGGTTAGATCCCTTGGTCAGGAAGATTCCCTGGAGAAGGGAAGGCAACCCACTCCAATATTCTTGCCTGGAGAATTCCATGAACTGAGGAATCTGGCAGGCTACACTCCTTGGAGTCGAGTCCTTGGACATGACTGAGCAACTAATGCACACACAACAAGGGAAGACCACCTGGACTCATTGTTTTCTGATCACGAAAGTAGCAAAAGAAGGCAATCAAATAGGTTGATGTTCTCCCAGTTAGAATGGGAATCTTTCTGAAAATATCAGGTAAGCTGACATCACAGGAAAGGATGATCAAATGGTAGCCCTACCACAGATAAGCAGCTAGAGAAAGCATTCTGCTTCCTTGCCAGGTCTGCAACTCCCCCTTTTCACTGAGATACTGAGGCAGGTCAAGTGATCCATCAGGAGAAACCCAGCTTCAGCTGGTACCTGGTCAAAGAAGCATTGTTGTCCCCAGGGACCAAAGATTCTCTAAGGTATAAGCCCTAGGGTAGCTAAAATAGCATTGACAAAGGAGGCATTACTCCACCCAATATTAAGGCTAACTAATGACCTATTATAATCAAAACAATATGATATATGTAGCATGATAGGCAATAAGTCAGTGGAACAGAATAAAGAATCCAGGAAACAGACCCACACAAGTATGCCTACCTAATTTTTTACTAGGATGCAAAACTCGTGCAGTGGAAAGAAGATAGCCTTACAATAAATGTTGCCAGAGCAACTGCATATCCATAGACAAGAAAAAGGAGGAGGAGGAAGAGAAAAAAGAAAAGAGAAAAAGATAAAAGAATCTTAGCCTAAAACTCTTTCCTCAAACAGAATTTAACTCAAAATGGATCATAGATTTGAATTGGAAACATAAAACTTTTAGAAAAGCATAACATAAAATCCTTGGGATCTTTGGCAAAGAATTCTTAGATTTGTCATCAAAATTACAATCCATTAAAGGGAAAAATCAGTAAATTGGGCCTCATCAAAATTTAAAACTTGCTCTGCAAAGCATCATATGAAGAGGAGAAAAAGTCGAACCACACACTGGGAGAAAATATCTGCAAACCTCATACCTGACAAAGAACTAGTATTTATATGAATAACTCTCAAAACTCAGCAGTAGGAATTAGAAAATGGGCAAATGACATGAGATATCACTGAAGAGAACAGAGATACCAAATAAACACAACAAAAATTGTTTGACATCATTAACCATCAGGGAAACACAAAGTAAAGCCACAATAAGATACCACTGTATAGTTTATTAGAATGCTTAAAATTAAAAATATTGACACCACCAAATGCCAGTGAGGATAAGAAAAAACTAGATCACACATATATTTATATGGTAGTAATATAAAATGGTACAGCCACTTTGGCAAACGATGTGGTGGTTTCTCAAAAAAATGAAATCATTCAAAGCTCAGCTACAGGCTGAATGAGAAAGCACCTAGAATAACTCCTAATCTGTAAAGGCCTAAAACTAAGGAAGGCCGCAGGGAAGGAAATGATGTTGCAAACTGACGTGCTTCAATTCCCAGGCTTATAATCCAGCAGTTGAACTCTTGGGCATTTATCCCAGGAAATGAAAATTTATATTTTACCCAAAAACTTTTACATGAGTGTTCATAGTAACTTTATTCACAATAGCCAAAATTTACAGTCAGCCCAAATGTACTTCAATAAGTAAATTATTAAGCAAATAAATGGTGCTAGTCATATACCATGGTTATACTACTCAGCAATTGAAAACAACACATACACAATGATGCAGATAAATTTCTAGGGAATGACAATCAGTGAAAAAAAACAATCCCCCAGTTACATACTATATGATTCCCTTTATATACCTTTGTAGAAATGACAACATTTTAGAAGTGGAGGACAAATTCATGGTTGCCAGGATTTGGAGAGAGGATCTTGGTTTCATTTTAAAAGGGCAACACTGGGTACTCTTGTTGTGTGGAAAGTACCCAGCATCTTGGCTACAGTAATAGACACATATAGCTATACAAGTGAAAAAATTTCATAAAAATAAATACACACCGAGAGATGACTACAAATGAAACTACAGAAATCTGAATAAGACTGGTGAATTGTATCAGGGCAAATATCCTAAATGGGACATTCTATTATAGCAGAAGACTATGCCATTGAGAGCTTTGTGTTTGGGGCTTTGTTTAGAGTTGTCCTGACTAGTTCTGATTTTCTTGCTTTATTCCTGTCTGTGAACAGGGTTGACAAGCACCAAGCTGATGCCAGTAGTGTTGGCTGATCTCACAAGCAGTGAGAAGCAGTGCAATGCTCAAACAGGAGCTCCATACCTGTGGTGGTGACAATGATACAAGATGACTATGATAAAGAACCAGCTGAAATGGGGAGATTTTCTTACAGGCTCAAAATAAGCATTACATGTTGCTTGGATTTTCAACCTACGTACCTATGTTCCAAACACCAAGGATCTGAAATGAATCCTTAGGTATCTGAAATCAGTATATTAATCCTAGCTTGCCAAGAGCAAGTTAAATTGATTCACTAGTGTTCCTTTCCAAGTGACTTTTCCCATCTGCTGTACTTTAATTTGGCTGAAATGTTGTGTGTTAAAACACCACGTGGCTACGAGTCAATTATGAGATAACTTGATGCCACATTTAAAGATCTGCTGAAATGTGAAATGATTCCCAAGCCTCAGATACAAGGCTGAATAATAGAGCACCCAGAATAACTCCTAATATGGGATGACCTAAAACTAAGGAAGGCCAGGGGAAGGAAGTTTGATGTTTCAAACTGATTCGCTTCAATTTCCAACAAAATTAAAGTTCATTATGTAAATTTTCTCATAATGAAGCAGAGGGGAAAAAATTACATCTTTATATATCTACACTGATTCAATGTCCTTCCCTCAGCTTTGTCATAGTCTTCACCTTTTTTAGTTTTCAACCTCCCATCCATCCTCCACCTCACAATCGCTAAGAGACAAGCGATAAAGAAGGATGAGTGCTGAAGAGTTGATGCTTTTGAACTGTGGTGCTGAAGAAGACTCTTGAGGGCCCTTGGACAGCAAGGAGATCAAACCAGTCTATCCTAAAGGAAATCAACTCTGAATATTCATTGGAAGGACTAAAGCTGAAGCTCCAATACTTTGGCCACCTGATGCGAAGAGCTAACTCAAAGGAAGAGTCTGATGCTAGAAAACATTGAAGGCAGGAGAGAAGGGTTCGACAGTGGATAAGATGATTGGATGGCATCACCAACTCAATGGACACGAGTTTGAGCAAACTTCAGAAGACAGTGAAGGACAGGGAAGCCTGGCAAGCTGTAGTCCATGGGATCACAAAGAGTCCATGGGGCCGACTGAGTGTCTGAATGACAACAACAAAGCATTTGGTTATAATTTAAGGGAAAGAAGGCTTGTTCATGCTCGGAATACTTCATACATAGACCACACTCTTCTGAAAACTATTGTCACTGGGTAGATAGCCTGAGTCTAGGATTTTGCTTTTCCTTAATCCTCAAAGTTTGCTATCACATTGCTAGGAGCTCCCTAACTTCTCCCAGCCCCAATCTTCAGTCCCCAAAAGTGGGAACCATGGAGTCAGGGTTTCTACATTAAAGTCTCTTCTCCCCTCAAAAAATGAAAACAAAAAGCAACAAGACAGAAGTAAGGACAAAAGAATGGTGGCTATTTATACCTTAAGTGAAAATATATATATTTCATTTGTTATTTAAAACTACAGTGCTCCAAATGAATAGGAGAAATAGGTAAAGATGATAAAAATTTTTGATTATGGTACTCAAAATGAAAAAACCTGCTTTATCTAGGAGTCAAAAACTAGAGAAGCATCTCAATCAGTCAGTAGCAGGAAGGTGGAAATGGAGCCAGTACTAGCCACAGGAATCAAGGGATGGCACCTATAAACATTCAGATTTAATCAAATTTATGCATGTATTCAAATTATTCAGGAAAGAGCAGTCATATGTAGTATAGTAAAACCTATTCGAAAAGTTCAGTGCAAGTTTCAGATTTCTTCTAATTTTTACAGAGCTAATACATGGTCATTTTAAAATAAATTTGAATGATACAGATACTAACAACATATACAAGAGCTGCAGTGTGTAGTTTATATACTGTCTGACAATTAGTCTATTTATTTAATTATAACAACCTCCCTGTGAAATAGAATAATTAGCATCCTAGATATTAAGTTTTTTAAAAATGTAACACTAAAAAGGAGGAGATTATATTACCCAAAGTTTTAAAGTAAGTTGTGGAGCTGGGATGTGATCCTTTGCATTGTCTCAGGATCTTAAAACTAGTAATTAGTGTGCTGTATGAGCCCAGACACAATCGCTATTCATAGTGTCATTCCCAATCATTTTGCCAAACAGAGGTAATAACATAAAATATTCAGTAATTTCGCTTTTTTCACTTAGCAATCATAGAAAACCTTGCATATCATTATATATAAGCATATTTAATGTTCTTCAGTTCAATTCAGTCGCTCAGTCATGTCCAGCTCTTTGTGACCCCATGAATCACAGCATGCCAGGCCTCCCTGTCCATCATCAACTCCCGGAGTTTACTCAAACTCATGTCCATCAAGTGGGTAATGCCATCCAGCCATCTCATCCTCTGTCATCCCCTTCTCCTCCTGCCCCCAATCCCTCCCAGTATCAGAGTCTTTTCCAATGAGTCAACTCTTCACATGAGGTGGCCAAAGTATTGGAGTTTCAGCTTTAGCATCAGTACTTCCAAAGAAATCCCAGGGCTGATCTCCTTCAAAATGGACTGGTTGGATCTCCTTGCAGTCCAAGGGACTCTCAAGAGTCTCCTCCAACACCCCAGTTCAAAAGCATCAATTCTTCGGTGTTCAGCTTTCTTCACAGTCCAACTCTCACATCCATACATGACCACTGGAAAAACCATAGCCTTGACTAGACGGACCTTAGTCGGCAAAGTAATGTCTCTGCTTTTGAATGTGCTATCTAGGTTGGTCATAACTTTCCTTCCAAGGAGAAAGCATCTTTTAATTTCATGGCAGCAATCACCATCTGCAGTGATTTTGGAGCCCCCCAAAATAAAGTCTGACACTGTTTCCACTGTTTCCCCATCTATTTCCCATGAAGTGATGGGACCAGATGCTATGATCTTCGTTTTCTGAATGTTGAGCTTTAAGCCAACCCTTTAACTCTCCTCTTTCACTTTCATCAAGAGGCTTTTGAGTTCCTCTTCACTTTCTGCCATAAGGGTGGTGTCATCTGCATATCTGAGGTTATTGATATTTCTCCCAGCAATCTTGATTCCAGCTTGTGCTTCTTCCAGTCCAGCATTTCTCATGATGTACTCTGCATATACGTTAAATAAGCAGGGTGACAATATACAGCCTTGACGTACTCCTTTTCCTATTTGGAAACAGTCTGTTGTTCCATGTCCAGTTCAAACTGTTGCTTCCTGACCTGCATATAGGTTTCTCAAGAGGCAGGTCAGGTGGTCTGTATTCCCATCTCTTTCAGAATTTTCCACAGTTTCTTGTGATCCACACAGTCAAAGGCTTTGGCATAGTCAATAAAGCAGAAATAGATGTTTTTCTGGAACTCTCTTGCTTTTTCCATGATCCAGCGGATGTTGGCAATTTGATCTCTGGTTCCTCTGCCTTTTCTAAAACCAGCTTGAACATCTGGAAGTTTACGGTTCACGTATTGCTGAAGGCTGGCTTGGAGAATTTTGAGCATGATTTTACTAGCATGTGAGATGAGTGCAATTGTGCAGTAGTTTGAGCATCTTTGGCATTGCCTTTCTTTGGGATTGGAATGAAAACTGACCTTTTCTGGTCCCGTGGCCACTGCTGAGTTTTCCAAATTTGCTGGCATATTGAGTGCAGCACTTTCACAGCATCATCTTTCAGGATCTGAAAGAGCTCAACTGGAATTCCATCACCTCCACTAGCTTTGCTCGTAGTGATGCTTCCTAAGGCCCACTTGACTTTGCATTCCAGGATGTCTGGCTCTAGGTGAGTGATCACACCATTGTGATTATCTTGGTCGTGAAGATCTTTTTTGTACAGTTCTTTCATGTATTCGTGCCACCTCTTTTTAATATCTTCTGCTTCTCTTAGGTCCATACCATTTCTGTCCTTTATTGAGCCTATCTTTGCATATGTTCCCTTGGTATCTTTAATTTTCTTGAAGAGATCTCTTCAAGTCTTTCCCATTCTCTTGTTTTCCTCTATTTCTTTGCACCAATTGCTGAGAAAGGCTTTCTTATCTCTCCTTGCTATTCTTTGGAACTCTGCATTCAGATGCTTGTATCTTTCCTTTTCTCCTTTGCTTTTCACTTCTCTTCTTTTCACAGCTATTTGTTTGACCTCTGTACTCAGCCATTTTGATTTTTTGCATTTCTTTTCCATGGGGATGGTCTTGATCCCTGTTCTCCTGTACAGTGTCACAAACCTCTGTCCAAACAATTTTAATGGAACATTTTTGCTACTTACATTTCAATTTGTTTAGATTTTAATTTATTTACTATGTTCCTTAATACACAATAATTTCAACATATTTTGTAGTTAAATTTGTCACTTTTTCCTTTATTGAAGCTGAATTTCCTCTCTTGCTTAAATAAGTTTCATCCATCATTAGTGTATTACAAACAACAGCCAAAATTCTTCTATCATAGTTACAATATATAATTTATGTTAGATATATCTAAAAGGTTATTTTAATCAGGAATATGTGATAGACTTCATTAGTGCCCACCATTATCTGGTTCTCTTCTCTTGGTTAGGCATCCAGAAGATGATACTTTCCAGGTTCAGGCAGGTGAGAAGTGCTTTATGACTAGTTGTGACAAATGGATGTGCGCCGATATGTCACTTCCATGCTGGAATAGAAAACGGGCACTCTGTGATTTCACCTCCTTTGC
Organism: Ovis aries; assembly: GCF_016772045.2. Classification (NCBI taxonomy): domain Eukaryota; kingdom Metazoa; phylum Chordata; class Mammalia; order Artiodactyla; family Bovidae; genus Ovis; species Ovis aries. The sequence continues at coordinate 71,325,197 of NC_056061.1, forward strand.
TTCCCTGTTGGTAGCAAGTGTAGAAGCCATGTATTGAAATATCAGGGTCAAAAGTCCCAAGTAGCTTGGGTCTCTGAGTTGTGTGTAGAGGAAGATAGTTCCAGAGATTCATCTCATCTGACCTGCAGAGCATTTTGCAGGAGCAAAAAATAAACACTTTGTGTTAATCCACTGAGACTTTATGGGTGTTTTACTACTGTTACTAACATAAGCAAAATGTATCATAACTAATAGAATGTGATATACTACGACTTCAGAATGAACAGATTATACATAGAATTTTCCTCCAAATAAATAATTAAACCCAAATCAAATATATCATAAAAGCAATGTTGAACAAAAGAATGAAGATATAACAGAATGAATATTAAGTGATTTCATTAATATAATGTTTGAAAACAAAACTGTAGTATTAGAATAGTTGTTACCTTTAGGAAAGGGAGTTTGTCAGGGGACAAGAAAAGAAATTGTGAGATGATACATTAATCTCTTTGGACATAAGTGATGATCATATGAGTATTAGCCTATGTTCAGTATGGTTTTAAAACTGAATTTATATGATGTCATTATTAAATATTCTACAAAATTATTTTTTCACTCAGATGTATGCCGTATGTATGTCAATACACATAAATTTAGTTAAACTTGAAATTGAAGTGTTAGTTGCTCAGTCAACTCTTTGCAACCCCATGGACTGTAGCCCTCCAGGCTCTTCTGTCCATGGAATTCTCCAAGCAAGAATACTAGAGTGGGTTGCCATATCCTCCTTCAGGGGATCTTCCCGATCCAGGGACTGAACACGGGTCTCCTGCACTGCTGGGAGATTCATTACCATTAAACCACATTCATTTAAAATTTTGTTCTCCAAAATTTTAAATATTTTATGCGTTTTTCTTTTTTTGCAAATGTAGGAATTACAAACCAAGTAAAATACACTTTCTAAGTTTTTTAAATTCACTATGGTCTTTCATATTACAGGGGGGAAATGGCACAACTGTAGGACAAAATTATTCTCTTTTTCTTAAAAATAGAAGCACAAATAGGCTTGTAATTCTCTGTCACTATTGTTCCTGATATAGCCTCAGCCACCTGTATGAATTATCATTTTAATCAAAGGGACTGACTTCCTTTTCTTAAAGACACTTGGAGGTTTGTGCATGCTCAGTCATGTCTGACTCTTTGCAACCCCATGGACTAAAGCCCGCCAGGCTTCTTTGTCCATAGGCTTTCCCAGGCAAGAATACTGGAGTTGGTTGCCATTTCTGCATCCAGGGGATCTTTCCCACCCAGGTTTCGAATCCGTATCTTCTGCTTTGGCAGGTGGATCCTTTACCACTGAGCCACCTGGGAAGGTCAAAAAAACCCAGGGATATATAAATGAAGGTTATCTGTCACACATCATTTTATCAGACTAACAAAACTCATGAACACAGACAGCTCAACTTTTCCTGAACAGACTTTAACAGTTTTTCTAAACTGGCTGCATTGTCTGGAATTCTGCTTATTTCTTCTGGGCTGATTTTTTTCTTGTAGTAATAAATACATCCTTTAAAAATTAGAGTGGGAGACCACAATGGCAAATGTTCTTAGAGCATTTATCACCACTGGCAGAGTTTGACTGCAAAGGGAGCTCTGGGGAGACAGTTAAATCCATATAGCATTTTAAAGATCGTTGACCTCTGGCTTCCGTATTTGCTCATAGGTGGCTTGGCTCAAGCACGGGTTGTGTTCTTCTTCCCCCTGTGCAGCTTAGACAAGTCACAGCACTTGACAGTGAGCAGACTCATTGTCTCCTTTTATTGGAGGGAGAATACCACCCTAGGCACCAGTTTTACACCCTGACCCTGGCTCTGGTTCATCCTGTGGTCTATGGGATATATTTGGTTTCCATCATCCTACAGAAGTCAAAATGCCTGTTTCTGTTCCTGCAAGTTGATACATCCACAGTTTTAGCTCTACTTTCTACTGTGTGCTTCTGTCCTTTTTTGTTTTTGTTCTCAAAAAAAATTTAAAATTTGAGTGGGCCACATCCTTTTTATTAAAAAATTATCATTTTCTAATTATTTTTTTCTTAGGGAATGGTAGGGATGTGTGTGGGTGCAATGGAATTCAGCTTAATGCAGCTAAAAAGTAAATGTTAAATACCATCTTGACTAGAAAATACCCAGAAGCTTATGACTAAGGAGTTCCAACTGTGCCAGAAACAAATTCACGGTAAGCAAAGAGAGATTTCATTTTGTGAAGCTAAAATCCCCACATCATTCTAGAACCCTACAGCAGGGTTAGATGGAAACTTGCTTCCTGCCACACTGTTTTCCCCTTTCAGACTTTTGAAAGGTCTGATTACCTGAGATAAACAGTTGACAATGGGGGCTTACTAAAGATTGAGCTTGTTTAATAAACAAAGAACAGCTAGTTGGTATAATGTTCTACAATTAATTTTGCAAGTTATTTGAAAATGCTCCTAAGTAAGACATTTCACCCCTCTATATTTTTCATGGAGTTGAAGTTTTAGGGCACAAATAAAAAACAGTCTTTTTTACCCTTCCTGAATACTAAAATAATTTGGGAAAGAGAATGAGAGTAGTTTATTAGAGAGAGGACTGAATTGAAAATTATAGACTGATCTATTATCCACAATCAAGTTATCTAAAATATCTAATCCCCACTGAACTTGCAAACCTCAAGTCTCAGATACTCCATGCAAAGGCAGAGTCTATCCTGATAATCGGAGCACTGGCGGCAGAGACTATGGGCATCAAGAAGACAGGACACACACTGACCTTGACACATTTATCTCTGATGAGACAACCTAGTCTTGGCTGAGATATCCACTCTCCACACCTTCTCTAAAACTCACCAATCAGTTCAGTCCATCTTCTCCAAGGGAAGAGAGTATGGGGGCCGGGGGAGGGGACAAAGAGGAAAGGGGTGGAAGAAACAAAACTAAGGTTTCTTCACATGCAGACCCTGAGACAGAATTTGAGTACAAATAATTAATGCTTCTGGGAAAATGACTCAGGAAACACTGGCAGTGGAGTGAGAAAGTGAGACCTAGAAGGGGAGGAAGCCAGTGTAGCCCATAAATGGGCTAGTTACTACTGTGGACATGGGGCCCCATCCCGCTGGAGACCCTGAGATACTGAGTAGAGCACGTCTTCAAGCTGTCCCACCTGCTAGGAGAAGCAGCTGAGATGGTCCCACCAACCTTTTCCATCTTTAGAGGAGAGCTGCTCCTGGAGGCAACCAGGGCTGGAGGATGCCTATTCCTTGGCTCACTCAGGTGGTCATTGTCAGGAAGGTTAGCTTCTTGCCACACAGACCTCTCCAGAGGGTTGTGTGAATGTCCTCGCGATATGGAAGCGGGTTTCCCCCAGAACAAGTGATCCAAGGAGAAGAAGAGGGTGAGCAGGAAGCCACAGTGCCTTTTTATGACCTTATCTTGGAATTCTCATAACATCACTTCTTTATTTTATTTACCAGAAACAAGTCAGTAAGTCCAGCCCATACCCAAGGGCAGGGGAACTAGGCTCCATTTCTCAAAGGGAGGAGTATAAAAGAATTTATGTGTGCAGACATGCTATGTTGCTTCTGCTCTTTGCAACCCTGCCAGGCTCCTCTGTCCGTGGAATTGTCCAGGTAAGAATACCAGAGTGGGTTTCTGCCCTCCTCCAGGGGATCTTTCCAACCCAGGGATCAAACCTATGTCTCATGCAGCTCCTAGGCTGCAGGAAGATTCTTTACTGCTGAGCCAATGGGGAAGTCCAAAAGAATTTATAGGTATATTTTAAAACTGTAAGAGGTGATAAGCATTCCTGTATTCTAAAGGGAGGTGCTCGATCTCACTTGCAACTTTTATAAGAGATTACGGTAGAAGTGCCCAGAGAACATATCTGGAGTTAGTTATTATGATCCCTGAGTCCTTCCAACATGGGGAAAAGGATGGATGCCCCCATATTTTAAGCCCAAATGAGCGGGGATTTATGGGGACTCTTAGGAGAGTTTGACAAGTATGTGCTAGAATGTAAGGTCTAAATTCTGAAATATGTTTGAAAAGACTGAAGTCAGAGGTGATGTGATAAGCCTCAGGAGTGGAAGAAGAGGCCAGACCTCATTTCAAACTAGTTCCCCCTCTTTTAAGCAGGGCAAGTCCCCCCTGCCTCATTCCAGGGACGGAGCTGGGAGTCACAGCTGACTGCCGGATGAGAGATAACAGGCTTTGCCCATTTCTAGGGAGCTCAGGTCAGGGTCTCCAGAGGAACGACCTCCAAAGACTCACAAACATGCCCCAAGAGAGCTTCAAACATCTAGCGTTGACCAGAGGTGACAACTGTGCCAGCTTCTAACCCTTCACCCCAACCTTATTCATCCATCTATTCCCCTGGACCCAATCTCAGTGGACTTTAATTTTTTAAATATTATTTTATTTTTTAAAACTTTTTATTTTGTATTGGGGTATAGTCAGTTAACAATGATGTGATAGTTTCAGGTGAACAGCGAAAGGACTCAACCACACATACATATGTATCCATTCTCCCCTAAACTCAGTGGGCTTGAAATAAGAGCAGCTAGCAAGTGAGAGGGCTGCAAAGTTCTCAGCTGTCCCTCTGGCTCTTCCAGGCCTGGCTGAGGCCCAAGCTGGGAGAAAAAAGGTGCTTTGAGTGTTCACGTTTGTATTATACAGTGGATCGCGTCATGATTAGACTGGACAAGGCTCTTGAATGCCAAGCCAGAGAATGTTTGTGTGTCCAAGACCTGACCAAAGCGCCCTCCCTCATCCCAGAATGGGATGAGAACTTTTTCCTTCCACTTTTACCTAAAAGTCTCCCCATTTACCTACCAACTCCATTGCATTAAATAAACCAGATGTATTTGGAATTCTCTGGAAAAGAATGAATTCCTCAGAATTATGAAGCAGAGCATTCTAAAGTCAGTCTTAAGACACACTGCAGAGAAGGAAATGGTAAGCCACTCCAGTGTTCTTGCCTGGAGAATCCTAGGGACGGGGGAGCCTGGTGGGCTGCCGTCTCTGGGGTTGCAGAGTCGGACATGACTGAAGCTACTTAGCAGCAAGACACACTGCTCTGCCCCAACCCTTAAGAGAAACTCTAAGCTATTAATTCTATTTTGAATATGAAGAATCTAAAAATGAAAAAAAAAAAAAAAAGAAATAGCCTTGGTTGTTTAGGAAAATTGATCAGCTTCCAGCCTGGAGATGTAGTTTCTGAGGACCATCCGTGTCCAGCCCGAGACCCATTTTCCTTCTTAAGCACTTGGCTCTTCTCTAGTGATGAACCTGCCCCACCCTTTGCTGCCTGAATTTTAACCAGTACACAATCCCACTAAATTTTAATTCTGTCCTTAATTTTTTAGTATGTTCCCCTATTGCTTGCACTCACTTGAGAAGCCAAGTCCACTCATATCTTCCATACATTGGAGCCAATTTCCCACATATTTGAGAAATTAGAAACTTTTCCGAACAAGTGAGAAAGTTCCTGTCCTGTCATCCTTACCCTCCAAGGAGAAAGGGAGGATTTTACTAGACAAATACAGACAATATACACTTTCAGGGCTTTCCTCTTCAGCGTTAACCACCAGACCCATCCTCTTAAGCCTGTCTTTGGAGCTTTTCACACCTGGTTTTGGGTCTGCCTTTATTGTTTGATCTACTATCCGTATAATTCAGTAAACACAACATTTTAGCATATTTGTCATAAAGGAATATTCACCTGTATTTGCCCTTCTCAGACTTCATTCACTCACTCACTCACTCACTCACTTTCATCAAACATTGCTGAGTTCCCATTTTGTATAACACCATGTCCTACAAGCTGGGAAGATATAGACTAAGGCAGTGGTTTTCAGCCTTAGTGATCCTTGTAGTCATCTGAGAATCTTAAAAAAATGATACAGATACCCTGGTTCTACTTCCCAGAGAGTCTAATTAAATCATTTCAGGGCTGAGTGTCAGTGCTTTTTAAAAACTCCCTGGGTGATTCTAAAGTGCAGTCATGATTGAGAACTATGAGAAGACAGGAGCGTAAATAACTTGGACCAAGATTAAATGGCAAGAATTGCCTAAAAATTCAGAGAGTACTCTGGGGGCCCAAGTCTTGCTCTGGCACAACCCTGCTGGTCCCACCATCTCTGATCAGCCCAGCCACACTTTAGCTACAGCTGCGGAGAGAGGCGAGTCACGTCAATCACAAGCTGAGCAAAGGGCAGATGACAATATCATTAGCCTTTGCTCAGCTGAACAATAACGATGCCACCTTCCTCTAGGGAAAGCATACAGGGTATGGGAAATTGTGTGCTGTTACAGAGGCTCAACGGTGAAGAATCTGCCTGCGATGCAGGAGGCTCAGGAGACGTGGGCTCGATCCCTGGGTCAGGAAGATCCCCTGAAGGAAGGAAATGACAACCCACTCCAGTATTCTTGCTTGGAGAATCCCATGGACAGAGAAGCCTGGAAGGCTACAGTCTATGGGGCTGCAAAGAATCCAACAGAACTTAGCGCCCGAACAACGGCCCACCCAAGTTAGTAGTCATAAAACTTTTAAAAGAGATGATTAAGAGGCAAAACTGAATTCCTCTGATATTCTTATACCTGGGTGAGGGCAACAGCTTAAAATTCTAGAGAGACTTTTGTGATTGACAGAAGGGACAGTTTGTCCAGATTGGAGTGGCGTTTTCAGCCGCAACTCTGCCCGTTCAAGTTCCCCTGGACACTAAGAAATCTTGCCTGGCCCCTTCTAGGCTCTATCAGAGGGAGGCCCGGCCTCTCGGTCCTCCAGTGTTCCAGCTGAAGGCGAGAGCTGAAGCCCTGTGAGGAAACTGCTGAGAATGACCTCTTCCTCCCACGGAATCTGTCAAGATACTAATGCTTCAGGGGATGTTTGTGCTGCGGGATGAAGGTTCATCGCTTCTCTTTCTCCGCAGTCGACGCACTGGTGGTGGAGCACAGTGAGAAAACGCGGTCTCCTGAAGGTGGAGAAAGCCTGGGGCCAGGGGGCGTCCACAGGGAGGCCTGGCGTGCTGCAGTTCATGGGGTCGCAAAGAGGCGGACACGACCGAGCGACGGAACTGAACTGAAGAGGGCACGTCAACGAGAGCGTCATTTTCCTGTCTGTCCAGCAGGGGGCGCCTCCGACAAGCGCGCGGGCGGGAGACCGCCGCGGGACGGTTATGCAACCGGGAGAGCTCACGGTCGGGCCGCTTGACCGCCCGCCCTGGCGATGCTGACGCGGGTCTGACTCCGGGAGAGAGGCGCATCTGGGGACCCAGCCGCCCATTTCCCCAGGGGGAAGGACGGACTCTCGGGACTCATCCCCCTTCCCATGAAACCCTGGAAACGGCTCAGTAGCTCTTTTGGTTGACTTGCTGCTGCGTACAGCTGTCAGCTGCCTGTGAACCGGTGACACGAGCTCAGTGTTCCTGTTTGTTTTCCAAAAAGGGCTGTCCTGATTTTTTTTTTTTAAAGACCAAATGATAAGAGTTATAATAGGACCCTTCCGTAAGCAGCTTCTCCTTGCGCTGATCTCAAGCGAGCAAGGCGCCTGATGTGCGCTGTGCAGCAATGTTGCTTTGCTCAGCGTTTTCTCTCCACTCATCCAGCAGCCAGAGGGGTCCTATCAGCGCCTTACTTCAGACCGTGCTGCTGCGTCAAATACAGCTTTTTTTTTTTTTTTTGGTGTGTTTGTTTGAATGTTTTTTATTGCGGTAAAAATTCACATAATATAAAACATAGGTACAACTTGTTTTTTGATAGGAAAGAGAGAGGAAATCCATCGCTTCTCAAATTTACTGGGCTTATCAGGCAGTTTAGAGAAGGAATAGGAAATTGAATATCGGTTGATTTTCCTCTGAAATCGGTTGCATCTTGTTGCTATTTTACCACCTAAGGTGAACATGCACACACACGTGTATGTGTGCGTGTGCGCACGTGCATTTTGTTTTAAATTTCCCTCAAATGTGTCATGATCTTTTTTAATACTGTATTCTACAAAAAAATACCGGTTAAAAGGGAGAGAAAAGGTATTATGTAGTTCTTTCCAGTAGGGAACTAGAGCCGTCTTTTTAATCTCTTTCTTTTCTTAATTATTTCCATATAGGAAAACCATGAAATTATTTTTTAAAGAAAAACAAGAAAGAGATCAAAACCAAGCTTACTTCATTGAAAACATCTTAATTGTAGAAAGTTTGGAAAATATAGGTCTAGAAATAAAGAGGATAAAATTCACCCATATTCCCTTAACCTAGAGATAAATGCTGTCATTTAATTCAGTATATGAATTAATTGTCTTTTCCCCTTTAATGTTGTGTATGCTATCATACAAAGCATTATAATATTATACATGGTGGTTAAAAATCTATTATTTTCCTTATTTAATTTTTGTGATCATTTTTGATACCTACATAGTATTCTTTATCATATATCATATAAATGTAGTTTAATATATTCAGTTAATCCCACAGGGATGGAAATTAAAGATATTTCCATGCTTTACAATGGTATATTTCACTGGGATAATACTCTTTATGTACATTCGTATTTCCTTAGGAAAAATCCTGGAAGAGAAATTGAAGATCAGTGGATATATTAAGACACTCAGTTTGTGTATTTGCAAATGCCTTCCAGAAACATGATGCTAATGTGTACATTTACCAACAATTATGAGCCAACACAAATATAGTTCCTTTTTATGCTCTGCCAGGTATACAGGTTACTAGTAGTATTTTGTTGTTTTTTCTAACTGGCATTTCTCTGCCACTTTCTTTTGAATTTCTCAGATTTCCTTGAAGGACCTTTCCAACAGACTTAGGGTCTGGTGGAAGCAACAAAGGAGTGTATAGAGGCTGAATAATCAAGGAACATGCAGTGGGAGACACTGGCCTTTAAGACACGTGAGACTTGATGACATTGCATAGATAGATGCTTTGATAGAGACTAAGGATCCTTAGCAGGAAAGATTCACAACCAGGAAAATTAGACAGGAACTGTGCCTGGGGATCCAGGTTGGAATAATTCTTAAATTCGATTACACGGTTTTAATAACTAAAATCCCACCGTAGTCAGAAAGACTAAACACAAGAATTCTGGCAATTTTTGCATCACAATCAGGCAAGATGGTAGCAGTGGGGAAAACGATGGCCTTTGAGAAGTCTTTCTTCACCTCAGGACTCAGATTTTATAACTGGTTTGTACATCCAGGCGTGCACGTGTCATCTCATGGTGTGCGTGTGTGTGTAGCTGGGTGTGCGTGTCTTCGCAGATCTCATCTCTGTTTATTTTAACTGAATATGGAAGAGACAGAAAGCCGTGCTAGGAAAGAAAGGGACAATTAAGAAATAATCCTACTTTGGGGAAGCAAGTTCATTGACTGAACCACCAACTTGCACTGAAACGCAGTTTATCCAAAACAGCTTGTCAAATGCCCAGTTGGCCAAATTTGGGAGAATATTTAAAAAGTTTTCGTTGTTATCATCAGCTGTGCTTTCCTTTGCCCTGTCTGAGTTTTACCCAGGCTGCTTTGTTAGAGAGGCAGGGTCAAGTTCAGAGGCAGGGTCAAGGAGAGGCAGAGGTAGTGGTAGGAACTATACATCAGAAACTATAAAACTCCTAGAGGAGAACATAGGCAAAACACTCTCAGACATAAATCACAGCAGGATCCTCTATGATCCACCTCCCAGAATGCTGGAAATAAAAGCAAAAATAAACAAATGAGACCTAATTAAAATTAAAAGCTTCTGCACAACAAAGGAAAATATAAGCAAGGTCAAAAGACAGCCTTCTGAATGGGAGAAAATAATAGCAAATGAAGCAACTGACAAACAACTAATCTCAAAAATATACAAGCAACTTATGCAGCTCAACTCCAGAAAATAAACGACCCAATCAAAAAATGGGCCAAAGAACTAAATAGACATTTCTCCAAAGAAGACATACGGATGGCTAACAAACACATGAAAAGATGCTCAACATCACTCATTATTAGAGAAATGCAAATCAAAACCACAATGAGGTACCACTTCACACCAGTCAGAATGGCTGCGATCCAAAAATCTACAAGCAATAAATGCTGGAGAGGGTGTGGAGAAAAAGGGAACCCTCCTACACTGTTGGTGGGAATGCAAACTAGTACAGCCACTATGGAGAACAGTGTGGAGATTCCTTAAAAATTGCAAATAGAACTACCTTATGACCCAGCAATCCCACTTCTGGGCATACACCGAGGAAACCAGAATTGAAAGAGACACATGTACCCCAATGTTCATCGCAGCACTGTTTATAATAGCCAGGACATGAAACAACCTAGATGTCCATCAGCAGATGAATGGATAAGAAAGCTGTGGTACATATACACAATGGAGTATTACTCAGCCGTTAAAAGAATTCATTTGAATCAGTTCTGATGAGATGGATGAAACTGGAGCCGATTATACAGAGTGAAGTAAGCCAGAAAAACACCAATACAGTATACTAACACATATATATGGAATTTAGGAAGATGGCAGTGACGACCCTGTATGCAAGACAGGGAAAGAGACACAGATGTGTATAATGGACTTTTGGACTCAGAGGAGAGGAGAGGTGGGATGATTTGGGAGAATGCCATTCTAACATGTATACTATCATGAATTGAATCGCCAGTCTATGTCTGATGCAGGATGCAGCATGCTTGGGGCTGGTGCATGGGGAGGAGGTGGGAGGGGGTTCATGTTTGGGAATGCATGTAAGAATTAAAGATTTTAAAATTTAAAAAATAAAAAACTAAAACTAAAAAAAAAAAAAAAAAAACTTAAACAAAGCCCTCATGAATCAGGAGATCATTCATGAAGTTAATTTTAGTAAACTGGTTCTCAACAAATTGGCCCAGAGCCATGCTTCAGCACCTTCTTCTGGAAATGACTCCTCTCCCTTTTTCTGTCCTTTCTCATCCAAAGTTGTACTTCACCTGGACCCTGAGATTGTACCATTCCTAAGTATAATGTCAGCACTCACCACTTGCTGTGGGACTTAAAGATTCACCTGCTAGCTGGCTAAGCATTTATGTGGAATCAGAGAGGATCTTTAATAATATTTACTAATACATTCAAAGTCCACAAAATGATGGCAATTTGGAAATAGCTTCTCTTACTTATTCCAACCTGCCCTCTAGCTCCATCCACAGTCAAAGGGCCTTACTGAGCCCCATTTTTTTCACAGAGAACACCCCCAGTCTTCACACTGCAAACCCTTTTCTAGAAGCCTTTTATAGCCTTTCAAAAATAAGTAAATAACAATCATGACTTCCTCTACTTACCTCTGCCCCTGGGTGAGTTACTGGGTATTTGGTCTACTGTTGGAGAGAGGCCTTTGAAAGTTGAGACACTGGCAAAGAGGGTGGATCCCTTGAAGTGATCTGGTCTGTAGAGACAAAGGGATAGGCAGATATTTTGCACTGAGAAGAGCTCCCTGACAGTTTTCTCATGAATTTTCCTAAAAGTGCATCTTCTTTTCAGCCTGATTGCATTTTTAGAGCTCTCTTCTACCATCATAGCCTTGATAGATACTAGACTCTAGGGAGGATTAAAGGTGACAGGGATGGTGAGAAGGTTGAAAGTGAGATAAAAGCTGCCCCCAACACACATTGGGTCACAGCAAATATTGGTTATGCTTAAATTTTTGCAGTGCAACACTATGGTCTGTGTATGGGAAATGTAAAGTTTGTTATAGTTACAATGTTCAGAGGGATAAAAATTATTTTTATATATCTGTATAAAATTTTATGTAATATTTTATATATTATAAAACTTCAATACAAAGTGTTACATGCTAAAGTGTAAGGTGCTAGAATGGTCATAGACTTGACTGGGACACCACGGATCTTGGCAGAACATAAGGTGCCAAAATGATTAAGGAAGGTGGAGGAGTGAACTGAAAAACAATGTCAAGGGCGCAACAGTATATAGTCTCAAGTGTAAAAGAGGAGATATAACTGAGTAATAAGTGCAAGACATTTTCATCTGGCACATTGGAAATCTAGCAGGTGCCTATTTTAAGTCAACCCTTTAGCAATCTAGAACTGGAGATGATTTGTCTGCAGGTTCAAACCAGATTTGCTCTGGACCAAGCATGAAAATATAGTAAATATGTAGCCTTTTGAAGACTCTTATCACTGTATTTATAGATACTGTTATTGGTAGATATTTTTGAATTGAGACAGATCATAACATAATAAATAGACAGTAAACTATGTGGATTCTTTCTTTTTCCTTTTTTGATCCTCATTCTGCCCGACGGAATGACCAATTTCACACTTTACAAAAGACAATGTCACCTCTGATCTATGAGCCACTTTATTTGAAACACAAGTTACTATGACAATTCTGTCTACTGCTTGGTTGGGAAAAGGCTTTTTCATATCTCACTCACTGCAGAACAATCCAATTTTCCTGTAATATCCATCTGATCTTTATATCTATCTCTTGAAATGTAGGGGCTATGAGAACTAGATCAGAAATAATCCATGTAGAATGGAGCTGAGATTCATGTCACTTAGTTCAGTTCCATTCAGTTCAGTTGCTCAGTCGTGTCTGACTCTTTGTGACTCCATGGACTGCAGCACTCCAGGCCTCCCTGTCCATCACCAACTCCCAGAGCTAACTCAGACTCATGTCTATTGAGTTGGTGATGCCATCCAACCATCTCATCCTCTGTCATCTCCTTTTCCTCCTGCCTTCAATCTTTCTCAGCATCAAGGTCTTTTCCAATGAGTCAGTTCTTTGCATCAGGTGGACAAAATACTGGAGTTTCAGCTTCAGCATCAGTCCTTCCAATGAGTATTTAGGACTGATTCCTTTAGGATTGTATGGTTTGATCTCTTTGCAGTCCAAGGGACACTCAAGAGTATTCTCCAACGCCTCAGTTCAAAAGCATCAATTCTTTGGTGCTCAGCCCTCTTTATAGTCCAGCTCTCACATCCATACATGACTCCTAGGAAAACCATAGCTTTGACTAGATGGATCTTTGTCAGCAAAGTAATGTCAGATTTTTAATATGCTGTCTAGGTTGGTCATAGCTTTTCTTCCAAGGAGCAAGCATCTTTAATTTCATGGCTGAAGTCTCCATCTGCAGTGATTTTGGAGCCCAAGAAAATAAAGTCTGTCAGTGTTTCCATTGTTTCCCCATCTATTTGCCATGAAGTGATGGGACCAGATGCCATGATCTTCATTTTTTGAATGTTGAGTTTTAAGCCAGCTTTTTCACTCTCCTCTTTCACTTTTATCAAGAGGCTCTTTAGTTTCTCTTCACTTTCTACCATAAGTGTGGTGTCATCTGCATATCTGAAGTTATTGATATTTCTCCCAACAATCTTGATTCCAGCTTGTGCTTCACCCAGCCCAGCATTTTGTGTAATGTACTCTGCGTATAAGTTAAATAAGCAGGGTGACAATATACAGCCGTGACGTACTCCTTTTCCTGTTTGGAACCAGTCTTTTGTTACATGTCTGGTTCTAACTGTTGCTTCCTGACCTGCATACAGCTTTCTGAGGAGGCAGGTAAGGTGGTCTGGTATTCCCGTCTCTTGAAGAATTTTCCACAGTTTGTTGTGATCTACACAGTCAAAGGCTTTGGCATAATCAATAAGCAAAAGTGTCACTGACAACTACAGAAAGAGATGCTAATAGCAATGTTAGGGACAGGAGGGACTCAGAGATCTTTGGAAGTCCAGCACTTATTTTTCCCTGAACCATTCATTCAGGTTTCCCTCAACCAAGGCTAACTCTGAGTTCCTGGATGGCAGTCACCTTCAGCCTGAGCAGCAGGACTCCTGATCATCTCTGATATAGACCATGTGGTTAGTTTCTGGAATCACCAAACAGCTGGATTAGTTATACTGTGTCATTTCAGAACATCCACCTCAACCCTCACCCTGTTAATTTGTTGACACGAGGAATTCTTAATTATTATTTAAAATTTTATTCTATTTATGGCATTGAAACATGTATAATATCATATAAGAAACGAATCACCAGTCTAGGTCCCATGCAGGGTGCAGGATGCTTGGTGCTGGTGCACTGGGATGACCCGGAGGGATGGTGTGTGGGGGGAGGTGGGAGGGGGGTGGCAGATTCATGT